>NW_025221020.1:1915390-2220512 GCF_014066325.1 Apis laboriosa
AAAAAAAAAAAAAAAAATTTCGCGCAATAAAGGCCACTTGAGCCTGGTCTACAAACATTTGAAAATCAGAGGCTGTTTCGACTTAAACTCCGTGAGTTTTCATCGACCTTTCAATTCGATGGAGACTCCCAGAGTTTTAATACATCAATAAAAATGACGCTATATAGATCAAACGAATTTCGCGATAATTTCGACTGTAATTCTTGAAACGATCGCGAAATTATACATCAGTGTTTTTGTTTGTTTTTTTTATTTTTTCCTTTTTTTTCCTTTATATATATATATATTTTCAAGAGACAAAATTTAAAGCATAATTTTTATATATTTGAGAATATAAAAGGAACGCAATCATATTTTTTTTTAGCCGAAAAGAGACCAGTCTCAAGGACAATAAACGGGGAGAAAGATATGATTTAGATATAGTTTGTTACCCATGTTTAAGCATTGATCTCCTGTACGACTTTAAGAAAGTACAGCCGATGCCAAATCAGCCCCGCGATTTGTTTCTTACCTTATACCTTCGAAGAAGGAACCATTATCGTATTTGGCTTTCTCTTCATCTCTTTCACTTCATCACCTTGAATCCGGTTAAGTGTTAGTATGATTAGATATCTAAAGCTTCGTGAAGATTGCAATATCTGAAAAATATTCTTTTTTCCACAAAGAAAATCATTGGATAAATTGTATCGCGAGTTTCATAGAAGTATGGCGATCAAAGCTACGATTGATTTTATCTTATATTAATTGTAGGATGCAATCTTCGTTTAGCTTTTTTTTTTTTTTTTTTTTTTTATAAAGTTTTGTATTTTTCTATCATAATTCATGTTTGTACAAATCATCACGAATAATTCTCACATTTTAAATATTTTACAATCAGACTTTAGATATTGGTGGTGTGGCGTGATCAAAGCCGTTAAAAGACGTTCTCCGACTTTATAATATAGAAATGTATAAAAAGTTATTATATCTTCTGAAATTTCATCATATATATATATATATGTATATATATATATCGAATAAAATATATTCGAAATTATTATATTTGAGTACAAACCTTGTGGAGGTCTTTAAACGGTTCTTGAAAAATTATGCAACTTGTATTCGAATCGTCTTATACCGTGTTAACGAAAGTACGAGGTTTTGACGTACAATATGATTTACGAACCAAAACTTTTCTACGTTACTTTCTTCATCGCGGATGAATTTACGCAAAACGTAATATTAATGTAAATGTAATTTGTATATCTTAAATGGTATATTGATTTTATAATGGTAGCTGTTTATTACAAGTTTCTTTTTGTTTATGATAATTTGGTTTAACGCCATCCTATGAAGTAATCTCCCTCAATCGTATCTCCCATTCCCGGTACACTTTGTTTTCCGTTCACTCTTTTTTTCCCACTTTGAGATTATAATTCAAAAATACGACTGGTGGTTACAAGCTATTTTTTTCGTAGTTCACTCGCGAAGTGCGCTATGAGTGGTGAAGAATTGATTCTTTGTGGAATTCTAATGGTCGTTTTTCATACCGGTTACTCTGTATTCGATGTTTCAATGGCGCTTTCATGGCTACGATACTCGTACACTATGAGAGCTTCGCGGTAAGAAATCAAATTGACGTAAAACATTTTCATACGAAAACGCGTTTAAATATTGTTTCTTGTCGATAAAAAGCTTTTAATATGCTGACTACTCATACGGATAAGCACGTGAAGATCGTGACGAATTATCGAAACAAAACGATGATTAACGGCAGACTATGTGCACGAAAAATTATGTTCTCTTTTTCTATCGATGTGAAAAAAGAAGCGACGAATGACTATGGAATCTCGTCAGATCTGAGAGAAAAAGAGAGAGAGAGAGAGAAAGGAGGAGGGTCACGATGTAAGGAGAAGAAAGTAGTCTGCCGTAAAGAAAGAAACGAAAAAAAATAGTAAAAGAGAATAAATCTTATGTCTATGTAACCCTGTGATGTATTAGTATGATCTCAGTAAACATAACTTAGCGTGTACTTCTTATTTGTAATAAGTATAGATGTATTATGCGTTTCACACATGACGTAACGTCCCAGTAAAAAAAAGTGTGAAAGGTTGCATATGTTTGAGCACGTGTGTACAATGTTTGTTTGCGTGGGTGAATGTTAGAATAAAAAGGGTGAGCAGAAATACCCAGTGCCTCACTTTCAGTTGGTATTCATGTAAGAATTCTATGTGTAACGACAATATTATATAAACTATAATCATAAGAGAGTCTAAAAAAAAAAAAAAAAACTAACCTACATAAGTGAATGCCTATGTTTATTAAAAAAAGATTTATCTGAAAAACCTTATAGTATCTTTTTTTTTATAAGCCTAATATCCATATCTTATTGCATATATATATATATATATTTACTGGGTAGTCGTTACTCGAAGGTGATGATACATGAAAGTAAATTGCACTCAAATTTTTGTTCTCTATATCCTACCCATTTCATTCACCCACGTTATTAAAATATCTTTTTGTACTCTCTTTATATTAGTTAACCTAACATTTCAATATTCCTTCTCAAATGTATTATCTTGTTACAGCAGAGCGCAACGCATCCTAGAACCTCTTGAATCTCCCACTCCAATCTCCCTACGCTGCATAGAAACATAGAAAATTAGTTCGTTGTGAAAAATTGAGACAGGTGCAGGTGCAACGGAAGCTGTATGCAACAGAGTACACGAAGCTGACTAAGCAGGTGCTTCTGGGCCTGCGTATGTAATACTTACCTTTTGGGTAAGTGATATTTGACATTTTGACTTTATTTCAATTTCATTTTTAAAATGGTACAAATATATATTGCGAAAGATTTAAATTTTGATAAACGGAAACTTGATTTACATCGAGGTAAGAAAGAAAAATAATTTGCCACATAAATTTTAAATTGATGGTTATGAACGTGAAATGCAAACAGCGCGGTCGCCTCGCGTGGTCAAATTTGCAAGTAAATTAACACCGAACAGAGGATGTTGATACAAAGTCTGCGCATATTGAATACAAAGTGCATACAGCACTTTTGGCTTGTATTTTCTAATTGAACATCTTAATTCACATGCGACTCTATGATTTCTTGGCGCGATTTTTAATTACATTTCCGATTATAAATATATCGAATGAGAACAATGCATTGAACGATGGCCGGAATAGAACATTTGATTTCAATTTGAGTTATTGGATCGTCGCGTGAATATGAAATCGAGGTCAGAGGATTATGCAAGAATTTCTTCAAGTGAATCAGAATTTTTCTTTGGTTGGATACAAATAATCAATGAAAAATTGAAGATTCAAATAACAGATTAGCATTGGTGTTTTCTTAAATTTTTACAAACATGTGAGAAAAATTTTTTATAAAATTTTTTTTTTTTTTTTATTCAAAGAATGTATCTTATTTAAAACTTTTTTTTAAAATCTTTTTAGAAAATGTTTTAAAGAATGATGTCCGAATTTTTTTTCAATCCATACTCTCTTAAATGTTTGAATATATGTAATATTCGTTTTGTGTTTTGAACAGATATATATATATAAGTGTTGCTCTTTATTGTAACATTTTTTTTCTATATAAAAAATAAATTTATCTTTAACAATATATTTGATTAATTTTTGTATATTTAATTTTTAATACCGATTCTATGAATTAAATTATTAAATCATTTATCTTTATATATTTAATTTTAATTTGAGCGAAATAATGATTCTTGTAGGAACGTATACACGTGCATTTGACCCAATATGCATCGCTGAAATTTCGAAAATCGTTTAATAGAAACGAACAGGTTTGTTTGTCTGGCTCCTTTTTTCCGTAACTCATGTCCTCGTTGTGCCTCGACGTATAAACACGCACGTTCACTATAGTTATGCTTCTATGCAATCTCTGTTGCTAGGCGCACCTCGGCCCACCAACAGTATTTTTAGACGATACGCTCACATTTCGACGTTCATTCTTGAATGAGAGTACCCTGTTCGTAAACCCGTCCAATACAATCCGAAGAATTTCTTAAATTCCAATATCGATTTTCTATAAAAGAAAGAACACAAATACATTATTGAAATAACAAATAAAATAACGTGATACTTTATCGAAAATACTTTATGAAATACATTAGTTTTTATATATGTTTTTTTAAATATTATTGCTACCTTTAATAATGCCGCAATGTTGCTTATATTGCACATCTCATCACTTGATGCAATAATTGCAAAACTATAGCTTCGTTTGCGGAATTGTTCAATTATACAGAAAATATTTCACACGTATGTTAATAATTATGCTTGTTTGATTTTAATATGGAAATATATTTATCGTCATATAAACAATTAAAATGACGATATTAAAAACATTGATTGTTCAATTTTTATAGAATTACGTTTTACGTTTAAAAAGGTCTCCGGGATGAAAGCCGGAAGTGACCTCGATTTTATTATCGACTTACTACCGTGAGAATTTATATACATAATAGCAGACAATGTTCTTACAAATATTGATAATTTTATTTCTAATTTTATTTCATAAATTTAATTTAATGAAGAATAATTTAAATTTTTTAAATTATCCTTATCATACATGATATATATATTCATTAAATAGATTGTATCAAAATAAACTGTCTATAAACTGTTTGATTATGGTTAAAAAAAAATATATCATTCTTTTGAATAGTTAAATTGATTTTGAAAAATGATAGATTGAGTGTGATTATTATATGACAAGTAAAAAAAAAATTGTTATAATAAATAGAAATATTGCTTTGGAATTTTGCGACAGTAGCGACAAGTAGTGGTCGAAGAAGGAACTGAAAATGTCGGTAACTAGGCCCATTGGCGGAGATACCGATTCACAACAAACCCAGATTCAAATTTACATATAATTCCATAAAATGACATTGATTTTTTTTAGATTAAATTTCAAAACGCTATATTTAAATACTATTTTAGAAGAGAATTGTTGTACATTATTATAATATTATAAATCAAAGTACAAATTTCATTATCTCTATTTTTCAAAGATATACAAATAAGATCATAAATAGTTATAATATTTTTGAACTTAACTTTTCGATCTAGCAATATGAATTAAATTTATCTTTATATTTTTCAATCAATTTTTAATTGTGATATAAATTTTGTTGAAAATTAGTATAAGTCGTATAAAAATTTATCAAAAGATTAAAAATCTTACTAATTAGATATTGATAAAAAAGAAAAAAAAAAAAAAAATACTCGTATTTCTTACGTAAATAACGGGAAATATTACGACATCTCGGAAAAAACATTGCGATTCAATCATGAAACTCCAGCTGCTTTATAAACCGGAAGTCGACAGTGCTGTGCCATCCTGATATCATTTGCCTGCGATTAGAAACGATAGTCCACTTCCTTGTTAGAGGATTCTAAACGCACGCTGCAAAAACGGGAAACTATAACAACGTTCGTTGATTATATATTTCGAAATATATCGCTTAACACCATGGAGATTCCTTCGTATCTTGACGAATGTTATCGTTGAAATATAAAAATTTTATGACACAAATCTTTCGTGACAACTGTGCCCCTCTTTCTCGTTTATTGCTCATTTTAAAGATAATCTTGAGATTTCTTCGATTTCTCAAAGAAGAGAGGGACAGAGGGACAGTAGTAGGGGTGGTGGCCGTTATTTAAAGTAGCGTTCGGCATTATTTTCGGACATCGACTTCCTGAAGAAGAATCTTCTTTGGATTTGCCTCTTACAAATTGCGCCACGGGTGCAACGTACCTGTTGTTTACCACATAGCGGGTTCAAAGCCCGGTCAGTGCAACGGTCCTCCACCTTCCCTGCCTTCCTACCCTGCTCATCTTTCTTGCCCCACCATCGATGAAGATCCCATCCCCTACCGTCGGCCTCTTCAAGTAAGGACAAAGCGGTAGTTGCCTGTAGTTCAAAGTCTTGGAGGATGCGCAAGACGAGGAGCTCGCTTGTGCCTGTTTGTAAGGTATACATACACGCGCCGCTTGTGCTTCGATTCTTCCGCTTCTGTGATTGGTCTCCTCCTACAGATTATTTTTTTTTTTTCAGCGAATTTTTTATCTATTAATCGTTGCGGTAGATGAAGCTTGATCGCATCGTGCTTCGCATCGCGTACACTTCCTCAATGAAACGTTCATACAGATTTACCGTTAGTTAGTCGACGATAGATATCTAAGACTGGTTGCTTGTTGGCTTACCCACTGTTTGTAAACATTTTCAGTGATTCGCGGAAGGCACATGACAAAGTTGGTCACGTAGAACCTTGTAACACGATTATATATATATATATATATATATGTGTATCCTTTAGGTTAGATACATGTACCATATTTCTCGTATGTACGGAAGCTCGGAAGAAGAGTTCGTAGAGTGTCGAAAGAAGGTTGTGTCGTTGCAGTCCACGAAAGGGTGGAGAAGAAGAAGCGGGGTTGATAGTGTGGTAAACCAAGAGGAAAGGACAAACCAATCCAGAGGGAGGCCGTACTACGACGTAGTACTCCAGTGGGATCAGGGTTCAAAGCCCGGTCAACACCATGTCTATGGTTCTTTCTCCTACTACCTTTCTCTTTCTCTCCATCGCGCTTTCCCCCTCTCTTCTTAAGCTTCCCCCACCTCGATCTCTCGTTGTACCTCGGTTATTTCATGACCACTACACACACGTGCTAAGCATCACCATGGACCTCTCTCTTTCTCTTCTTCCGACTGTCTCTTTCTCCGAGCATCGTGTTGGCCGCGGTGATTCACCATCGGTCGGAGATAAGGGGCCAATGAAAGGAAACCGTAGAGGGCAGCACCGGCGAATACGTGCTCCACTTGCCAGAGGAAAGGTGATATCGGGTAACGAAGATGAAAAATCACGAATCAGTTCCTGGCTCCTGTTTATCCCGTTCCTCGGTAGTTTACGATCATCATTTAACCTCGGGTAGAAAGCGAAAAGTAACATTGTCGAGAATTTTGCCTCGAATCAAGAACTTCATCGCCGAGAGATCATTGCTACCAGTTTACGAGCTGACATGTGGATTCCGGTTAGTTAAGCTTGAAATGGCATACTTTTAGCGCGGTGTATACAGGCCATCCTTAAAATATTGGTATATGATTCAGATACGTGTTCGTAATACGCGTCAGGATATGCATGAAAAAGTTAGTAAACAGAGAATGAAAGTCAATCGTAAAATAAATTTACGTTCTTAGACTCTTCTGTATTAAGTATAACCTCAAAGTTTTATGATAGTTTTGGTTTTTCCGGAATATGGGTATAGATGTATGAAATGTCCAAAATTTATGTGGCCAATTTAAAAATATCCTGCCCATTTGGTGTAGCACAGCCATGTGGATTTTATGTGCGAAACTGATCAAGAAACCGGTTACACAAACATTCATTAAGCGATCAAAATTCTGGTCCCGAAATTACACAGTTATTGACAAACCTGACATTACTTTGCTTCTGTAAAGCACCCTTAATGATACTACTATATCCTCGTAACAAAGTATCAAAATATTTATAACCTTCGCTCGTCATCCCTACCAGCTACTAGTAGAGGTGCTGATATAATTTGATTGTTCCCAGAATTACACGTTATTAATAATATTTTTAGGTAGTATTTGTGTTTAAAGAAATGATAAAAGTGTTGTGTCGCATGAAAATTCGAGTTATTAAGAAGCGGTGATCACCACACAGTAGCATAATTGCTACTGTACCTCCATCTTTCGACGATCCTTGGATAATGGAGTAATAACGGTCATTAACACATTTCGCAAATCAAGTTCGCCATAAAAATCTTTGTCATTCATAAAATTTCGGAATCGATGCAGATTTTAGCGCATCACTGTCTTACCTCAGTATTTAATCTCCTTCGAAATTAACTCGAACTCGAATGTCGTTGTAAAACTCAACTTTTTCAAACCGTTGACAAATTTTTTTTTTTTTTTTTTTTAATTATTAACGAGTTATTAGAGGCAGAAGTTGGAACGGACACATAAAACGTTTCTTATAGATTACATCGTAGTTTGATTATCGTTTTATTTAAACTCCTCTGAAATCAATTGATGTTAATTTGCGATGCTGCTTACAGGAATATTAGAACAGTTGACTGCAACGGATAATCATATGCGCGTACAATGCGTACTATACCAACGTCCTTGAGCGTAAGCGATCTGTTTACGAAAGGGACGTCGACCCCTTCGGTACTCGTACCCATTATGGTGCTAGTCGAAGGGGGGGAAAGGATCTAAACGATATTGCGCGATATGTCAATTATGCGTACATTCATCATTTTCTTCGTTCGACTTTGTATTTACAATTAATTTATGAAAGGCAGCATATCCTTCTATACTCGTTTTTCCTTTACTCGTTCTTTTCTACGACACCAGACGAATCTTAAAAAAAGAAAAAAAAAAAAAAAAAGAAAAAAAAGTATCACATCGAATTCTTTGAAAACGTTGGAGGTCTCTCTTAAAAATCTTACCTAAAATTGGTCTCTTAAGAAGGCGGAAGAAGAGGAAGATAAACGCAGGAAGTGTAAAATAGCGTTGAGAAAAGGGATGATTCCCTTTTCTTCGAAAACGTTTACCCCCAACGTTTTATTAATGCAGAAAGCAACCATCTCTGCGCGAACTGATTGCAGCGTTTGCACTCGAGCAATTGTAAATTTTTTTCCCACCGTTACTCCATGGATTTGTATCCCGGGAAGCAATTTCGAAGTCGGATAGTTTCCTTCGGTTCGATTCGATTCACTTCCCGGATCTTCGAACCTTCGAACACCATCATCCTTGTCTACAATTGTAAAACAGAAGAAGAAACGGAAAATTATAGGACAGATCGGTGAACCGAGATCATCGAAGCTGTTCAAAGAACACGATTACAGTTAGATTCTTTTTCTAAAGCTATTCCTTTACACAACAACGCTTTCTATTTCTATTTCTAGATATAGGGATGGGAGAAAGAAATTTAAAACATTGTTGATCTCATGCTGCCCACTAACACACACAATCTTGTCAATTCGAATCAATTTCGAACGATGGGTACCCTTATATTCTACTATGTTGGGTTCCACGCAACAACCCACGTCCATCTTCATTTTCGTCAACGGCTCGAAATCGTTTTTTCCCCCTAGTATCCTTAGCAACACGGTTTAGGCTCAAAACCGGATTGGACGAATAACAATACGGAAATTCTTGGGTATAAGAATTTCCAATGAAGCATACCTCCGAGAGATCGTATATCTATCCGACTCAACCTACTAAAACGCGTTGCTCACGTTTTTCCTATTTTGTTCTTCCGCTTCCTGGTTTAATGCTCTTGCTCGTTTTGCTCTAAAAACGACGTCGGAGTTGTTATCCTAACAATTTTTTTCTTTCCCTTTTCAAAATTATTTGGAAAATTTTTACAAGATTTTTACAATTTTTCTCCTCCCCGCGTCGCTCAAGAGATTCAAGGGATTCCATTTATTCCCGACAACTAAACCCATAAAGTTTCAACAAACATTAAATTTGTCACGTCCCATGCTACTTCATGGTTCTTTTAAATCATTCACCGGACTAAACTTTATCCGGTTGGGTAGACTTTGTCGCTCTCGGTTACATCCAGCAGTGAAAAAGTTTTTGTTGCCTGCAACCCTGCGAGTTGGGTCAATGTCCGAAAAATGACCTGCATCGGTCTGGTAGACACTGTAAGGCACTCACATTATTTTATCACACAATTTGAAGCGATTTTTGTGGTTGATAAACCAATGAATAAAAAAAAAAAAAAAAAAGAAAGATAAAAAACTTTAAAAAAAATTTCCACTTTTTCATTTTAAAAAAAAAAATGCAATTGAATAACGTTTAGAAAAAGAAAAGAAGAAGAAGAGAAAGAGAGAGAGAGAGAAAAACATATCGTAAGGAATAAAATTAAATAAAAGGAAATACGCATACGTTATACTATAATGTGAGCGGAGAAAATACGTACGTTGAATAATGTAACGCGTATAATGTGTATATTCTCGTAGAGGTTAGCGGATAGTGTGGAGGAAAACGCAATTCGCGGTCGAGCTTCCGGAGGCAGAAACTTCTTGGTTCGCATGGGATCATCAGGGATACGGGAAAGAAAGGAGAGCCGAGAGCGGTACACGGGGCCTCGGGTAAGAAACCGTAATTGCCAGTCAGTGACTTTTGTAGCAGAAATTGCTCGTCCGCGATGTAGGAAAGTTAACTTTAAGGAGCGCTCCACGTACCCGATCCACGTACGGAGCGATTCAAAGGACGAAGAACCGTGGCGTTTCGTGTACAAGAGATCGGAATTCGAACAAGAAATTATGGAACTGACCTTTGCATCGGTTGCTATATACGGTAGAACGGAGATAAATTTTTCGATATCTGCATAACGTCTGATTCTTCGAACACGAGGATTGGCGACGATGGAGAAATTAAGATTGGATTGGAAATAAAATAGTTTTTTTTTTTTTTTTTTTTTTTTTTTTTTTTTCGTTAGAATTTGCTAATTTACCGGGGCAATTGGGAAGTTTACAGTTATCCCAAGAAACGTTGATTGTAAATTATTAAAGGTTCGAGTAAGTTGTAATATGCACGTATAATTAAGGAAGTCTGATATCTTTTACTCGTATCTGTTTCACTCGTAACGAGACGATATTAGGTATCTATTCCATATAAAACACTTGGAACGTTCAAGAAATTATTTTCTTGTTATGTATTTTTTTTTGTTTTTTTTTTTTTTTTCTTTAACTCAAAGAAAGTTTGTTAAAACTTTTATCGTAATTTAAGGATTTACCTTGTAGATAGAAGTGTTGGATGGTATATGTACGAGCTTCGTATCGGATTATGGTCGTTCATAACGCTCTAAAGAAACATCCATAATTTCGAGAAGAGATTACGTTGTATTTTTGTACCGATCGTTAAGCCGTTTGAAACGCGTTTACAAAAATGGCCTCGACCTTCGCATCTGTGGAGTGGGATACATTACACATATGCGTATAGCGAGATATTCATGTCTGCTCTTGTTGTTTCAGCCTAAAGTGAAAAATGTTTTTCATGGGAAAAATCAATAACGAAGCTAATCGGCCTTCTCTGCACCTGTATACGTATCGCGGCCGAGTTACGACCTGCATTAAACGTACGTCAGCCTCGGCCAATCTCTCGTCTCGTTCGATTGCCATCGACAATCGTAACGACCTTTTCTAGGTCATAGGTCAAATTAACGAAAAATTGATCGATGAATTTGCAAAAAACGGGATATTCGAAGATATTTCGATATGTATCTCGGAGAATATCTCCATCTTTTTTTTACGAGCAAAAATACGGAACGATTATTGCAACGAGGTTCGTAACAATTTTTCTTACGACAGGACGGGGACGATAACCGTATCGCCACCCACAGCCAATAATCTATGCACGCACAATACTCGTATTAGTCAGATTTATCCGAACGACCGTGAAAAGAGATGATCGTCTTGCCAGTTTTGATCTCCCTATCCGTCCTCGATTAAAGTTTCGACCTAAAGCATCGCCATTTTTAGCCACGATCTCGAGTTCGCCCTCGTTCTCCGTCCAATGGATCGTTTCTGCTCGCAAGGCCATTTTAATAGCGGGGATATTTATCGCAAACGGATCACGTTGAATGTCAAAATCGGGAAAGAAACGAAATTGGACGAATATGTCGACGAAGAATCCGATATCCCCGTTATTTCTAGCCATTGGAAAAATAAGTTGGTTTTAAGGGCAAAGCTCTGTCTTTCTTCTTGCCCGTGTAAAAATAAGTAACGAAGAAAATTCGCTTATAATAATTTTCCACGAAATTTTCTCCCCACTCTCTCTCATCGCGACTAGATAATTTACAACTCGCTCGTTGATCTCCTTCTTCCTTGTTGCATTTAATCGCTGCAAAAACCCGCGTCTCTTCCTCTCGCAGAGTTTAATCGCATAGTCTTCCTGTACGATCACCTCGTTCGCCGTTTCCTTTTGCAGAAATAGCGAGACAACATGGTAACCATCTAACAACACCGACTACAGATTGCCTACAGATTAATGTTTTCGACGTGTGAATATAATATAAATTTGGAAAATACGTAAACCTCGGACGCATAAAATAAATACATACATACATGTTTATTCAAGTACGAAAATATACGAGAGAAAAAAAAAGAAAGAAAGAAAGAAAGAAAGAAAAAAAATAAAGTAATGTTCAGAAAGTTTTTAATCGAGTGATAACAAGAGAGACAACGTTCAATTTGCATCGTGACGCGGCAAGAGATTGTTATCGCCATCGTCTTGTCATTCGACACCTTCCGTGCACCAGGCAACAAACTTCTAGATTTACCTTCGGTGACACTGTTGTTGCTAAGGGAATTCTATAACGTTTCTTTTTTCCCTTTCTTTCTTTCTTTCCTTTCTTTTCTTTTCTCTCTCTCCTTTTTCTTTTTTCTCATAATCGTAATCAATCCACCGGTCCGAGCTAAACCGCAAATCGGTGTCTCGTTATTTCTGTATCTCTCTCGAGATACCATGCGTACACCATTCGCGAGAGTTTCTTTCGATTTCGAGAGAAAAGTATACAGTTAAACCTGTATAGTGCGCTGTTTCTTCCGCGCATAAAGGTGGCATGAATACAATCGAATCGAATGTCTTTGCCGACGAAAAAGCGTGGCAAAAAGCTCGCTCGATCCACGTACCGAGGTACCGTTTTCCGTCGCCGTTCTGCCACGAGTGAGAAACACGAGCAATCGTAAACGCGGCGCGGAATAAATTGGCAGCGATGGCGTCCGAGCCGAATCGATTTTCCATCGGCCCGTTAAAAACGAGGAAAGAAATTCGAGATTCGTCTCGTATTTTCGTTGCGAAATTGCGCTTTGATAAAGCCGAGAAAAAGGAATCGAGGCGAGGAGAGCATTCGACGGAAGAAAAACGGGAGGGGCGCGTCACGGAACGAAATAAGGAGAGGATGAAAAAAGAAAGAAAAAAAGAGGGAAAAAGGGGAATGGGAGCAACGCCATTAAAATATCAGGGCAAATTCCTTGGACTGGCGAGTTCTGTTACGCCATATTTTTATTCTTCCTCTCGATTTGTTCCGTTCTTATTCCACGCCACCATTTCATCCGTCATTTTCCTTACGAGATTTAATTTTTCTTATATGTCATCGTCCTCTCTCTCTCTGTCTCTTTCTCTCTCCCTCTTATTATTATTAAGAACGTGTCGTTTTTATTTATTTTCCACAATTATTCGAGAAGTTTCGAATAGCGAAAGATCGAGGCATTCTCTGTCTTCGTACGAGACATCTGTTCCCTTTGACTCGCCGTATTTCTCTTGTCGCGCGAGAAATGTTTTTTTTCTTTTCTTTTTTTTTTCTTTTTTTTTTTTTTTTTTTTTCCCCTTTTTTTTATTCACGGATGTTGAATCGCTGCCAACAGCATTAATGAATCTTAACTGCCTGTCAGCTGTCGGCGAGATTACTAGCCTGTGATAAAAACCCGTTCGAACCTTTCATAAAAATAGACGCGAATTCGCCTTTGAACCAGTTACCCTTTTGCGATGATCATCCATCAAAAAGAAAAGAAAAGAGAAGAAAAAAAGAAAAAAAAAAAACAAAAATTTGAACATCGATAAGAGATTAATAAAAGTACGTTATCAAAACGTGCGTTATCGAAGAAAAGAAATTATCGGTACAAAGAAAAAAAAAAGAAAAAAAGAAAAGAAAAAGAAAACAGAAAATACGAAAATTCCAGAAAATTCGTTAACCCGTATTTGTACGGTAAAAGGGTTTAACCGTACAGTATTTCTCGAACAAATTTCTTCCCCTCCTCGTGACCTTTCCGCAAGGGCACGCACCAATGACATCATCGCGCGCCCTTGCACTCGACGAGAGTAAAACGCGAACAGGTCGAACAGCATCGACGAGATACGGTTGTGCACCGTGAGCACACAATCAGCCGCGTTAAATCTGGTCGCAAGGGGCACGTAGCATGTACGCTTGGGCAAACCGCATCTCGCATCGTAGCCTTTACGACGTGTAAATCACAAATGCGAGACGCCAAGGATCCCTTCTCTCTTCCTTCTTGTACACGGTCGCGCTATTAAAGTGTCTCCGAAGGGTTTTACGACGGGCAGAGAATTCTTTCGGTACATCGCGTAAAAGTGATTTCGCGAGCCAGTTTACAACCCGCGAAATTTCTACGTCGAATTCGAATTGGACGGAGAGGATCGAGGTACCGAAAATCTGTATAAAAACGCGAATATATCGATGAATAGAGTGCACGGCGAGAGGAATTTTCCGACAATGCGAATCCTTTAAGTAAAATTGGCGATTTAAGCGATTCGTTCCCCCGATCTTTGACGCTACGCGTTCTTTCGCGAATTCGCAAAAGCAAAAAGGTAGATCGTTAAAGTTTATAATTCGAAATAAGTGGCGCGATAATGACGGTAATATACTAAGATATTCGAGAATCCGGTTCATTTGATTCTTATAGTTTATGCAGTTGCAAGAGTATCTTGTTGGCTGGTGTTAAGAAAAAAGATAGGAAGGAGAAAATGGAGATCAAGGTAGTCGTAAGGTGGTTGCAATTCCGTTGGGCGAGGCCATAAATGGAGGAAGATTCGACGATTTTAATCTGTTCTGATGTATACCTCTTGTAAGCCTCTCGTCCTCTCCGATATACGTTGATCTCTTTTTTTCTTCCCTCCCCCTTTCCTTCTTTCTTTCTCTCCCTCTCCCTTTCTCTTTTCTCCTCTCCCTTTTTCTCGCTTCGTTTTGCTCCTCTCTTCCTACCCAATGCTATTACGCGCAACGGCTACCGCGGGGAACACAACCGTCCATCGATTCCACGCAGAGATGAGAGAGGATGACGAACTCGCGGGGAACTTACAATTAGGCAATTTAAATCAACCCGTTTTGATCCCTTGCTCCGATCCCTCGATCGACGTGCACCGACGTATTAATAAACGCGGATAACGTAACGAATTGATTCCGCTTCGCGGAAACCTCCTTCGTCTTTCTCCTTCGTCTTTCTCCTTCGTCTTTCCTTTCCCTTTTCTCTCTCTCTCTCTCTCTCTCTTCCCGTTTCTACTACAACACTAGGACCTCTCTCTCTCTCTCTCTCTCTCTCGTGTCCGAGGGAAATTTGTCACTCGCGTTCCGTCGATAATCGGTCGAGCAATTAAGCCACGGATCGTACCAGGTTTGAAAAAAATGATCGCGAGTTAAACCGCGGGTGGCGGCGACGAATGTTCGATTAACACGAACGTTCGACGAAAGGAAGACGGGTCGCGCGTTTGTAATTGGCGCGGATCGACGAATACGGGAATCGTTTCTCGGCTCGGTCGGCGAAGAAGTTTCGGCTACCGGGAACCGAGGAGGAGGACCTTGACATCGGCCGATTATCGGGGCGAGTCAAGGCGCGTGGTGTGTGCCTGGTTCAACAGGAACAGGATGATGCCAAAGTGGTACACATGCAGGTACATACTCGCACACAGGAAGAACCGGTGCACGTTATGCCTCTCGTCGACACACGTGCACGCTGAAAAGTCGAATGCGCACGTTGTAGTACTATGTCTTGCCGTACTGTACCTTACTACACGCTCTATACGGCGGAGCGAAGGAGTGGAGAAAGAGAAGGAATCGGAGGAGGAAAGAAGAGAGTGCCCGAGTGCGCGTGGTTTTGCCCCTTTTGCCAGCTCTGCCTTTTTTCTTCCTCTCTTCTTTCCACTTTCACCTCCTTTATCTCTTTTGCCATGGCCCAGGGACGTAGCGACCAAATATCGAGACGATTGTTTCGGTTCATCGACTCCTCCTCGTGCTTCCAACGAGTTTCAACGATCGAGAACGCAACGTGTAACGCTTTGCACGCCCTTCCTCGCGTTTTTTTCTCAATCTCTTCTTTAAATCGAATCTTTCTTTTTTTCTTCTTTTTTTTTTTTTTTTTTTTTTGACGATCTTACGTTTCTCTTCTTACGTTCGTCTACGTACAGCTACGTGGACGTGGAACGACTTTAAGACTGGGTTAATTGGTCGGAGTAACTGAGTTTTCTTTGGGAGAAAGGTCAACCTTGAACACCGTCCGCCAGCTGATCGATCGTGTTACTAGGAAGACTTTCAAGGCGTTGCGGTTATACGGTTGGTCGTAGACATGAAACGAGACACGCGGCTTATCTATTTTTCTGCCTAAGAAACTATAAATGGCTCGCCGTGTTGCGCAATCTTGATATTTTTCCGATGAACTTGATTTTACGTTCTTCTCTTTAACAAGTGCAAGAATAGATGCGTGTATCGATAATTATTAACGAAATTAATCCTATATTTTCTTTCCCTACTTTTTCTCTTCTTTTCCACGAGAAAAATCTATCTAAATTTCATGACCTAGTATAAATATTCGTTGTTAATTTTTTTAAATATCATCGATGGCGATTAAATAATCGCTTAAACGATTTCGAATTCGTCCAAGTGAATCGAATTCATTCGTCTAATCGTATGAGGCACGAAAGTTTCCACCTTACATCCCTGAGGTCCCCTCTTTCGGCCTCTTCTTCTTCTTCTTCTTCTCCTCCTCCTCCTCCTCCTCCTCCTCCTCCTCCTCCTCCTCCTCCTCCTCCTCCTCCTCCTTCTTCTCCTTTCTTCCTCCCCTCTTCGTTCCGCGTTGCCGCGAAGGGCCCCTCTTTTCATCTTTTTCCTCCACGGTTATCCGTTCGGTTTGCTCGCTTTGCACGGCGTCACGGCTACTTTTGTTGCGCTTCTCTTTCCTCCTTCTTTTTCCCTCGTTCTCTCCTTCTCCGTTCCACCCTCTATCCCGCTATCCACGCTCGCTCGGACGTCTTCGTCCCTTTCTTGAACCGCTGACGAACGATTCCCCTCCACCGAGGGAGGGAGGAGGACAGAGGCAGAGGGGGAAGAAGAAGGGGCCTTTCCTTCTTTTTTTCCTCCGCTCCTTCCATCCTTTCGCTTCTGCTCGCGCTCTCCCCCTTCTCACTCTTTTTCTCTCTCGTTTTCTGCCCACACCAGTTGCTCCTTTTGTTTCCACCGAGTAAGTGAGTCAGTGAGCGAGCGAGAGGGAGGAAGGGAGCGAGCGAAAAAAGAGAGGGAGGAGGAGATCTAGAGATGCGAGAGAGGAGAGACAGCGAAGCGTGTCTCGACACGCGAGATGCAGGATCGAATTCGACCCTTGGATTCACAAAACTCTCGATCTTTCGGATCATTCTCGAGAGAACATTATTTCTTCTCCTCCTTTTCTCGATAGATTCGACAGATTCGAAAGATTTCTGGTATCGATCAGCCTATCCTCCTGTGTGTACGCACGTCGATTCGTAAACACTTAGGGATTTTAACGAGAAACCAAAGAAGTCTAAATAAAAGGAATAAATTGATATCGTCATTGAACGATCTGCTTTTATCGATACGTACGAAGCGTATAGAAGTAATTCGTATACGAACTGAATGTTATTCGAATGTTATAATTTGCATTTTCTCTAACGCTGTCCCTCGATCGTGATACGCATTACGGTATAAATATTTAATGGATCGATTTTCAAGTGTATATCGATCGCGTATGAGATCGTCGTTACCAGGTACGTGAGCAATTCGTCGAAGATTCCAATTATAAAAATGTTTTTGAATTGCGAACCTCTGACATAAAGAAACGTATCGTATTTCATAAATGCAAATGAAAATTTATTTTTCCCATGTAATACGAATATTATAAATTCAATAATTTATATTTTTTTCGCTTTTTTTCATGTTTCAACATTTTATCAGCATAAAATGTATAAAATAATTGAATACAAGGAAAGAGTTAAAATCGATGACGATGAAATAAAAAATTAAATTATTTAAAAATTAAAATTATTTAAAAATTAAAATTATTTAAAAATTAAATTATTTTTCTTTAATACAAACTCGGTTCTTTAATATAAACTCGGTTCTTTAATATGAACTCGGTTCAATGAAGTCGTAAGATGGTGGATAGACTCGTAGATAGCGTCGCGAAAGAGCACCGCCATGGAAAAAGGAAGAATGTCGAGGGGCCATTTGTCGAACATGTCGCGTACTGTCGTGCTCTCTATCGATACTTCAACTATCAAGAACGCACTAATTCTCCATCGAATGTCGTCCGTGATTGGCAAGTAACCCAGAAGCGGCCGATCTTCCGCTATTGCCAAGGAAACTTCCAATAAACGATAACTTTCCGGCTGAAGGCTCTTCAAGCGGAACTATTCATTACCCGGATCGAGAGAATGGCTATATTATAGCATGTCTTTAATGATAACTACTATTCTTGCATAGATTGTATAAAATATATCCTAGAAAAAGGATTGAACGCAGTTTAGAAAATTTGAAACTCGAATAAAATGAATTAAATCTTTTATTAAGAATATTATATTCTGGTGCGTCTTGTGAATTTTCGTACAACCGAAGAGGTTATATTTCTTGCCTCTTTTTTGTATTACTTGACCTTCTGGGGATTTCGCGTACGAAGTAAGAGAACATAAACGAAATATTAGCGTCGACTTTACCGTATTGAAAGATAAATACTCAGTTCTCGAAAGCAACATCGGTTGTTACTTATTTTGTATGTAAGCAAACAAATATATGAATAATTCGATCATTTCATGTCCTCTATTAGATATTATATAAAAGATCAACATTATTCCAAAGATCATCTTGGTCAGATTTTTTTTTTTTTAAACTTATACCTTGATAATAGATTATTTTCGATCGAAAAGATTCGTTTTTGCATGATTCATGCTTGAAATGGATTCGCGTAATAATAACAAATATATAACGAATGTCGATCAACTCTCGTTTTTTTATTCCACTTTCAATTCCATATAAGTATACTTGCATATCGCGTGTAAATAAAAAATTCTTCGAAGGTAAATTACATTACCAATTTCGTACTCAATTTATTCTTTGAACTCGATATTTGCCACTTGATTACTGTGCGTAAATAACACGCAGGTGGACAATGATGAATGAAATTTCCAATAAAATTAAAGAAATATCGCGACGGAGGACGAAAGCCTCTTGACCGTCCCTGTGGATCGAAGAAAAGTGGATCGTGTAGGTTAGGAGCCATCACGCGTGGTCATCTTCGCACGCACGCATTAACCACCACTCAAAGAAGCGTGCAGTCGCGTGACTAAAAATACGATGCTGTACGCAGAAGCGGTTATCTATCGTTGGTATTGTTCAACGAATAATCATTTTCAGCCTCGACCCGTATCGAGACGATCGATTTCTTTCTTGCGTTACGAAGAGAATCACTTGTTTCATTTTTCCTGTTTTCATTCTTTCTTTTTCGAGAAAAAGATATCGAAAAATGTTATTTGAAAAATAATCGCTTGTGCGTTGTAAACCGTGGCATGAACTTAGACACGCTCGAAATTCGCTTCTGTCGCTGATTGCGTATCGTTCCGAACAAACTGCAGCATGCGAGCGTGACGCAGCGGGGTCAACACTCAATCGGTACAACGGGAGCTGAACGTGCATCAGGGAACACAAAAGAGATACAAAAAGCAGCGAGAAAGAGATGCGATACAATATTGCTACTGGTTCCCCGGCAAGCAACAGAAGAGAGAAAAGAAGAGATAGAGAAGGCGGTGGCAAAGTGGAATATTTCTGCGGCGTAAGAGGAGATTGATGGCATATTCGTATGGTCCTGTGGCTTTGATCAAGTAAAAGCTACCCTGACGAATCCATGATTTTTTCTCTTTTAACTGCCGATTCGTATATGTATTTTCCTCAAATCGCGCGATTACTATACGTGTCACGATTTCAATAATCGCGTATAAATAAGAAAAAATGTGTAATTTGTATCACAATTGATACGTATAAAAAATTATTAATACGAAAGCGAGCCGTGTATTCTCTCATCTTCGTTACGAGTCACGAACCGAATCCCGAAGGGAACTAATCACAATGGCTCGTCACGAATGCTCGCCCAATCTCGCGTCACCTACTTACGAACGCCTAGGTTTTCAATAGATCTATTCACGCTCGTAGACGCAATAAAATCGTGACCCGTGTATTGGATGCGGGTCTTAAAACCCAGCTGATAATTTCCAAGGACAACCTTCTTTGGAACCTCTGTCGTAATTTATTATAATTCGAATTATTTATCTTTAAAAAATTGATCGATACAATTTCCAACGGAATTTTATTAATTCATTCTTTATCCTTGAGATATTAGAAAATTAAACTCATGTGATGTCAATCTATGTCAATGGTTTTGGCCATTGGTCATTTCGTGTCTGGCATAAGTATATCTTCCTGCCGAGCTTCGGTAATGTCTTATCAGGTCGTATCTTGTATAAACACGTTCCACCTGGTCTCAGACCGTCACGACCCACGCCATTTTCTACTGTCGCTGCCCACGTTGTTTCGTAACTTTCCACGAGAACACTTTATCATGCGCCATTCGTATTGTTCTGTTCTGTTGATACAGATAGAAAGATCGCACTATTGATTACACGCATATTTCTCGTAATAGGATGAGTTCTATTAACGGTGTTGATGATCGTAAATGAAAAAGTGGATGATAAAATGTTGTTGAATAAAATGTAAAAAGATATATTTTTATTTGCTTATATGATACGTAGAAAACGTAGGCACATTAGGAATATTAAGCGAACATCTTTGATGTAGTTGGAAGAAAAAAAAAAAAGCAGAAGTAGGATTTAGAATTAGCGAAAGCAGGTAGTATGTGATTAGACTGGACCTTTGAAAAGCGATCGAATTACTTGGCGCGCAGAATTCCCCGTACGGGACGATTTGTAGCAGTAATCCAGGCTTACGGTTCCCGGTGCTTGGATGCGCTTTAATATGATTTAAACCTACCACCGTGTTGGCTACCGTGTTACGATCGTGAAGCTCTTACTGGCTACATGGGCCTTCCCAAGAGTCCTTGAGGAGAACTCGAGAGAGCGCGATGAAGCGAGACAGTGATACACGCGTGCGTACACGCAAGAAAGTGGCGTAAAATACGTAGGCGAGGTACCGGTTTTTTCCGGACCCACTACTGTTCCTCTTTGAATTTTAAATCCTTCTTGCTACCGAATGCAATTAAGCCGCATTCAACGGCGAACAAAAAATTGAATTCGTGCATCGCGTATACGATTAAATTGCATCGAACAACATGTAGATGTCCTTCAACACTTAGCTATATAATTATATCGGAAGATACTTTTGTACTAATTTAAAATCAATGTAATATTGTTTTGCATTACTTCATTTTCTTTTATTATGTGATTTTATCATCTACTTTGTGCGATCGTAATTTCTTTTATTCGTTTTAATTTTTCTCTCTTCAAAGCAAATTAATGAGAGTAATGAAAAACGTAAGTTATTTACACGCGCTTTGCAAATTCACGTGCTGAGACAATTTCGTGACGCGAGTCACCCACCCGTACAACGACTTGGAGGTTGGCCGTTGCCTTTGTTTTCTGTCTTTGATCTTTCATCTTTTTCTTCTTCTTTTACTCTTGCACTTCCTTTGCTTGCTCGTTGAGTAAGCGAAGCGATTGCTTTGAGGTAGCCGCCAACCTTGCAGGTCGACCATGCTACGGGGCGACGTACGAACGAGATACTTCACTGCGGTCCGCGCCTCGGCAAAAGTGACAAGGCCCCAGTAATTATAACGGGTGGCGCAAAAAAAAACGGCGCCTCGTCTACTCGATTCAGTTCTTTCTCCTTTCGTCCAATATACGCGTGAATATGTAACTCGACGTGCAACATTACCCGCGGAGCTTTTCCCCGTGGCGCTCTTTCTGATTAAATTGTTCGCGCGATCTCCATGATTTTGATAAAATATAATTCTCACTATTCGTCGATCGATCTATTTATCTTCATACTATGTAAATCGTTTAATTTATTTGGATTATCGAAATATACACAATTTCCAAGAAATTAATGAATACATTTTAATAAACATTGTATATTGAATTTTTTTTCTTGGCATAATTCAAGTATAAATGGTAAATAAGCTATATGCGATAAAAATAGATAAAAATAAAATAAAAATAAAATTTGTATACACAATATAATTTAAAAAATTTTCAATAATAATAATAATCACAAAATTGTTTTACTTATTTGTTAAGTTCATTAATTCGATTTCCAATTGGAGAAACGTATATGAAATTACAGATTTATAATAAAATATTACAACTGAAAAATCAGAATGATAATTCTTATTAATTGTGTATGTAATATCAAATATTAAAACGAAATAAATCGAAAGATTTACCGTTATTATTTAGATTATAAATGTAAATATAAATAGACGTATGCGATATGTCATTAACAGTTATTGATATTTAACTTATTAATAATTCATTTTTGTAAAAAACTAATTTGATTATTTTAGTTATATCGTGTATGTGACGACATCTGTAGTACATGAATGAAAGTAAAATGTTTCAATTTTATCGAACAGATGGCAGTTAAATATAGTATACAGTAGCATCAACTCAATTGTTGATAACATTTTTTGTATACAAAAAATAATATTGACATGAAAGTAAATATTTTACAAAAATCTTTTAAGAAATCCGTTAAATGTCACATTCAGTACAAAGATTGTCTCGAGATCTTTAGGATATAAGACAATAAAGAAAAATTTTATATTTATAATTTACTGTACAAGGATAATCAAACAGGTAATATTTTTTATTGCAAATTTTATTGTAAAACGAATTATAATAGTTTTTTATGTTTCTTGTCACACCCATAAATGAATTTTAAATTCAAATAACATTTAAATATTTCATATGTTTTGTGTGTACATTATTGTAGTAGATATGATCGACTGATTTAGTATTCTTCGCGCCATTTAGCTAAAAACATTCCTGAAAAAGAATTTTTGTTTGTTGTATTGCATCTAATTTTAACTGTAACTATAAAAAAAACGTAACAAAATAAATTGTAATTATATTACAACAATGGAACAATTAATAAAACGTCAAAAAGTTACAAAAGAATCAACTATAACAGATATTACATCTTGTATTAGTAAGTAAATATTTTTTACAAGTAAAATTATTTATTTGATAATATTTTGCATATATTATTAAATATTTTTTTTAAACAAATTTTACAAACTTTTTATCTTCATTAAATTTTTTAAATTGATTACGTATCACAATAAAAGTGAGGTTATGTATATAATTTTAAATAATTATTTCATTTATAATAACTTATATAATTTATTGTACAATATTTTAGGGGAAATATCTGAATCAATCTCATCTATAAGTGAAAGATACAGAGCTGTTTTGAGAGTTAACAAAGCAGTGGTTTTATATTCCCAAAATGCTAAAAAAAGGCAAGATTCAACCTTAAATGAGAATACAAAATAATCTAAAACAAACAAATATAGAATAAAATTAATAATAAGACCAATAATTGTATATTCGATGTATTTAT
This sequence comes from Apis laboriosa, assembly GCF_014066325.1. Taxonomy (NCBI): domain Eukaryota; kingdom Metazoa; phylum Arthropoda; class Insecta; order Hymenoptera; family Apidae; genus Apis; species Apis laboriosa. The sequence goes on from NW_025221020.1 coordinate 1,938,814, forward strand.
ATTTGACAGAAACGTACAAAATAGTTTAAAGAAACATAGAATAAGATTAATAATTGTACATGTTTTTTAAATGAAAAAAAAATTAATAAAATACTTTTTATAAATAAGGATTAAAAAATTATATATACAAATAATTTATATTAAATAATTGTATTTTCTTATATTACAATATTTTTTGATATATAAAAATACATTCACTTATTTTTTGCAATAACTAATATTAATATTAATACATAAATAATATCAATACTTATGTGTATAACAAAATGGCACAAAGATAAATAATTAAATTGTTTTAAAATCTATATCAATTATTATTCTGGATCTGGTTTAGGTTTTCTTCTAGGATCATCTGAATCTAGAGAAATTATTATTGGTGATACATTACCCGGTCTTTGAGTTTGTCCAAATCTATAATCAGAATCCTTTGTGGATGTAAACCAAATACTAGATATTTGCAGGCATCTAAAATATTTTTAAATACTCAGAGTTTAAGATAATATGTTATTCTCATAATGGAAAATTTATATTTTGTTAATAAACACAGAATGTGCATTCATGAATCCATGAGAAAGTATCATTATCTTAACTGTTTTAATTATGTCACTCGAATAAAATATAAAAGTAAGCAAAGCATTTAAAAAAAAATGTTAGTGAAGAAAATTTGATTTAATGCAATAGTGAATATAAAGAAAATAAGCTATGTTAATTTATGCGATATAAGCGGAAAAATAAAATATTAAGAAAAAAAAAAAAAGAAAATCCAAAAAAGATTGGATGTATCATGCACAGCTTACAAGATATACAAGATAATAGAAATGCAGCAAGGAAGGAAAGATATTATTCCCGTATTACAAATCCTTGTTGTTCCGTTCACACCTGCATGAATTTTGGTCGAAATAAAAACCAGTTGTACACTCCTGTAGTTCTCTGCAAGAACAGTTACAATGATCTGGATGCCATATTTTCATGTTGCTTTCATTACACTTTTTCTGTTCATCGATATTGTTGCACACACATGTACATTCCTCCGGTACATAAGACTGTTTCTTGTTACAGTCCTGAAAGAATATCGTTATACTATTTAAAAATTTAACCATTTTGAAAATTGAAAATTCGAATCTTTCAATTTAAACTAATTAAGTTATCGCAAAAATTCATTACTGCACAGGAGTGATCGCAAATTATACATTAAGATTTGCAGATTGCGAACCGACTTATACCAGTTTAAAAAGGAAGATCTCAATTATCGACTGTTCTCAAATTACCGTCTCCTTTATTTTGCAGTCACACGTGCATTGCGTATGCTCCTCTATCGGTACAATACGTTTGCCTTGATATTTTAATGTATTACTGGATTCAAGAGCCGTCACAAAAATCTTTAAATATTAATTAATAACGTGATTAATTAATAACATATATATATATATATATAAAAATAACATTTAATCAGATGTGACTTACCTCGAAATTTCGAGTTTCCGTAGCCGTTGGCTGACAAGAAAGAAACGAGTGACTACAACAGCCTCCGCATCTTTTGATCCGTGTGCAAGTTGGATAATAAACAATAGATGGATCGTCATTTTCTAATAGAGGAACTGTTTGTAATTCAGGCATACACAAAGCTTGATTTGGTCGCTCGGCATTCGAACGTTCAGTTTCTCCCATTCTACCTGGAAGAAGATTCCGTTCAGTGACAACTTGAAGTAGTCAGAGGATTTCCCTTTTTTTCCCTCGAATTTCATTATGTCTAGATCAATGTGGTTTTTGTGGTTTGATGTAAGAAAAAAAATAGTATTTCTTGGAAACATTGCCATAAGTTTATCCTACTTTTTCAGATAATTGAGAACAATGGAAAATTTTGTACAAGCAATTTCAGTTGCGAATAGTTACTTCGCTTTGGCCGATGGTCTCGCTGACGGTATACACAATTATCTTTCGGAAGATGTGATCCTCGATTGGTTTGGATGGATAGTCGAAGGTAGAAAAAACGTGTCTGCCTTTATGGAATCTCACGATTCAAGACATATATACTCCTACATCGTACCGACAACTAACATCAGTTACAAAAAGAAAAAATTGAAACGGTAAGATACAATATAAAATGAAATTATAGAAAAATTTCGTGGAACGAGGAAAAAGAATGTTAACGTTAGATTTTTCACGTAGACTTTTCAAGTTTCGATCGTATTGCCGTCAAAATCAAGAATTTGTAAAAAAAGATTTCGTCGATAATAATAAGGACGAGTCGTCCCATCGAGAAATGGAAACGTCATCTAATTGTGACGTCGAAACCAATGTTAATCAAAATGAAATCGATGCGAAGGAAATCAGCGCAATGAATGACTCGTCTTACGATTTGAGCGAGGGTGATCTTTTCAATCTTTTTAAGCTTGAGATCTCGACGTCCAGCACAGAAGAGATCGAGGAGAGCATTAATAGGATAAAATTGGAAGAGGAAATGGCACCAACCATCAAAGCTATCAAGAGAGAGAATGATCCAGGAGATGAAAACGTCATCGTTGGATTGAGCACACCTAAATACATAGAGGCTTATGGCGAAATGGAATTCTCGCGGAGATACTGGAAACGAGGCAAGAGATACATTCTTTCAATTCCATTTTAAATCTTCGGAATCTTTTGTGATTCGAATTTTAATTTTTCATTAGGAGTAACTAGATTGAACAGCACAATGAACATAACAGATATTTTGTTTAATCGTACCATAGATATTTGCAATGCCTATTCCGTGCCTATGTCTAATGTGCACACTTGGAAACGACCGTGTAAGTTACAAATTGCGTACAGCACTGAACATCCAACCCTGAAATTATCATCGAATAAAAAAAATACAGAAAAAGACAGAGTACGATTTGGACACTCTACGATCAGATTGCCCACTTTGGAGGAAATCAATCAAATTAGCGATAGATTAGTGCCGAATAAGAACAATTTCGGTGGCTTTTTGAAGAACACCGATTTTTTCGAAGATCTCAAAGATTTCATAAAAAATTTGGAAAAAGAACCCTGTAAGTTATTCAATCCTTATTACGTGGAAAAAAAACTGGTCTTTGATAAACCAGGGGTCAACGCGAACGATAGTAACGATAGTAACGATAGTAACGATAAGAAAAAGAAAATGTTTCTTTATAATTATCAGATTCATCTGATAATATACGAGGATAGCGAGAACGAGCTTTGCAAGAATTTAAAAAAATAAAATTTTTGAAAAAGTAATAATAGGGATGTGGCGTTTAAAGAGAAATTCCAAGCGTAAGAAAATTATTATATCATTTGATATTTTTCCAGAAAATTCATGCGAAAATCATGTTTTTTTTTTTTTAATTTCTTTTTTATTTAAAAATTCTTTCCAAGTTAAACTTTTGCAATAACGAGTCTCTATAACGTTACTCGCGGATTTTAAATTTATGAAATACTTATGTTAAGTATATTTTTTATGCTACGATCAATTGAATGATGATCTCACGTTCACTGATAATTAAGTTTGAACAATAAAATTGGTAGAAGATATTATAAAGTTTAAGATGTTTATCCAACCGAACAATATTTGCATCTATTACAATTGATTTAATACTCGTAATAATTTGTTCTTCAAACATTCAAAAATTTACGAAGTCAGAATTGTACTTATCGTATGCTTCGAGTCACGGCGTTTCTTTTTTGTTTTTTGTTTTTTAAGCACAATTTTGTAATTTTCTTTTAATCCGAATAAAGTGCAATTTACAAGGTCGTGTAACAATATGTTTGTTTTTCGCAATGTCACGAGTCAACCGGTTTTTCTTACGTACTATTCCTTTCTATAGATCCATAATTCCTGTTAATAAGTTATTTAAGATCATACTTACTGCTTATAGAGAAGGAAGATATATCCTGTGGCACACCTTTGACTAATCTAAGGAAATCGTCGATCGAATTGATGGAACTGATTTTCTTGCCTAATTGTAGCGATTTCTGAAAATAACACGAATTTTGGATAAAAGAAACTCGGGACGAATCGGATGGAAAATTTTTTTGATTTTTCTCTGTGTCGTAAAATTAATCAATAGTTCGATTGATAATAAAGCCGAAAATAAAATCGATAATAAAAAAATGGGAATGTTTCCATAATAAAAAAAAAAAAAAAAAANAAAAAAAAAAAAGAAAAAGAAAAATTATCATTTCTGCAGGTATTGTTATTGTATACCTACGTGATTGTTAAACGGAAACAACTCTTGAAAGAACATATTAACCAGTTCTTGTTCATTTTTTTTTTTACTTGGAATTTCCAACGCAATATCAAGGGATGCGAAATGAAAGGAAAACTAATCATTCAAATAACGTATTATTCTAGAAGAAAATACGTCAAGATCTTTTTATTTCAGTGTTACGTTATTAATTATTTTATCAATCGAATTAATTAGTAAGGAAACATGATAATTTGAAAAAAAAAAAAATTGAATAGAATAATTTTAGATGTAATTATCGGGGTATTTCCGATAATATCTTATCAATGAATCATCGATTGCGAACGCTCTCGTGAATGAAGAAATAATCGCAGGATCTTAAGTCATCGAAGAAGTCGATACTTTCACGAATATTAAAATATTGTTAAAAAATATTTTTAAAACCGAATCGCACGAAACGTTCGACACGAAAGTGTATAACGTATAACTCGATGCGTTCTTCGACCTCTCACACGTTCACCATTCCACCTGGAACAGGTTTTAAACAAGCTGGTATCGCGTGCACGCTGAAAAAAATCAACAAATGAACCGATTTCTAGGAAGCATCCTCGGTGTTAACGTGAGCTGTTCTCGATAGGCGCCATTTAACATTTTCCCTTTCGAACGTTTTCCGTTTCAACGGCGTGATGACGTGGCCAGATCTCGTCGATAATAATTTCGACCGATATTTATCCGTATCGACGAGTTCTTTACCAGCTGAAATATTTGTGAACACGAGCGCGGAGTGAGTCGATAACGGTACGGCGAGCATTTTAATAAACGTATTACGCACGTTGCACAATTTGCATAAATGAGAAACGCGATGTCCCGAGACATTGTACTTTCCAAGAACGTCCTCTCGACGCTTCGCAAGAATTTAATCGCCGGCATTGTAAGGTCGTCTGTTACACACCTGGCTTCGTTTCGCGCTCGATCGTATAACCCTATTGTGACAATGAAATATGCGCGCACACAATGATCGCTTCGTGACCAAACAAATATTATCTTCGCGAAATAATGTTTATCCATCCTCGATCACCGAAAGGATGGTTCTCACTTTGCAACGATAACGCCGCGCGCTAGTCCCTTTCCTAATCTAATTAACTTGAATTTCTCTTTTCTACTTCTCGTCACGAATCAAGATAGAATAAAATAAATATATAATATAATAAATAAATAAATATCTATCAAGTCCAGCTCGTATATCTTCCTCTATAAAAACGTATCTATATAAACACCAATTGATAAATCGTTTTGATAAAATTACAAAAAAAAAAAAAAAGAATTCGCGAAGTAATCGAGTAGGCATTCGCACGGACGATTGTTGGTTGTTGGTAATCAATTATCTACATAACGAATCACGGGAATTGCGACAAGAATCCTAAGTGTGTCGTGCACCGCAAGGTTTTCACTTTTCTGTCTCGATCTCTCCGCCTCTATACCGTTTCTATACATCCTTGACATTAGTGGTATATACGACCTTCGTGTATCTTTTGCGGGAGAAAAAACGGTCTCGATACTCCCGTTCTCGCACAGGATTTCGTAACAATCAATCGTCATTTATCGTCGACAAAAGGAATTGCCGCCACGTTTCCGTTTATCGCTTACGTTAACACCGATGATGATAATAGAAAAAAAAAAAAAAAAAGGGGCCACGCTATTACGGTGAGAACAAAATCGAGAAGGATTTCCGCATAATTTACCGCAAATACAAACGCGTAATTCGCCGCGTAATTTTTTTTTTTCTTTATTCATAGACAAATTCGTGGAAACTGTTATCGCCCGTTGGCGGAATTTTAAATTTTACATGGAACGAGCGATAGGTGAAACGGCGAAATAAGTGTATTGTTGAATAATGTTGTGAAAAAATTGAAAAAAGAAAAAAAGAAATAAAGATAAAAATAAAAGTAAAAAATACAAATATACACGCGAGTGCCAAAGTTACAAAGGTATCTTTTTCCTTTTTTCTCTTTGCACACGAGACTCAATCGGATCAATTTTTTTTCTTCAAATTTTTACCGCTGTCGCGTCCGTCACGTACGCTCTCTTTAACGATGCTACGCGGGATAACATAATTGCGCTATTTATCAGAGTGAAAACGTGGGAGTGTTGCAACGCGGCTCCGTGAACCAGACTCTTCTAGAACCGTAGCGTACGCCAAGTAATACGTGCAATACGCGTTCGGATGAAAAAAATGCGATCGATTTACCAACGATTCGCCTCCTGCACTCGGCCCATCCTCCACCGTAGGATTCGCCGTTTGTCTCGCCCTCGGATCGCCCCGATCGGGGAACACTATCCTTTGGTCCGGGTATCTGGTATCCAGTTGAGCCATCACCAGTCCACAAATCGAGAACGAACATATCGCGTGGAGAAACGTTCTTCTACATTTGTAGACCGAGTACGGCATGTCTGGCGTCCGTGCTCCACCGTCAAAACGTGAAAAGAAAGGAAAAAGGGGGATCGGAATCGAGTCGAGTTCTATCCTCCGGTCATATAAAATATTCACCGCTGTTGCCACTTGGAACGTAACACGTGGCCAAGAGATCGCCAAGTAGGCCCAGTTGTGGCGGTAAATTTGGGGAATTGCGGCGAGGTAGACGGTAATCGCACGTGTTTGCCGTTAAGATGTTTGCGCGTCGCACTCGATGCACGAGGAAAACGGAAGGAAAGTCGCACCTGAGCAGGTTCGACTGTGCTCGCGCCGCGATCAACTGCCGAAGCGAATACGTCTCGGCGCGTATTTCTGGCCGCATACATACGAACGCGCGCAAGCGCACCGGTACACGTACACTGATCATGAATCGTACGTACGGCTCGATTGCAATATACCGATAATAGTGTCATTTTCATTTTGTGACCACCGATCGTTATCGCTCGATGATAAGTGTCAATAAATGTTGCATTATCTCTCCGCGTGGCGGAAAAAATGATATTTTTTTTTTTTTTTATATTTTTTTTCTTTTACATTCGCCCGTCGCATAGTATCGTTATGATCGATGATAAGAGACTTTATTGTGCAACGGTATGTTGTGGGTTACGACTCTGATACGGTGAATCCGTTCGTCGGTATGCGGGTTACTAGCTCAAATTTTCGTGATTATCGGGGTTGACTGGAGGAAGCGTGGGTGTATAAATTTGCATGCTAGATCGAACTATGTCACGAATTGCCCTCCATAACGTAACAATCCTTCAAGGTGTTACGTTAAACTCGTTTGACGAGGATAGCAACGTGCCGCAACGTGCTGTGGTAAGATGGATAAACTTTTTCATCGAATCTTTTTTTTGTCAAATTCAAACTTCATCTTTATTTCTCTCTCTCTCTCTCTCTCTCTCTCTCTCTCTCTCTCTGTTGAAATGCAAGTCTTTTTTATATTTTTTTCGATTTAGGATAACGAAAATTCTTGTATTTTTTTATATTTCGTTGAATCGCGTGTTCAGGATGAAAAATAGGTTATCTATATTCTTGCAATCGAATTGTAATAAATTTTCATTTTTTTCATTCTAAAGTCATGATTAGATTCTTTCAATTTTAACGTGCAACGTGTAATCAATTCTTTGGTGAAGGAAAATTTGTTTTTCCTATCGAGGACCGAAACCAAAGGAGCAGCCATTTTCTGCATCCGATGCAAGATGAATCGCGATACATCGATACTCGCGCGCCTCTCGAATTCGCGGGGAGTTTGAAAGTAAATGTGATCGCATAGCATTATTTCGTACGTTAGAATTGACGAGCAAAGATTGTTAAAAGACAAAAAAAAAAAAAAGAAAAAAGCAGGCATAAACTTTTTATCGATAAATTGTGATTTATTTCATTGTTTGTTAAATTATAAATGCAAATTAGATTCACATCTTAATCAATATCCGAATATACAATATAAAGAATGGATGTTCTTTTGATTAATTTCTCGTGCTTTGAACAATTTAATTATTTCAGAATTTTGCAAAAGTTTTTCATTATCCGGATTTCTCTTTACTGCAACAGAATGAAAATAAATGCGAAAAATTGAAACATCGAAGAAAGCTTTTTTTTTTTTTTTTTAAAGTGTATTTTACCGTTTTACGTTTAACTGAATATGAGTTTTCTGCAGCCCACGTTGCGAATGTATTTGTATCCTGGTGGACATTTCTTCACGCTTGTATTCTTCCTTTGTGGAAATGTCAGAGGTCTGGATTCGTGCATGGTGACGAAAATGCAGAAAAACAAGACGAATAAAATGAAACGTAACGGCGCCATCGCGTCACACATAAATTACGAACGATTTTGATAGATTATTGCTCGTTAAATTTTATCGTTTTACACCAAGTAATCGTGAAGGCAACAATTGAAGACTGATGTAGAGGGCAATGAGAAATGCCCGCAATATATTACTTTTACCGTGATTCCCCCTTCCTTTTTTTACGCATTTTTATTCGCACTAATTTGCGGTTACAATTCATATCCTGATCACTCATAATGCGGTTTGTATTTGATAATTATGTATGTGATATTTTCGAGATATCGTAAATCATTAGCAATGTAATGAACATTTTTTGCAGGTAATATATCTGCGTTGCGTTAATATATTCATTAATGTATTTATTTGCCTTTAATAATTTGATTAGCAAATGGAATCGTCGCAAATAAAAACATATCATGACAAGTTTTATATATTAGGTTATAATTTATTGATAAATATTTTGTTATAAATTCTTTAGAGAAAATTATAATAATATTACATTTAAAATTATAAAATTCGTAATTAATATATTTGTAATTTTTATAATGATTGAAGATTTATAAAAGTATAAGTTTTTAGTAATAGAAAATGACAACTCATTTATACGTTAAGCTAAAAAGTGAAAATATTTTATCATTAAAGTTATATTCAAGTTGGAAATATTCTTATCTTTATTTTTTTTTTTTTTTTTGCTTTTTTTTTTTGCCAACTTACAATTGTTAGATATTTTGTAGAGCAAATATAAACAAAGAAAGCAAATAATAGAAGAAAGATAGAGATAGGACGAAAATGGTGGAATCAGCGCCATCTTCAGAGTGCCGCAAATGAAACATAGAAAGAAAGGACAGAAAATAGTGGGAAGAGGATAGAGATAGAACAAAAATTGACCATCAACGCCATCTCTCGAATGCCAAAAACATTAACATAAGGTAGGACATTGTAGAATCGAACAATAGCGCCATCTGTTCGACGCTAAAGACATCTATCCGAAAATATTCGAAAGATGGCGCTAGTTCTCAATTCTTACTCTATCTCTATCCTTCTTCTACTATTTACTATCTTTATTTATGTTTCATTTGCGACACTCTAGAGATGGCGCTGATTCTCATATTTTTATCCTATCTCTGTCCTCCTCCCATTGTTTGCTCTCCTTCTCTAGACTCGCTCTTGCCGCGTGATCAGAGACAAGGTACACAGTATATAATCTTTTCATAATTTTTCTTTCGAAATTATGTCTTAATCTTTGCTTAAAAAAATGTAAATATTTAGAGAATAAAAAAAATATATCAAATGTTAAATGTATTCTATATCTCGTCTGTGTTAATAATCTCATTTTTCAAAATCAAAATTTATCTTTATCCGACACCGTGTTAACATTTCTTTGCGATACTTTATCTCTTCGTTTCATTCAGAATTGAAATTTCGAATCTTTCATTCGTATTGCCACATTACTCGTTAGATAACGCTCGCATTCTTATTCTTTATCGATTTCACGCTGAAGAAAGAAGTAGAATCCTGTGGAAACAAAAGGATAATAGTTAAACGATGATCTATCGTCAGCGTTTGCGTAAAATTTATTATAACTCGCGACATTGAATGGCGGCTATGATTATTATTATTATTACGAACGACGCATCTGTAATCAACAGAAATTAAAAAATTACGATATCATTTATCATTGCCTTGTTAATTCATTGAACGATTTCCATTGAACATTTTCCAAAGAATAATCGTACCCGTCTGTTTGTAATCGTTTGCCACGACAATTTTATCGGTCCTCTGATTTTTATTTCTATTTCTTTTTTCTCTCTCCGTTACAATTACAAAAGAATTACAAAAAAAAGGAACGAATATCAAACGTTGCAATGATACAATTACCTAACCGTGGATCATTTCTCTTTCCGTTTTCTTTTTCAGACGCGTTTATTTAAGATGAGATAAAATTTCAACTTACTTAAAAGAAAGCCCTGCAGCGATTCCCGACCTTCACTTTGTCCCATGGACAATTGACCGGCACATTGATGAAGGCCCCTTTCTGAAGGTTCTTCGTGTTGTTGTTTTTTGCATCAAACGACACGAATTTCTTCTCGAATATGTTCGACGATTTCGCGTCCGTCGAAACGTTCATCGAAACGTTCTCTGCGACGGTTCTTGACGGCAAAGTGACGACTCGGGTCGTGCAAAAGGACAGAAACAATACGAACACTGTCATCGATACGATCCACCACAATTTCATGATCAAGACGATGTAAAATTTGTCTCTCTACGAACGAGCCTCTTTGTCAAGTTTATTTCACACGGTGAAAAGCTACTAAGAGCTACCAATTGCGATCCGATCGATCTTTGACGCGCGCAACGTTATCGAAAACTCTTGCAAAATGATTAATCGCAAAGTATCGCGAGGAATCGACACTGACCGAGAATTTTTTCATAATTCTTCATCGACCCGATGATATCATCGTTTCATCGTTTTGCTACTGATAGCTTCGCGGTACTTATTTTCAAGAATCGATGAAAAGATTGTTTTAACTCGATGATGGATTTTTGATCGCACAATTGGTGTGGAAAAGGCCAAATGATGTATCTTATCGGTACGTTGAGTATCGATGACAATATAAACTGTTATCGGGCGATATTCTTTCTATATTATTTCTATGTTACTATGAATAAACTTGTTTTCGTTGAATTCATTTTTATGATTTTTTTACATTTGTTAAGATGATCCAATTGTTCTCCTAGTTTGCACTTTTCAGAATTGGAAATCACAGAAAAATTTCTTTTATTTAATGCAGCACTCGTCCGATTGACCGACTTCATTGGAGTTTGAGTGACATTGAACAAGGGCCAACCGCTGACGAAAATCAGATGGATCAAAAGCACCACGAACACTGTATTCCAGTAGCTCATCGTTTTAGGCTCACGCGAATCGAATCACGCTTGTAATTTTAATCCTCTATCTTCGATCGTTTTTATCACGAGGAGGAAAGATAGAAACGAACGGCGACCAACGAGCGACCAACAGCAACGAGTCTTCACGCCAACGAGTCTCCATTCCCTATTTATTACAAACTTGGACTTGTTTTCATTTTCATCTCGATAACCTTCGCCGATAACTTTTCGGGATTAAAACATCAACAGAACGTGATTTGCGCATGAATATATATTTCAGCATTTCGAAGCATGTTACAAAAACAAAATAAAAAAATTTAACAACAAACAAAATAATCGTAGTCTAAGAGAGATTAAATTAAACGTCAATATTTTTTATCGATGGTAAAAACATCGATTTAAATTTTAACGAAATATCGTCCCGGGTATTTAAATCATCGAAAAATGATATTTAATATTCATTCACGACAATCTTAACATCTTCCATATAATTTTTTCACGTCGTATCAATAACGGAGTGAATGTGAGAAGGATTGGTTATTTCACGTTTGTCTTTTCTCCTCTGTGAAAAATCGCGTTGCTCCTCGACTCGGTACTCCTCGACCGATTTTCTTTGAACAATTGGAACGATTCGTGGCGCCATCCCGTGTCCGCAGCAAAAGTAATAAAATGGTCGTCGCGTCGCGCGATAAGAGGCTGCTGGCTCGTGGAGACGTTAAACCGTGACAAATGGTTAGTCGAGCGGAGCGCTGTGTCGCGCTACAAATTTTTCTCCTTATCACGCTTCCAAACGAATACCAGACCGTTCCGATCCTTCACCCATTCCCACCACGACGTTTCTACCCGATTAATTAACCGGAGAAATTTCTTCGCGCGGCGATCTTCACCGCGTGTCTCGTTAGAATCGCGAATCCCTTTCCTCTTCGTGACCGTTGCTGCTCACCCTCCATCCTTCTCCATTCCTTGCTCATCGAGGAGACTAATTATAATAATATTTAGAATTATTAATTAGAATAATTAGAATAATTGAGATAATAGATTTCTTGATATATATATATATATGATGAAAAATTTTTATATCGTTAGACATACGTTAAGATCGAAAGCTTTGCGACAGTCTTATACAACACTCCGTGCATAACACTGCTCGATAAACTTGGACGATTTTTACGCGAATATTTATTCTCTATCGCGTTACTTTTTCCTCTACGATTCGTATCCAATTCCAATTCGTTTAAACGAATTGATTGAAGCACGGAACGAATCAATCGCGTCACGATCGTCGAAAGTTTTCGAGAGAATAAGGAACCTCGAAGGAAAGGGAGAGGAAATCAGATCAGTCATATCGTGCTCTCGCTTCGGTTTCGAAGCGATTTCGATTATCGCTGGAACTCCACCGTTTTCGTTATCCCCTCCCCCCTATTTCGTATTCAGCCAAGGGGTTGAATTTTCCCCACGAGGGGAATATGATATATATATATAGAGCGTCAACGATGCTTCACATGTCCCGTCGATTTCTCAACAACGTACGATCAGATTTTATCCGCGATTCCCTCCGCGCACGAGCGGAATATTTTTAGGGCGTCGATGATTTAGAGATCGCTCAGAAGAACCATCCACTTCCTCCCTCCGCGGATCGTGGCCGCGCTCGATACGATACACCATTAGAGAAGAGAAATCGAGGAGGGCGATGGAAGGAAGGTGTTGGAAAATTTCCACGCGGAGACGACGCGTTCCCACGTCGGGGAAACACGCTTGCCGATCTAGAAAACGCGAAGTAACGAGGGACGATTAAGATACGACGAGAGAGTCGTGTCGCTTCCCTGAACAGAAGACTGCCTTGGTGCGTGCACGTACGCTCGACGTAACAATTTTATTCGAGTATCGAAACCTAGCTCGTTCGATATTTCAGCATTTCGAAGCATGTTACAAAAACAAAATAAAAAAAATTTAACAATAAACAAAATAATCGTAGTCTAAGAGAGATTAAATTAAACGTCAATATTTTTTATCGATGGTAAAAACATCGATTTAAATTTTAACGAAATATCGTCCCGGGTATTTAAATCATCGAAAAATGATATTTAATATTCATTCACGGCGACAACCTTAACATCTTCGATATAATTTTTTCACGTCGTATCACGTCGTTTCGCGGTATATAATTGTTGACCGGTTTGTACAAATAATGTAACGCTCCCTCTCCTCGGGGAAGGAATGGAGGAGTGTGGAGAAATGGTTTCCGGCCCGTTTCGGGCGCGTACGAAAATTAATAACGCGTAATTGATAACGCAGGGGGCAGCAGGGGGCGAGAGGGAACAGCAGCAAGGGAACTGTGGAGGCCGGCGAGAGAGCGTCTCTCCTCGAGAGGGTTTGGAAACGACGGAAACCGGTATTATTCGGGGTCGTTCGAATAATTTTCGGCCGAGAGGAGACGCGAAACGTCTCTCGTGAAAGAGAAGATGCTTATCGCGGATCGACTCTCGGATCCGTTGGGAAATTCTGCGTGGCATGAAACTGGGTGTATATATACATACATACATATATATATATACATATATATGTATATATGTATATATACATATATATGTATATGTATATATATATATATATATACATATATATATATATATATATGTATGTATGGAGGTATCGAGGAGCGGTTACGTGGTGTGTCGGAGAGGCCGGCAGTCCGTCAACCGGGCAGGCAGCCAGTCAGGCAGCCAGTCAGCCGGGCAGGTAGAGGTAGGTAGGTAGGCAGGCAGGTAGGCAGGCAGGCAGGCAGGCAGGCAGGCAGGTTCGATTTAAAAAGTAAATGACTGACGGACTGAGGTCGCCTACCAGGCAATTCCAGTAGCGGGCAATTGCGTGCAAGAAATTACTTGGCAATGGTGACTGGCACGCAAACTCGAAGCGAACGTGAACGCGAACGGCGAAGGTTGCAGGGGAGGGGAGGGGGGAGGTGGAATGCCTCTTCTCTCCACCCGATCGACGTCATCGTGCATGCGAGCATCATCCGGCCGAATTTCGTCTAAAAAAATCCATCGGCTCGGATTCGCCTCGTAAACTCGCGCGCGCGCTTCATCCTCTTTTCGGCGCGCGATCGCGTGATCTCTCGTATTCGTACTCCTTCTTCGTTCTCGCCCTCCGTCTTAGATTATCCCTGTTTTCGCATGGAAGAGGAAATTTTGGAAACGGAGAGACTTTGGAAATTTTGGTTGGATGGAGGAGGCAGGGAAAGATTTAGCGTGGGATAGAGGAGTCTCTAGGATAGAGGAGTTAGATTCTTCCTGTTTTCGCTTGGAAGAGGAAATTTTGGAAACGGAGAGACTTTGGAAATTTTGATTGGATACAGGAGGGAGGGAAAGATTTGGCGTGGAAAACGGAATAAAGGAGTCTTAGATTCTCCCTGTTTTCGCTTGGAAGAGGAAATTTTGGAAACGAAGAGACTTTGGAAATTTTGGTTGGATGGAGGAGGGAGGGAAAGATTTAGCGTGAGATAGAGGAGTCTCTAGGATAGAGGAGTTAGATTCTCCCTGTTTTCGCTTGAAAGAGGAAATTTTGGAAACGGAGAGATTTTGGAAATTTTGGTTGAATGGAGGTGGAAGGAAAAGATTTAGCGTGGGATAAAAGAGTCTTAGATTCTCCCTTGGAAAAGAAAATTTTGGTTGAATGGAAGAGGAAGGAAAAGATTTAGCGTGGGATAAAGGAGTCTTAGATTTTCCCTTGGATTCTCGCTTGGAAGAGGAAATTTTGGAAACGGAGAGATTTTGGAAATTTTGGTTGAATGGAGGTGGAAGGAAAAGATTTAGCGTGGGATAAAAGAGTCTTAGATTCTCCCTTGGAAAAGAAAATTTTGGTTGAATGGAAGAGGAAGGAAAAGATTTAGCGTGGGATAAAAGAGTCTTAGATTCTCGCTTGGAAGAGGAAATTTTGGAAACGGAGAGACTTTGGAAATTTTGGTTGGAAAACGGGATAGAGGAGGAGAGGAGAGAGAGAGAGAGAGAGAGAGAGAGAGTGGTTGGCGTGCGCGGATAGAGTCGGTTTAGATCCGACCGGGGATAAGACGCGATCGAGACGACGATGAGCCCGGGTCTTAGAAGCAGAAACGTCTTATCGCATCTCGAGTGGCCGATCCCGGCCTACTCCCCTTGTCGGCATTATACGGGGCACGCACACCGATTATCAAAACTGTCGCTTCCTTCGTTACCTTTTCACGGACATCTGCGTCCCTCCTTCCGCGCTCCGATGGACCCGTCGCGTCTCTCGCCGCTCGAACCGTGAAATATGATTCGTTTTCTGGCAGGCTACCTCTATGATGCCGGATTCCGGGTGGAACTCGACCACGTTTAAATGTCATTCCGTTCATTTCATGCCGGGGGCCCTTTAAGCTCGCCAAACGATTTGCTCCCGCGATCAAAGATTCGATTAACCTTCCCCCCTCCCCCCCCCCTCCTCCCCTCCTCCCCTCCTCGCCCCCCTTCCCTTCTTTTTCTTCTTCTTCTTTTCGACCACCGTTTTGGAATTTCCGTTCCAACGAGAATTTATTATTCTCTCTCTCTCTCTCTCTCTTCGAAAAGAGACTCGATTCGCACGATCGATCGAGATCGAGATCGAGAAATTATCCGCGATGGTTAATTTCAGCGATTTTGCTCGATCTAATTTATGCGAGGCCCGTCCCTTTTAACGCGTCTCCCTTTTCAACGGGATCATAGCGTAAAAGTTTGCGTGCCTTTTGCCACGAAGAATTCGTGCGACCGATCTCCGGTCTCGGGGAGGATGAAGGCGGCCTCGAGTTAATTCGAAAATTGAACGCGTGCTCGCTTCCCTTCGAATTGACGCTTTCATCGCGACCACCACGAGAAGAGAGAGAGAGAGAGAGAGAGAGAAGAGAGAAGAGAGAAAAAAGAGGGGGGAGAAAAGAAGAAATGAAAGAGAAAGGAAGGAAAACGCGAGGAAACGGAAGAAAGAGATATATATATGTATACGTTTACGGGATGGAAAGACGAGAACGCGGCGAGAAAGGAAGAAAGAAAGATGGCGAATGGGAACATCTGCTCGCAACAATTACATCCGCATAACACGGCCGGCTCGTTCCTCGTCCCGCAGTTAAACGGCCCCGCGAAAATTCACGGGGCCGAGGTAGAAGCCTGGAAGAATTATGCCGTTGCACCGACACCGACTGATTTTACGATGCGCCGTTCGCCTCGTATCTAGCACGTCGCCGCCTTATTTTACGAGGCTGCCCCTCTTAACGCCTCCTTAGCCCAGGAGATCGGCCAACACGCGCCCGTAAACGTAAACGGCTCGTACGTTCTCGCTCTGAATTTCCAGTCTTGTTCGCCTCGATGATTTTCCCCTCCCCTCGCCTCCCTACTTGATTAACGAGGACCAACCCCCCAACTCGCTCCGCCGCCTTATTCCGCTCCTCACCGCCTTTTCATCTCTCCCCCTTTTTCACCGAAAATTTTGCAGAGAAGAAGAAGAGACTCGATAATTTTCGATCGCGTTAAAATTTACGTTTCGTTCCTTTTTTCGAATAGGAAAATTCAGAAGAGGTGAGAAGTTTTTTTTATTGTCTTGCGACATTTAACGTGGCTAATCTCGTTCTCGGTATTAGCGTCGTTAAGGTCTTGCGAGATACGTTTCACGCAGCAGAGAGAGAGAGGACAGCGCAACGAAGAGGAAGAGAATAAGCGGGGCGTCTCGTGGAACAACAACCGTGGATCGACTACCCCGCCAAATTTTACGAGCTCGTTCCTTCTCACCTTCACGGACGGAGCTTGCGTAACCGATGTTATCCTTAAAATACGGATTCGAAGATATCGAAGGATCTTCATATATACATACATATATATATACATAGAAAATCGTGAGACGGATGGTGAGAGGGATGATGGGATATCTCGCGCTTCGATCCGACACGCATAGACACGGACGGGCGTTAAAAAGTATGGGCTAGTGACCGTGCGCTACCGGAGCCATCCGTATCCGTATCAGAGATCGGAGAAGAGATCGGTGGCGCGGATCGGTCGGCGAAAAGTAATTAAAGAATTAATTAAACGGAGGCTTACTCAGCTAAGTTTATCCATCGATCAAGGCTAACCATGGCAGCCTCTTGTTTGCCGCTGACAAAAAACACCGCTACCGAAATCATAGGGAGTCCATTGTAGTCCTCCCCCTCCTCCTCCTCTCGTCGGGGGCCCCCGACGAACCGAACGCAACGCGGCCAACAGCCGTATAACCGACGCTCGGAATAGCATAGGCAGAGAGGAGAGATTGTTCTCGAACCCGATGCTCTCGATCCGGCGGAGAAAAGGCGAGAAGAGGAGGAGGAGGAGGAGGAGGAGGAGGAGGAGGAGGGAGAAGGATCGACAAAGTAGGAATGCAGCTCGCGTGCTCCGTTCCTGTCGTTACAAATTAGAGTAAAAATCACGAGGAGGAGAATCGTGGCAAATAAGTTGCACAGCGGGAAGGTTGGACCCTGGCTCCGACCCACCGAACAATGCCTTCTCTCCTCCGTTTCTTTCGGGCCCTGTTCCCTCCTCGCCTCCCCGACCCACCCCGATCGCGTCTCCGTTTCCCTATCCTTTTTTTCTTTCTCTCCACCGCACCTCCCTCCCCGCCACCTCCTTTCTCCGCTTTCTTATTCCCCGTCCGCTCTCCTCGTTCCGTGCTTTACGGCCGAGGGGGGTGGGACGAGGATTAAGAACGACGAAGCGGGGAAAAAGTCGGGCTCGCTGCGCTATCGTTCACCGATTTTTCCGCGTCGACACGCGGACATCGTTACCTGTCGATAACTCTCCGACATCCCTCTCCTCCTCGTAAGGGAAACGCCGCGAGACCACCGCCAAGCGGAAGGAAGCCGGTTTCTCTTTATTCTATATATATATATTTTATCTCGCAAGCATCCGCCGAAATCTCGTACCTCGAGTGTCGAATCGATGCGGATACGATACTCTTTCTTCCTTCCTTCTTCCGCTTCTTCGGATCGAAGATACCTTTTCGAAGAGATTTCGAAGAGATCGTGGAATCCGGCCGCGTAAAGCGAGGAGGTTGCTCGACGTGGATCGGAGGGATCGAGGGTGGAATATAGCCGGCAGTGAATCGCGAAAGGCTTTAAAGCGAGTAGGCCGGCGAACAAATTGGCCGAGGCGTCTAGGCTGACCGGTAGCAGCCGACAGCTTCTCACTTCTCTCACCGATCTCTCCGCTTCCCTCTCTCGTCCGCCGAAAGAGAGAGAGAGAGAGAGAGAGAGAGAGAGAGAGAGAGAGAGAGGAAAGCCGACGAGAACCGAGGCGAAAGCCCGTCGGCCATTAATAATTGTTCGTAATAATGGGCGAGGTGAGGCGCGGGGCGAGATGGTCGGCGGCCGTTCGACAGGGGAGGTTGGATAGAAAAAACGAGGAGGAGGGCCGGTAACGAGGCTGACCGATTCACCGTGTTGCCGTTGCCGTTGTCGTTGTTCCCGTTCCCGACCTCGTGCGCCCGTGGTGGTGATGATGGTAATGGTGGTGTCGGTGCTACCCGGAGGCCACCCCCGCTGCGTTCCTAATAAACCCACTTGCTGGCGAGATAATGGCTCCACGGTGACTACACAACTCCTCGAGAGAGAGAAGAGGGTGAGAGGGGGGGGGAGGTAGTCACGACTACCGAGAGTATACCCATTACCGGCAAAAAGCAATCGAGTTTGAGTTTTAACGTTCGAGCAACGAACGAGGCGATCTTTGTCACGCTTTTCTTTTCCATTCCGAGGGATACAAATGGAATTGGTCGATATACGCGATTCCAAATTATAACCCGCGCGAGTTCGATCTCCAAGTCCACTCGATTTTCGCTCGACGGAACGATCGATCTATTCCAATTTTGGATGACTCGACGAATTCGAGCTACGCGCGTCCCACTATTCTTAATAGCCACTTTACTACCGCCTGCCTCCTTCCGTATAATTGCTCCTTCCTTCCCTCCCTTTCCTTCGCTCAAAGGAAAGCTTCGCTTTCTCGCCTCCAACCCCGCCGCTCGAGATCCAACGGTGATCGTCGCCTCGATCGAGAGTTGGTTTCTCGAAAAGGGAGGATATTCGAGCGCATCGTAAATTCTTTCTTTCGACATAATAAATACACACGATTTAGGAGAGATTTAATTGGGAAAGATGAAACGGGGAGTTGGAAGGAATAAATTCTAATTCTCGACGCCTCTCGTTGAATTTGCAACGGAGGAGAGAGGGGAAGAGGAGATTTTCGATTTCGCGTCACGCGAAGTAATACGTATGACAGCAATCAGTCAGCCGGCGCAAGGGCGTGCCGTAGAAACGGAACGGTGGCGCGATCGCGACACCCTTTGTGAGGGATAGCCGCGATTTGCATCGGCCGTGCGCCGAATAATGCATACGCGAGCTCGCTTCGGATCCGATCGAACCTACGTTGTCCAACTAATTACCACCACCACCACCACTCTCGTCAATCGATGTGGAATAGAGACCACGAATTTCTCTTCGAAAGTAAACGGAGAGAAGAAGAATTGGAGGAGAAGAAAAATTCTAGTTAGGAAAATACTAGGGAAGGAGTTGACGCAGGCAGGTTTAACTTTATTTTTTTTTTTTATTCGAGAGTCGGGGGATCGACGAAAAGGCGGCGGCACAATTAACTCCGGCACAATGGATTTTTCCTCTTTTGTTGTTCCGAGGCGGATGCCTCGAGAGTCACGGTTGATCGCGAAAATCGTTCCGTCACGATGCAAATGATCCGTTTGGAAGCCCGTTCTAGGAATTCTCGATTCTCGCGCGGAGGACAAATTCGTTAACGCGCGAGAGAGAGAGAGAGAGAGAGAGAGGTGGTCAAGTCGACGTGACGGGACTAGTGATCGCACAGCGCGTGGAAACGTGGCATAGGAAGGTGGAATTCTATCCGGGAATCCGGTGGTATCGCGGTCATTAGGCACTCGACCGCTATCTTTGTCGCCTCCTCCTCCTCCTCCTCTTCTTCTTCTTCTTCTTCTTCTTCTTCGAAAGAACGCCAAAGATGCTTATCGCTCGCTCGATACGAAATTATGTGCTTCGATACGAGTGGAACGATTCGTTTGGATACGATAGTTTAGAAATCGAACGGATTCGAGTCGGTGGTAAAGATTCGATCCTGCTTACTTAACCCGTACATACTAAACACACACACACACATATATATATATACTATCGTTTTCCATTTGAGATACGCTCGTGGATCGACGGTTACGGGTACACAATGTTTCCGAGAGATCGTACGTATTCGAGGGCGAATTCGATTATCGGATTGGCATATAAGAAAGTGCGTTGAGAAGAGGAGCGGGAAGGGGGGAAGGAGAGTGACGGAACGTTAGGCGGCGCGATCCACGGCGATCGATCGGCCAATAAACTCGACCTACTCCATTGTGCGCGAGCTTTCGCGCAGAAATAGGCTGCCCCGTTGAATCGGGCGTGGATATCGGTCGCCGATGTCGCCGGCCGGCAGCGAGCCGATAACGAACGGGCGCCGCCGATCGCCACGGGTTGAAATCGGCGGCGAGGCAAGCCGTCGAAACGAAGAAGGAGACATTCCAGGGCTAGGCGTATCCCGAGAAGGTGTTCCAGGTTGCGCGCTGTCTAATTGATCGGAAATACAAAAGAATCGGGTCGGCACGCCACGACACGGCCTCGTGCGTGTCCACGGCTCGCTTCTATAAACATGCTAATGGCGGTTCCCGATAATAAGTTAGCGGTCCCGATAGTCTCGCGACTTCTCTGCTGTATATACGCACGTACACGCACACGCACACAATCTCGGTATAGCCACGTAAACGACGACACGGTCGCGCGAGATGCGGAGGAGAGACGCGCGCGCGCGCGGGTTAGGAGGAGGGACGCGGAGGAGAGTAGGAGAGAGGACGGACGGAGGAGCCGGGAGAAAGATGAAAGAGGGAGAAAGAGGGAGGAGGGAGGAGGGAGACAAAGGGAGTAGAAAGGGGGGTCCGAGGTCTGACCACGAGAGCGTGCTTTACACGCTGATGCGTCCGAACACGTCGAGGCGGAGAAGCAGAAAGAAGCGAAAGTGGCGAAGGAGAAGGTGGTGGAAGAGATGGAGGAGGAGGCGGTTGCGGTGGTTGCGACGAAGGGAAGGTGGCGAAGTAAAGGGCGACGGGCAGGGGGAAGGGAGGGGAGCGAGAAGGGGAGGGGAGGGGTTAGTAGCTCTTGTAACGCTATCAACCCTGTCGCTGTACATCACGTCGACACCATCCTAGTCGACTCATTTCAGCCCGCAAGAGTAGTAGGAGTTGGCTTCTGCGCCATTACTTCGCTCGTCGTCGGTCCTACGTGCACACGCAAACACGGCCGCGATCGAGCCACGTAGCGAGTAGCGAGTGAGTAAGTAAGTAAGTAAGTAAGCAAGTACACGCAGGTTGCACGCGAGGCCGGCCAACGAGAGAAAAAGAGGGAAAGAGAAGCTTCGCTTCGAAGGTACGCGCGCGCTACTACCGGCCGCTACGTACGTGGGAGAAACCGAACGATTACGCGAAAAAATATAAAGATCGAACGAATTCGCTTACGGTCGTAATTCGTTCGACTCGAGGAAATCGAGAGTAATCGAGAGCGGACGAAAAATTTTCGAGCGAAGGAATTTTTCTCGCGCGGAAAGTGGAATGTGTACATATATATATATATACGTGTATACGTATATAGTAGGTATACGAGGGCGTCGTCCTGGGTTGGAAGATCGGGAACCGGTGAAACGGTTTCGGGGCGAATCTCGAGACGTGCGAGAACGTCTGTTTCTCGTGGGATATCTCCCGGCCATTTCCGTTTAATTGATCGTCCTGAAACGTTGCCACGTATATGTGCTCCGTGGATCGAAGACGATACCGGGACGGCGGATTCAATGGTCAGTGGACGAGCCAATTAGCTCCGTCCCAATGCTCAGGTACGCTCTTCTCCCTCGGTCTTCTCCCCCCCCGCACCCTCGTCGAGTCTCCTTGTCCCGCACAAACGAGGGCGCCCTCTCTTTTTCCCACCCGAGCACGGATTCCCGGTCTATATGCGACCTGGAAGGCTTCCGGGCTGAAGCGGGACATTACGGGCCCCCCTTCTGCCCGGCCACGGAACACAGAAAACCCGAGGTCCTATCTTATCCGCGGAGAAGTTTATAGCCCGGTCGACTCTAATTGGGCGAGAAATCATCGGCCACTCCTTTCCTCTGTCCGCTCGGTCAAAAAGACGCTCACTAATTCACGATTTCTCGCGTATTATTGCCGGCCCATGCCTGGCTACCCTACCCCTTCCTTCACCCTCCTCCCCTCCTCTCTCTCTCTCTCTCTCTCTCTCTCTCTCTCTCTCTCTCTCTCTGTCTCCGAGGCTGCGACCGTTTTTTCACCACCTCGGATTTCGGCCACCTCGTCATTCCGTTTCCTCCGTCCAACGAAAAAGTTTGGACAAAGTTTCGCGAGGAATCGCGCTCTTTCTTCCACCGATTTCGCCGCGATTTTCACCAACGCGCGATCCTCCTTATCGACCGGCCAACCGTGTCCACGGTTATCCCCTTCCCCTCATTTCCCCGGAGAGGAATCCTCTCACGGTTTCTAGACACGGTTTCGTCTAGAAGGATCGCGGGGTGTATCGATTCCATCCTCCTCTCCCTTCTTGGAACGGGCGGAGAGGAAAGGAAGCGTCCTCGCGGTGGCGCGTGGACGAAAACAGGCGAAGAGGAGAGAGGAAGCGCGCGAGAAGGTTGCGGTACGCGATATATACCGCGGCAGGCAATATCTCATTGAGCGAAGGAGGAGGTGACGCCTTTAACCTCCCCCCCCACCTCCTTCCCCTCGTTCTTCCCATGAGCAATCGCGGCCGAGACGGGGCCCCGACGTGGCCGTTGCCGGTAAGATCGTTAATCTTACCGCACCGATCGGTCTCAGATAGTAATTGTTACGTTCTCTCGTTTCTCCTCCTCCCTCCCTCCCTCCTCCCTTCCGACTGTCCGAATGTGTCCGACCGCGTCTCTCCCTTCCCCCTCCCTTCCCCACCCCACCCCTTCCTCGTCTTCTTTCTTTCCCTTTTCTCTCGAGCGCAACCGACCCATCACCATCAGGCTTGGTCTTAACGCCTTTGCCAACTTTGTTCGCGTAACGATTTACGTTACCTCTATCCCAAAGTTTTCGTCTCGCTCTTCCTCTCTTTTCGAGATCAATTTCAATTCCGATTCCCTCGGAAAGAATCTCTCGATTCGAACAGGGGGGAGGGGGGAACTATCTAATAGATAGAGACAATGACGGTGCGAGAAACCTCTAGTAATATAAGGAGGAAAGATAGAGGGGTGGAGAAAATGGAAGGAATAAATATAGGGACTCGCGTAAGACGACATTCGTGGAATGATCCACGAATATTTGGCAAGTTTGTTTCAATTATCCGAGACCCTTTCTCCCTGTCTCGACGAATGCCCGCGATGCCGTTCGATGTCTCAATTTCTCTCACGAGGCCTCCTCTCTGTCTCTCTCTCTCTGTCTCTCTGTCTCTCTCTCTCTCTCTGTCCTTCCGCTCCTCTTCGATCGTTCGCTCTACCGTGCGCGCACATCGCTTGGGCCACGGGCGTGGTTATAAATTTGGTAGTCGCGTTAACAGCTGACGGGGACCACGATATCCGAAATGTTGGCGGATCCGGTGTTTTCGTGCTCTCCTCTCCGCCAACAACCACCGATTCCACCCGTGGCCGAGAAGTGTCGCCCGAGAAACCAGTTTCACACGCAGATTCCTTATTTGCGAACCCGACGAAACCGTAGATTCGAGTTAATCGTCGATGAGCTGTTCCTTCTCCCATTATACCCTTCCCCCTCTCTCTCTCTCTCTCTCTCTCTCTCTCTCTCCTGTCCGTCCTCTCGACTCGAGACTCTGCTCGAATCTGAGCAATCTCCCTCTCCCTCTCCTCCCCTCCCCCTCCCCCGCCCCATCTCCCGATGATTAATTTTTCGGTGAAAACGCGTACGATAAGTGTATAAAAGAGGATTGAAAAAGAAGAAGAAGAAGAAGAAGAAGAAAAAAGAGGAAACTGAAAACTGGATGGACTGTTTGGCGTGGACGAGGGACACACGTTTGCTCGTGTTGTGATTTCGAGTGTAGTGAAAGGCGATTGGTAGATATTTACAAACGAAATTCATTTAAATAAAAGTCGTTTTTTAACAGAGTGTTTTTTCGTTACAGTATTACCATCTGTTCGACTATTCTATCTACGTAGTGGTAGCAGCAGCAGCAGTAGTAGTAGTAGTAGTAGTAGTAATAGTAGTAGTAATAGTAATAATAGTAGTACCTAGGCAATCCGCATTATCTGCGGATGTATAACGGATTCTCTAGGACTAGTTGCGGATAAGATTGTCCGGACTCCGCGGCTCCTCGCTTCCAGACAGCGGAGGAACGAATCGTCCTGTGCCGCGCCGCTGTAAATTATATAACACGTGGCGCAATTGTAGCGCCATCGGCCGGTCGCCACAGCCCGATGCGCGAGCGATCGATCGACCTATCTAAAAATCCATCCGTAATTTTAAACCACAACGACGAGCCACGCGTTCTTCTTCCACGCGTGTTTCGGCTTCTCTCAACTTTGCTTACGCACAACCATCTTCGCGTTTATCGTAATAATATTAATCGTAATAAAGGGGGAGCGAGTAGAGACTTTTGTAAGACGCCAGGGACAAGTTGTTATTATCGATCGATCGAGATCGATCGAAATAATCGGGATACGCGAATTACAATTAGATTCGTAATACGACGAATAATAGTTCGATCCGTTCGTGTTTCGCGGATTGGATTTCACCGAGATTGAGAAGGGTGGGAAAAGGGGACCGTTCACGGGATCTGATCGAAGTTTTTCCACCGATCGGACGAGATTAGTCGCGCACTTTTATTTTCTTTTCACGCACTTTCTCTCCACGGATAATGTCTCCTCTCTGCTCGCAACAACTCCGAGTGTACACGCACATACACGCACATACACGCACACGCACGCAGTTACGTTAAATCACAACGTTTCGTGGTAAAAGAGAAAAAGAAAATGGATCGATCGAAAGAAAAAAGGGAAAAAGAAAAGAGATTTCAACGATCGTGTTTCGTCAATTCCAAAGGTTGCTGCTCCGTCCAATGATCCCTCCAGGCCCCGACCGTGGGCGAGGAAGGAACATCTTGGTCCGAATCTTGAACGTCTATCTCCTCGTCCTCTTCCTCGTCCTCCACGCGCTCCAATTCCTCTTTGCTCCTCGACTCGGCCCTGATCCCGGATCCGACGTTCGACGCCTCGTGCCTCTCGCGTTGCTCGTAGCCGGGGCTCGACGACTTGTTCAATATACTCGGCGAATCTTCCCCGACGAGTTGGCTGATCATCCTGAAGGCGCTCGGCTTCCGTTCCGGCTGCCTCGCGATCGGCTCCACCTTCTTCTCCATCCTCTCGTTCCGTTCCGCCATCAGCTCTCTCGACGACGACGAGGACGACGACGAGTTGGTCACCACGACCCGGAACGCGCTACTTTCCCCTCCCATTCCGCCTATCGAGCAGCTTGACGCACGATTTACCTCCATGCCGGATGCGGAATGCGGTTGCGGCGGCGGCGGCTGCTGCTGCTGTTGCTGCTGCTGCTGCTGCTGCTGTTGCTGCTGTTGCAGCGGAGGTGGCGGCGGAGGCGGAGGTGGCGGCGGCGGCGAACGCTTTAAGAGGTTCATTCGCTGATGACGACGCCACTTTGCCCGTCTGTTGGAAAACCAAACCTAAGAGTCACGAGTTAGGTCTCGTTAGATGGCTCGTGAACAAATTTGTCTAAGCTTGTCTAAACGCGGGGGGCTAAGCGCGCCAAGTTGCAGGGCGTGTCGTTTTCTCTTCCCCACTTTCCGTATCGAGCTTCCAAGAGGATAGACGCGCGAACGGGGAAAGAGACAGACAGAGAGAGAGAGAGAGAGAGAGAGAGAGAGAGAGTGAACGAAGAGAAGAGAGCAAGCCCTGCGAAACGAAAGCGCTCTAGCTCCCCGGACAAAGATATCTTGGATGGAATCGATCCCTCACCTGCACACGAGCCTCCGACAGAGACGTCTTCGATGCCAGCCGTTCCCGCGTAGACACGCAAGGATAGTGAGATCGTTCGAATTCCTTCTCGAGCTCCTCGAGCTGTTCCGGGCTGAACGTGGTACGGTTCCGCCGGAATTTCGGTTGCTCCGATCCGTCCAGGCTTCCCTCGTCCCCGTCGCCGTCTGCGCACAAAAACCACACACATTCTTCCACGCTCTCGCTCTCTCTCCCCCTCCCCTCCTCATCGTGGAAATCGCACGGAAATCGACAATCACCTTGCAAGTAGCCTCGGGCGATGGCGTCCGCGTGCAGGGAGTGATCCGGCGTTCCAGCGGCGGACGCGGAGGCGGCTGCGGCGGCAGCGGCCGCCGCGCCCGGGCTCAAGGACGGCGGGAGGAGCAGAGCGGAAGCGGCGCCCGAGATGCCGGTAGCCAACGGTGGCAGCATCCAGGGGTGGGCAGCCGCCCCCGGCGCGGGCCAACCGGCGGGCAGGTGGTGGCTGGTCGTCGGGTGCTGATGGCCGCTGTTGAAGTACGGGTGAGGGCCGGCGGCGTACAGCCCGTAACCCGCCGCCCTCGCGAATTCGGCGGCCGCCCGTTCCGCGGCGCGATTCCGAAGGATTCGGTTGATGCTGCTCACGGATGGTGCCGTCGCGTTGCTGCACACACCTGAAACCAAATCCAGAGAATTCTTGCTCTCCCGGGGATCGCTGCCGTCCCCATTCCTTCCCTATAGGGGAGGGCAGGAGGGGAATATATATATACATATATATATATAGGGGGGGCGAATGTTTTCTCGATCGAAAGCATCGAAACGTCGCGATCGAGATAGGACGAGGAGCGTCCTTCTCGTTCGATAACGCGAGTAATTACGATGCCGGTTTCTCGAACGAAGAGAGAGAGAGAGAGAGAGAGCTAGAATGGGAGAAGCGTAGAGCCAGGTTAAAACTTTCGTTCTACGATGAGCTTCGATTCTAGCTGTTAATGGAAATAATGGAACGACAGGCACGTTCGTTCGTTCAAAGGGATCCGTCCGCTCTTTTGAAATCGATGACGGGCATCCGGTTCTTTCCGCTTTTTTCGAATGCTCTTGATTTTCATGTGAATCGGTAAATGGGATGACGCACTGGGGATACGCTTCGAAGGCAGAAAGTTTCGAACGACGCGTTTAGAAGAGAGTTAATTCGATAGTTGAAATGGAGTTGAAATAGTTGATAGCGAAGGGAGGGGGGACTAGTTAAGAGAACACTTCAAGGTGAGATACTTGGCTGCTTTTGAAAAGAATAGAGCGTGTTGGTTGACAAGGACGTGGAAGAGTTTTCTTGATTCCGAGCAGCAATTACGCGTTTGCACGTATTGCAACTATTATTACGAGCGATTCGCAACGATGCACGAAATAACATTCGAGGCTCGAGCATCGTTGAATAATGATATTAGTTATTTGTAATTAGTCGCTGCTGTTGGACGCCGTTATTTTTTGCGCGAGTAATTTTTTGAAACGAATTCCCTGCCAAGTTCGACACTTTGACACATAGTTAGACGCTATTTCTTTTCGTTTAAATATCTACGCGAAATCTTTCTATCATAAAACGAATTAATGCTATTCTCATTGATAATATTGGCTCTTTTTCTTTTTTTCCTATTCAAATACGCTCTTCGAAATAAATTCGCTGCCACGACGGTTTATTCTCTTCCACGCCATTCTCTCTTTCTCCGTTTAAATATCCTTCGAAATGAATTTCACTCGTCATCGACGAATATCGGAGACGCTGCGTTCCTTCTCTCCGTTTAAACTTTTCGAAATAAATTCCTCATCAATCGAATTTGACAATTCGATAAGGATTCTCGCTCGATCGATGATTATCGACGCTTCGAAATGTGCTGTTCGAAAGCAGTTGGCTCCATTATTATTTAAACATTCGATGTTAAAATGGATCTCTGGATGTTCGCTTACCTTCGGAGATGAGCCTCTCCCGAATCTCCCATGCGAAAATGGTCGGGTTTTCCCTCTTGTACTGCTCGATCTTGGCGACGACGGCCGGCGTCGCGACTTTCGGCTTGCTACCACCGATTAAACCCGGCGGGCGCAGCGTACCTGGAACAGAACGAGCTTCAAGGACGCGTTGTCTTCGCTAATACTTCTGGCCCGCGATAAAATCGGTCGTAAACGGCGATGCCCGGCCACGTTTATGCGCCTCGCGCCTCGCTTCGTATCGGCGAGAGCCCGAGTGAACCCGCATAATTTCAGAAAATCACGCAAACATCGGCCATCCTCCGCGTAATAACAACGTCCACGCTCGAGTGTTAAACTGTCAGCCGGTCCTTATAAGTGTGCCCCAACCGCGCTAGCTTCCTCCTCGCGCCAACTCGCCTTCCAATAGATACAAAGTTACGGGCCCGTTGATCGCGCCCGAGCATCGAAGCGAAAGGAAAAATATTGCGTTCGACACTACTCTTCGCTCACGGGTCAAATTCTCTGAAAAGACTGGAAAGCTACGACACGAATTTTTCCCCTCAATTTCTTAGAACGTGATTTCATTCACGCGAGCGTTAAGTGAACGGCGTCGAATTTTGAAAATTATGTTGAAAATTATACGGTGATAGCGTGCGCAGGTCGCTGTGAACAGCGTACCGCGGAGAGATCTTCGAGAGACAAGATGGTGGCGAAGTTGGAGAATTTCGATTAAAGTTACTTTTTAAATAGTTATACTTATTGAAACGGATAACTGATTTATATAGTAGTTGAGTTTTCATGTACAATTATTTATCTAGTTTTGAACGAGAAATTATCTTTTTCGATTATTAAAATTTTTGTCCACCGCTGGATATGGTGGTGGAGAGAAGATTACAAGTTCGTATTTGAGTTCATTTCTCATATACAATTATTTATCAAGAACGAGAAATTATCTTTTTCGATTATTAAATTTTGCTGGACATAGTGGTAGAGAATAGAAAAGATTGCAAGTTGAGTTCGTTTCTCTTATACAATTATTTATCAAGTTTTGAACGAGAAATTATCTTTTTCGATTATTAATATTTTTGCCCACTGCTGGACATAGTGGTGGAGAGTAGAGAAGACTGCAAGTTCGTACTTGAGTTGCCTTTTCATATAAAATTATTTATCAAGAACAAGAAATTATCTTTTTCGATTATTAAATTTTGTTGGATATGATGATGGAGAGTAGAGAAGATTGCAAGTTCGTACTTGATTAACCTTTTCATATAAAATTATTTATCAAGTTTTGAACAAGAAATTATCTTTTTCGATTATTAAATTTTGTTGGACATGGTGGTGGAGAATAGAGAAAATTGCTTCTTAAATTCATTTCTTATATACAATTATTTTTTCATATACAATTAAGTTTTGAACAAAAAATTATCTTTTTCTATTATTAAATTTTGCCCATCGTAGGATATGGTGATGGAGAGTAGAGAAAATTGCAAGTTCGTACTTGATTAACCTTTTCATATAAAATTATTTATTAAGTTTTGAACGAGAAATTATATTTTTCGATTATTAAAATTTTTGTCTACTGCTGGATATGGAAGATTGCAAGTTCGTACTCGAGTTCACTTCTCATATACAATTATTTATCAAGTTTTGAACAAGAAATTATTTTTTTCTATTATTAAATTTTGCCTATCGTAGAATATGGTGGCGGAGAATAGAGAAGATTGCTCAAGTTGGTATTTGAGTTGCCTTTTCATATACAATTATTTATTAAGTTTTGAACGAGAAATTATATTTTTCGATTATTAAAATTTTTGCCCACTGCTCGACATAGTGGTGGAGAGTAGAGAAGATTGCAAGTTTCTATTTGAGTTCGCTTCTCATATACAATTATTTATCAAGTTTTGAACGAAATTATCTTTTTCTATTATTAAATTTTGCCCATCGTTAGACATGGTAATGGTATAAAGAAGATTTCAAGTTCGTACTTGGCGAAGAGTAGAGAAGATTGCAAGTACTTGAGTTCACTTCTCATATACAATTATTTATAAGAAATATTATATCAAGTTTTGAACGAGAAATTATCTTTTTCGATTATTAAAATTTTGATGAATATGATGATGGAGAATAGAGAAGATTGCTTCTTGAGTTCGCTTCTCATATACAATTATTTATCAAGTTTTGAACAAGAAATTATCTTTTTCGATTATTAAATTTTACTGGATGATGTAAAATAGAGAAGATTGCAAGTTGGTACTTGAGTTCACTTCTCATATTTATTTCACACAATTATTTATCAAATTTTGAACGAGAAATTATCTTTTTCGATTATTAAAATTTTTGTCCACTACTGGACACGGTGGTGGAGAATAGAAAAGATTGCAAATTCGCATTTAATTCGCTTTTCATATACAATTATTTATCAAAAACAAGAAATTATCTTTTTCGATTATTAAATTTTGTCCATCGTTGGATATGGTAGCGAAGAATAGAGAAGATTGCAAGTATTTGAGTTCACTTCTCACATACAATTATTTATCAAGTTTTGAACGAGAAATTATCTTTTTCGATTATTAAAATTTTTGTCCACCGCTGGACACGGTGGTGGAGAATAGAGAAGATTGCAAGTTCATCCACATCGAAGCACCCGACATCGGATATCAATCGTATCGTGTGTGAGCAGATCCACGAGGTAGTCATTAGAAGCTTAGCTTAGCGAAACGATACCGGTATGCGATAGCCTGCGATAATCAGAGATATCTAATACGAGCCGATCACGGGAATAGACGCCCGTGTAACGTTTCCAAGACGTGTTCCAAGCCTGCCATACCGCTCCTGCGCGTCTCACCAGCTTTGCTTTGTGAAAAAAGTGGCGGCTTCGACTCGCTCGGATTAGCGATACAATCGTTCGACGGCCGACATTGAAAATTCCATTTTCCATATCAACAGATATCAAAACGAATCAATCAACTTTTCACCATTTTCAGAAAATCGTTCGAAAATTCATTGGAATTTCCTTTACCATTCATATATATATATTCAGATACACATTTTTTGTTACTCCTCCTCTCAGAAATTAACGCATTAGATCCAGATTACTATACAACGTAAAATCATCCATCGTGTGTAAACATTACCCGATGATTTTATACCTTTATTCTTCGGAGAAAGTTGGACGAAACTGGGCGCATGACAGAGGTGAAGCTGCAGAGTAATTATAGAACGAATGTGTTTCGCGGTATCATTGGCGAGGAAAGAGGTAAAGCTGACGAGGTGTTACGCGAATGCATAAAAATTAAAAAAAAGATAATGCGTTGCTCGATGTTCGAACGTTCGAGCAAATAAAAATCAGCGAATTCTATCAGACTATTTATCGCGTTAGAAGAATTATTCATAGTTCTCTCAATTTCTAAATACGTCTTCGCCACGAAGATACGATCGTTTATTCGAAACGACCCTTCTTCGAGACAAGAAGTTTCTTTTACCTTTCAATTCCTCGCGCAATTTTATTTCAATTTACGAGGTTTTTTGAAGATAAAGATGGCGATAAAATTACGAACTTCATCGAGCGTCACTTCCCAAGTACTATATAACCTTGAAGAAAACTGTATACTATACACTATACGTCATCGTCCACTTTTGAGAAGAAGAAACAACCAACCAATTATCGGCGAGTTTTCAAACTTTATCGTCGCGGAAGATGGGCGAAGAAACGATATCGTGACTTAGATAACTAACCAACTATTCGAAAGCAACGCATGATGCTACTTGCAGTCACCGGTTGTGGACGAAGGCCCTCGCCATCCTATGGTTCACTCAATCTGCACGCGATTGCGGGAAAAAACGATTCGTTTCGTGGAAATGGACGACACGTGAGGAAAAATCTGCGAGCCATAGGAAGGACGATTTGAAGCACGCACGTATATAATACACACGTACACATCTCGTTCGAGCGTTCTCGAAACGTTGGCGAAGGTAATGGAAAACGGAGGCGCAGGCAGACTTGAGCAATTATCGGTGGTTACGTCTTATTATTAATAACAATAATGAGGGTTAAAGTCGGTAAGGATATCGCGTGCGCTCCCACGGGTGAACTGCGTGCCTGGATATAAACGATGTATCCGCCTAATAGGTATCCATGCCTCGAGCAAATTCTTTGCCTCTCCAATATATACGTATACATATATATATCTTTCTCTCTCTCGTCCATCCAAACCTTGCCTCTTCCTCCCTTCAACTTTGTTCACGCGCGCGTACGTATAAAATTTTTCTCAAAACCGTTGTTCTCAATGAAAGAAACCGCACGAAGCTCGCGCGATTCCCTCTCTTTCAACCCTTTGACTCGCACCGTTCCATCGGGAGGAGAGGATCGCCGAGGATCGCGAGCCGACGACCATGGATGTGCTTACTCGTCTCGATGGCATCGCGATGGCTACCGGCATCCTTCCATCCCGATCGTGGCCGCCATTCCGCTCACAAAGGAAAATAGACGTAGCGATAGCGGGGCCGCTATCACCTCGAGGCAGAGGTGTGCGAGTTCCTTCGAGAGCGTTCCCATCCGATCGCGCCACGATCGATCTTGTTAAGCGAGTGATAAGAGGGCCGATATACCGTGCGGTATATTGAATTAATCGTCGGGGAGAAATTAGACGATAGCTCGAGCCGCGTGTTCCATTCCTCTCGAGAAATTTATCGTCGCTCCGTATCGAGACGCAAACACGCGCGGCAAACGGGCGAGCGGCGATCCATCTCGGCGAATTCGTCGATCCGACGATAGATAGGTGGATAGATCTCGTATCTTTTATCCTCTGGAATATCGTTCGGGTGAGTGGAGATCGCAAGATTCGAGTCTGGAAGGGGGGGGGGGATTAATTGTTTGCCGCTGTTAAGTAATTGGCCGGCCGATTATGGTACATTATATTCACCTCGAGGACGCCTAAGGAGTCCGTATCCAGTGGAGATGAAGACATTACGGGCGAGCCGAGAGAGCAGCCCGAACGGTATTTTTACGAGCGGCTCGTAAAGTTAACGAGGACCGAGGTAGCAGCGAGTCGAAGGAAAGGGAGAGAAATCAACGTTCCACCGATGCTCGGTGGCTCGCCTCCATTTTTCTCTCTCCTTTTCTTTCTTTCTTTCTTCTTTTTCTTCCGCGCTCCTCCAAACGGGAGAACAATGCCTTCGCTCGCGCCACTTTGCCTCGTCCAATTCTCCAATTTTCGCAAATGGCAAATCGATTCGCGAGCCAGATTCAGATTCATCCGTTTCTCGAACGACAACGAGAGAGTTTCTCGTCTTCTTCTAGAGATTCTTTTCTTTTTTTGATCACACGGAACAAATTACAGTTGTTAAGATCTCAATCTTAGTATTATATAGTATATAGTCTAGGTATTTCGCTCCAAGCTACGGGACGCTGCTTTTATATTTCCCATAACCCCTTCCCGTAGGTGGAAAATGGCCGATCGATTCGATTCAATTTACGCCGTTTTATCGGCTCGAACGCGAACGATCGAAGCGTCAACATCCGTTTGATTGAATCTCCGCCGAGCAAATCGAATCGAAAGCGTGCCGATGCGACGAATGAAACCTGTCGCCGTGACCATATCTCATCTCGACAAATCGTGGAGAATGATGGATATCCAGTCTCCTATTAGCTTCTGATCGCATATATACAACCCTAATATATACCGGAAACGATATGAGAAGATAGAGAGAGAGAGAGAGAGAAGAGAATCGCCAATCTCGAAGTAGAAAACCTTTCTCCTCGAGCAGAGGGGCAAAGTTTACGAATATTCGCGTTACAGGGTATTAGCAACGATTACACAGGTATCCCAAGATTCGATCGGACAGGGAAACGAACGCGGATGCAATTATCGTGGAAGAGAGGGGGAAATAAGTTTTCTCCTCCACGCTTCATTTTTCTTTCTTTTCCTTCTCTCGCTCGTAGCGGATTTGTCGGCGCGCAGTCTCGCTCGGTTGATCGGCGACTATGCGCCGAGGATTTTCAGCAGCGCGCGTGTCCCTCCACCGTCGGCGTTCCTCCGTCCGTCGGTGGATCCTCAGCGCGATTTTATCGAAGGGGTGGGGGGACGAGCATCTCGCGGGGAACAGCATCGTCACGCATCGGTGAACGAGGCGCGCGTTGATATCTCGCGGCGATGATGACCTGCTCGAGGAGTGGAATGCCGTTGTCCGGATCCAGCAACGATCCGTGGAATTCTGTTACGCGGGCGCCAAACTGCTCTATTAAAGCTCCACCGAAGGTCTGACTCGAAGGAGGATTTTCAGAACTCGGGATTTTCAGAGCTCGTATTCTCGTTTTTTTATTATTCAACATTATTATTCGAAAATTAATAGATCTTATTTTTTTCATCGCGTCGCGTCGCGATCTTGAATGGAATCGATCTTTCTTTCTTTTTTTTTTCTCGAAATGAATTGAATTGATTTCAGACAAAAGTTGATCAGTTTGAGAAAATTGACAATGGATATCGTATCAATTTGCTCACTCGAAATGTTATTCTTTTTCTTCGTCATCGTTGGATGACGAACGGGTCTCTTCGAGACGATCTTATCTTCTCTGGTACGAGAAATTCTTACCCAGAAGTTTGGTGACCACCGCCCCCTGTTGATTCAACGAGAGCACGTGATTGGCCAGGTCGTTGTAGTGTCTCAATGCCCCTAATCCATGGGACAGCTCGAGCAAACGTTGACGGCTGCTTCCACCGCCGTTCCCGCTTGCGAATGGGCCCGCGGTACAGTTCTGCAGGCTCACCCCTGAAAACGTATTAACCGATTATTATGATATTATAATTCCTTGCTGCGCGCGTCCCTCTCCGTCCAACGACGAGATCTCTATTTCGCACGGGCGCGATAAGAGAAGATAAAGGAAAGGGAGTCGAAAAATCGTGGCCGATGCCTCTCTCTCGGGAACCCGTTTCCGCCGATCTCTCTCTCTCTCTCTCTCTCTCTCGGGAACGAAATAAATCGGTCGCTTAACCGGCTGGATTGAGACGGGCAAAAAGCAATGACAAATACGAGTTCATTAACAATAAAGGTGTAACGAGGTTGTGGAACGGCGATCCCGAGGGCTGTAATCGCGCGAATTAATTTAAATTACTCGACTCGGTTACTTGCTCGATCTCATCGATGCCATCTCCTCCTCCTTCTTCCTCCTCTCCTCGTTCCTCGAGGAGGTGCCGAGTGGCGGCACGAGGGAAGGGAGAGGGAGAGAGATGGCCGAGAGAGGTCGGGGAAAAGCATCTGCCTGCCGGTCGAAATCGCGCCGATTAATCACCCGAGGTGCGAATACCCTCGTAATTCCTCGAAGGACACGGCGGGGACCGGTGGTTCGCGACTTCCTCGTGATTTTATAGCCGGCTAATCTCGACGAGGCGTTTCGTTTCGTGCCACTCTCGGAGTGCCGCTCACCGGTGAAACAAGCGACGATTTACGATCGAAACGGGGCCCACGGTATTGAGACCGATCCATTTTTCGCCCGGCCTTAAACCTTACCTTAAACCGAGGCGAAACACCGATCGTATCTCTCTCTCTCTCTCTCTCTCTCTCTTTTCGAAGGGGTGGGGTCCATCCACGGGGGAAGAATTTTTCGTACCAACGCTTCGATTTCCAAAATTTCGATTTTTCGATTCATCCTTCCGATTGTCTGCCAATCGTTTCTCCTCCCGTTTCCAGAGAAGCGTAGAAAATGATCGCGAGCGAAACGACAATCCCTCCTCCTCCTCCTCCTATAATTAATTTTCGAAGGAGAAATCACGGTGGGGAAGAATAATTGTAATCATCAGGAGGAGTAATAATTAGGAGGAGCTGACGCGGAGGGACACGGTGATTTTACCGGCGGATAATCTTAACGACGTTTCACGTACGATCCACGACGATAATTTACGATCGGACGACGATATTAAAGAACCGTTCCCCCAGGGGGAACGATCGACCAAACGGAGAGGAGAGAAAGAGACGAAAATATATCCCCCTCTCCCCCCAGGTATATAGATGGAAACGGGCCCGAGCTCATTTGTAACGCGTTGTTTCGACTGGTCGACGACGAGGCGTCCACGCGTTCGCGCACCACATCCACGCGTTAATTAATTAGTCTTTTACGCGCCGCTCCGATCGCCGATCGCCGATCCAGATGGATTTTAACCGGAATTCCCGCGACCACCTTATCGTATATATATATATACCTATGCTCGTTTCGCATCTCGATAGAGTAACTGGTATATATATATATATATGTATATACATATATTATCTGTGGTGTTTGCTTTTGTCGTCACGGATACACGGTGATTCGAGGAGAGGTTATTAATACCGGTGACTCGTACCATGTATCGAAGCTATAAAGATACCCGTCCAATATATTATCGAAGCTTGTTACAAAGTCGGGACGCGTGCACCGCGTGTTCCAAAAGGCCCGTCACCACCGTTTCTCGTCGGTTTCGCCGCTTAGGAAAGAAATTCGGTACGGAAGCGTTGCGAGCGACGAGGCGAGCACACGATGTTTCCGTTCGAAGCGAAACCTACGCGTTCCCCCCCTGGGCAGCTCTTCTTACATTGGAGACGAGGATTCAAAGGTATCGAAGAAGGTGAAAACGAAAGTAGAGAGAAACGTAGACGTGTCGTCTACGTCGCCCGCGTCGTCGTCCGCGTCGTCGTCCGCGTCGTCGTTGCATCGACGCGACCGCGGTTCTGGAAACCGGTTCTGAAATCGAGTTCTGCCATCGAGACCTCTATATTCTTTCGTATACACGAAATTGCCCCCGTGTGGAAAAGAGCGATCGTTTCGCGCGAGGCTATAGATAAAAAAATAGTGGGTAAAAGCGTGGGTAAGAGCACCCCACGAGATCCCCCTCGGGATCGGGCGTGGAATGGAAACGATCCGATCGATGAACCGGTGGATCGTTCGAATCGGAATCACGCGAAACGATTTCGTCGTCGAACCTCCACGAAAATCCACAGAAATTTGCAGAAAACCGGGCTCCTGATCGAGGTACCTGTCTCTCTTACTCTCTCTCTCTCTCTCTCTCTCTCTCTCTTCGCGCGTGGAGAGCGGTGGCTATAAATTCAGCCGGATTGGAAACGAGATACTTGAGTTATCCACTCCGGAGTAACGGAGAATAAATCGCCATGGGGACGAAGGGACGGACACGAGATCCAATTAGCTGCGCATACTTCGATTCAATATTGTCCCCCCCTCCTCCTCCTCCTCCTCCTCCTCCTCCTCCTCCTCCTTCTTCGCTTAATTAGTCTAAACGTTTCGCGGGGCGGTGTCGCGCGATTCGATTTACGCGTTCCCCGTTTAACAGGGAAATTGACCGATCGTTCTATCCACGTTCCCAAGATTCTAATTAACGGTTCGACTCTTGGCAGCAACAACAACGACAACCGATCCGCTCGTTACGAGGGAAAGCGACGATTCCACAGCGGTGGAAATACTCTGGTGAGGGGACACAAAGCGGTGGTCGTCGACACCACGAACGGACGGATGAGACAGAAGATCGGCTGCCTACCTACCTAACTACCGAGGGGAGGGAGAGGACCCGTCTCTCCTCGAAAATACCTGCTGGGTGTGGCAGTAAAATCCACGCGGACGTGGATAAGGGAGGGAGGAAGGGAGGGGGGGGGGCAGAGAGTCTCGAAGCGTGGAATATCGGGAACGGCGCGCGATATCGGGGGCAGCACAGAAGTCAAGAGCGTAGAGGGTACCGATCACCACGGGGACAGGATATCGAAGGTTCAACGAGAGCAGCAGCGGCGTTGGAAAGACGTACTGTTGGCGCAACGCATTGAAACCGGTTCTGAACGAGTATGGCTGGTAGCGAAGCGTCGTTCCATCCGGCAAGTGTAAACCACGGAAAGGATCTCTCTCTCTCTCTCTCTCTCTCTCTCTCTCTCTCTCTCTCTCTCTCTCTCTCTCGGTGGATATATACCGAGTAGTAGTGAGTCGGAGAGATCGAACTCGGGACACCTACTCGATTCCTTTTGAATCCCGTCGATCGCCACCACGCCACCGATCCGAGCCTTATCAATCGGGATTCTCGAGGGGGGGAAGGGGCGAGCGTTGGGGCGAGGAGAAGTAAGGTCGACGGTCCGTTCGGCGCGGATTTCTCCATGGATCTTTGGATCTTTTGGATATATCGGGGGAAGGAAAAAATCCGTGGGCGTTTCGTTACACGCGTGCAACGACGATTCCCTTGCCCTTAGCCGGGATCGGTCAATTAGCATTCGTCGGGTAAAAACAAGCTCGTCGCGAATCGATGATAACGCACCGCAAGCATCGTGATCCGATCCGTATTGCGTGCAACTTTAGCACCGCGTTCAATCGTTTCTTCGTTCTCGCAGATTATATATGTATATATATATATATATATATATATGTATATATGCCCGATCGGCCGTCGTCGTGCGCGTCCTCCCATTATGGAAATAAGAAATATACCTGACCGGGATAATTTGCGTCACCTCTCGTCGTTCCGCGACGCGATTATTTAACCGCCTCTCCGATAAACGTCACGGGACGTTTCTTGCGCGATGTTTATCCACGGGAGGATCGTCCGGTCCCCTGTCCCATTATCTCGTTTCTTTACAGTGAACGGGGAACGCGCCCTTCGCGTATATGCACATATATATATATATATTTTTTTATTAATTTTATTAACGCGAATCATCGTATCGATTTTCCATTCCTCCTCGCGTGTTAACCCAGTGGCGAGCGAGCGAAGGAAGATACTATCATCGTGGACGGAGGGAAGATCGTATCATCCCTTAAAGAATCGGGCGGCCTGACTTGCCCGACAGACCCTGGATTTCGACACCTGGAGCACCATGAAACGACGTTGTTACGCTCGTTTAACGCGATTTAACGTTTCGACCCTTTTTTCCCTTTTTTCCCCCTTCCTTTTTTCTCTTTTTCACGTGGCCGCGCGT
Source organism: Apis laboriosa (assembly GCF_014066325.1). Lineage (NCBI taxonomy): Eukaryota > Metazoa > Arthropoda > Insecta > Hymenoptera > Apidae > Apis > Apis laboriosa. Next base: position 1,978,081 of record NW_025221020.1, read on the forward strand.
GAGGGGGGAGAAGAGATTACGAGAAAAAGGTGATCTCGAATCGTTGAATCAACGTTCTCTCGCGTTAACGGGTAATGAATGGAGGAACGGACAACAAGGTGTAATCGGTATGTCGAGTTTTTGCCCATCCTCGGCAAAGGTAACGTTTACGAAGCGCCGCGCGGAGCACGCCGGTTTAAATGGAGGCGCGAACGGAGAGGAGAGGGGGGGGGGAGAGGAGAAAAGAGATAATAATCGCCTTTAAAGATTTTTGGATCGTAGCGCGATACGTTGGCAACAGATCAGGTCGTCCAATTAAATTTAATTGCCGCGGTTTTGTTCGACGCGAGAAACTATTAGCTCGCTCGATCCAAAGTCTCGGTCTCGGTTTGTTTGCGTTCCATGGAAATTTTCAGACCGAGACGAAGCGAAGCGTAACGCGAATGTTTTCATCGATTATTCAGCGAAGACAACGTGTATTCAAGTGTTCGGTACACGGTCAATTCGCAACGTGGCGCCCGATTCCTCCCTCCTCCTTATCGCCCCGATAAGCCAAATTAATTACCCTCCCCTCCCCCTCCCGTCTCTTCGCTTCCAACGAGAGTTTTCACGCTCGATCGCGGCATTTCCTCGAAACGCTTATCCGCTTCGGCCTCACGTGCCCGAGATATCGTCGTCGTCGCCGAGAGAGGAGGACGAGAGTTTCTACGAGATTTCCCGCGAAAACGGAAACGACAAACGGAAGAATCTAGCGTTTCGAAGAAGGTGGAAAGAAAGAAAGAAAGAAAGAAAGAAAGAAAGAAAGAAAGAAAGAAAGAAAGGAGATGGACGTCGAGGCGAACTGACCGTCGATCAACGACACCGGAGGCACGGTCATCTGTTGATGGTGATGCGCGGCTGGATGCTGATGATGGTGCGGTGGATGGACCTGAAACAGATGCGACCTCGTCTGCGAGAAGGTCGGCGAGGGTGGTTCCCAAGGTCGGGCGACGCCGGTGCTCACGGGGGCATCGTCGTCGTGGCAGCAAAACTTGTCGGTCAACGGGGCCCCTGGCCCGCTCCCGCAATTCACCACTGCGTGTCCCTCGTTATTGTTGTTGTTGTTGTTGTTGTTGTTGTTGTTCGCAACGTCCCCGTTGTTGTTGTTATTATTGTTGCCGCCAGCGTTGTTGGAGTTGGCGATACGCGTAGTAGTCGCGCCTGTCGCGGGGCTACCACTACCACTAGCACTGCCACTGACACTACCACTGCCAATGCCGTCGACCTGCACCATTTCGCTGTCGATCGCAGCCGCCGACTTGGCAGTACCAGGAGGGGTCGCGACGCCGCCACCGATCATCATCACCAGACGATCACCTCCACCCCCTCCACACCCAGCACCAGCTCCTCCTCCTCCTCCTCCTTTTCTTCCTCCTCTTCCTCCACTTCTCTACCCAAACCCGTCCTCCTCCCTATACGCCGCGATCGTTTCTCTTCCTGTTCCTTCCGCGTCCGACGGATGACGCTCTCTCCTCGTTTCTTCTCGATCCACCCCCTCCTCCCCTCCCTTGTTTCCTCTCCTTCCTCTTCGTCTCGAGAGCGACGCTATTTCTCGTACACCGATTTCCTCCTCCAATTTTTCCACGGAGTTTTCACGGCCTCCTCTCTTCCTCTTGTCTCGGGGCGAGTCCTCGAGCCAGGGCAGGCAGATAAGCGCGAATAGGCGAAGAAGAGGAGCGGTCGAAGATCGGTCGGCGTATGCACACCGTGGTTGTACGCACGCACTTGGCCCCGCACTCGCGAGAGGTGTCACAAAACGGTGAGATCGGTGCGCGCGTCGCGCTGGCGCAGGAGCGCGCGAGCGCAATCGACGCCAGGATCCGGCGTGGCTTCCCGCGTACGATCAACGGAGCGGAGTGACATCCTGTCCTTGGACCCGTCGGCGAACGCGCCTCATCGCAGCGCGAGCTTTCACGTCGGCTGTCGCGTCTACGTGGACGAGCGTAGTCGATGCGAGGAGGTAACGGCGAGGAGTGCTCGCGAGCGCAGGCGCTTCGTCGAAGCTCGTGACTACCTATAGACGTGCGTGCCCTTCTCTACCCTCCCACCCTCCCACCCTCCCTCCCTCTCTCTCTCTCTCTCTCTCTCCGTCGCTCTATAGGCCTCCCTCCCTCTCCCTCCCTCTTTCCACCACCGCTCTCCTCTTTCACTTCGATCCTCGACTTCTTTCTCTCGGCTTCCTACCGTCTCGCTTCCACCTTCCCGCCCGTCCCGTCCCCCTCCCTTCTCCAATAACGGGCGACGAGGTACAAGCGACCACGGGATAACCTGCTCGCGCTCCGCCGGATTCGAGCAGATTGCCTCCCGTCCGGGCTTTCGAAGCGCGCCAACGGCCGGCCTCACCCCCACTCGCTTCTCGCGCCTCTCGCGGGAGCAGCTGACATCCAGATTTCAGGTAACCCACGCTCTTTATACTTGCCCTTCTCTCTCTCTCTCTCTCTCTCTCTCTCTCTCTCTTTCCTCGGCCTTGTTCCAGTCTTTCACCTTCCCGATATATTCCGCTTCTCTTTCGATTCTTATCCTCTTCTACAGCTTTGCTTCCCAATCCTTCTCTCGATCGGGCGAAAACACGGTATCTCCTCAAACGCAACACCCATCCGTATAACACGTATATACGTATATTTGTATTGTATATTTTATAACGAATATCTCGCGCACTTGGTTGATTTGACAGCTCGACGGGAGCACGTGATTCTTCTCGACGCCGTCATCCACCCTTCGCGATATCCATGACCGAGTCGAGGAACAGGCGAGGAGGGGGAAAATCGAGGGCGAGGATAGCGTGAAAAAAATGAGCAAGAAGCTGAAGGGAAGCAACGGCGGAAGGAGAGGAAGGAGAAGAGGGAGAAGAAGAAGAAGAAGAAGAAGAAGAAGAAGAAGAAGAAATAGAAGGAGAACGATGTAACACGAGTACACGGGGTAACCTGTTCGCGGTCCGCCGGATTCGAGCAGATTGCCTTCCGTTCGGTGGCTCGAAGCGCGCCCAGACTAGCCTTACCCCCACCCTCCGAGCCGCTCAGGTGAGATCAAGATTTAAGGCGCCGCGGCGCGCGGCGGCGGTGGCCGCGGCGGCGGCGGCGGTAGCGCTCGCGAACACGAGCAGGAGGAGGACGAGTGGACGTCCAGAAGAAGAAGAAGGAGGAGGAGGAGGAGGAGGACGAGAAATACGAGTTCACGGAGCAAAAGAGGAGAGAGAGAGAGAGAGAGAGAGAGAGAGAGCGCGAAGACGAGGCTTGCACGATTACGATCGCGAGGCGGTGGAGAGGAGCGGCGAGGAGGAGGAGAGAGGAGCGAGGCTTAGCCGAAACGGGGCGACGGGGCGAAGGGGGAAGAAGCCAGGAGCCTCATGCGAGGATGCATGAAACGAGTGTTCGGGTAAAGGTAGCCAAGTGCGCACTCGATGCCGCGCATCTGAGCTTACCCAACGCCCACCGACCATTACCGGCCCGATCGACCAATTGGGCGAACCGGTGGACGCCCACCGATCTCTTCGACCCGGCGCTCGTCGTCGCCCACGCCGAGCTCACCCTTTCTTCCGCCTTCCGCTTTCCGCCTTCCACCCGGACCTCTTTGTCCTTCCCGCGGACGGGATCGATTAATTCCCGAATCGGATGTCGATGTCGGATGCCGGCTACGCTCCGGAATCGCCGATTCCAACGATTAACCTGCCTCGCGATACTCGTCCTATGTACCACCGCTACGTCGTCGATTAAGGTTTTTCTCCAACAACTCTTTTTTCTTGGCACCTCGGGGATGCAAATTTTCTTCTTAGCTTCATTCGTTTCGAACGCGTTCCCTTTCCTCCTTGTAGCGAGATATCGAGGTTCGTTCGTATACACGATTTCACGCGGTTCCTTCATCGAAGCAACTCGAGTTAAGTAAGTAAGAAGTTCGTCTCCTCGATCGAACTTATTTTCGAGAATCGTATCTATTAGGAGTTTCGCTGAACGGTTGGTCGACCCGCTTCTCGTTTTTCGTCTCGTTTCCAGGTGACTGGAAGACGGCATCATGGGAAAATCGGAGCGCAGTTATCCGTATGGCGGATGGAGAGACACGCGGCTCGTTTGCGTGGCGAACGCGCGTGTTTCCTGTTCCCCGCGCTTTTCGTTTGATTTTTTCTCCTAGATTCGAGAAAAAACAGACCGGGTACCATTTAACCAATTTTTTTTTTTTCGCTTATTAATAGTTAATAGAACTTGTTTAAACGAGGTGTCGGTGATCCGTGAGATCGGCATAACAGTTCAATAACACGGATGAAACGGGCGAAGAAGGAGAAGAAGGATCGTTTCAAAGATCGCACACCCTGAGGGTAAATATTATACGTAAAGATCCGTATAAATCGCGGAGAAACAATTTGCCAGGTAATTTCTCGTTCACTTCCAAAGGATACACGCAAAGTTTCTCAAACTAATGTGTCCTTGGTGAGGCCAGAATCGTTAATTTCATTTGCGTGCACGATGCGACGACTCGAATTCTTTTCGAGTAAACGAAAACAATCCGTCCCGTGTAACTGTGACTTCTCTTTACATGCAATACACATATATATATATATATATATATATATATATATATATTCTTTACCATCGATCATCTTTGTCCGCTACAGTTTTCGATACGTTCGATCGGTTAAGAGAAAATTGGTGGGTGCTCGCGAGCAATGCCGTGGTTTGCTCGTATTTTTAGCGCGATACAGGAAGAGGTTTACCTTCGAAGTCTGTTCACGAGCGCGAGTCACGCGCGCAAATCGAGGCGAGGAAAGGAAGAAGGAAGGCAACCAATTCGATGCAAATTCTTTCTCCTCGCGTGCTGCTCTCCCGGCTACATAAAAGCAGATCGATCCTTCCTCCGCTACCCCTTTCGAACAAGTTCCAAAGTATCGATCTCGAAAATACCGTATTTCTCTCTACTTTGATCCCGCCACGTTTGTAAATAATAACTACGCTTGCGCTTACAGCGAACGCTTCGATATATATATATATATATATATATGTTGTTAAATGTTCTTTACCTCTGGCTAGCGAATTTTCTGTGAAAAGTTTTCTCTGGAAAAGACAACTGACAACAAGTAACAATAATAGCCGCTTTGCGATATTTGTATAATTGTAGTTCGCTTTATTTATTATTTATTCAACGTTTAATATTCAACCGATTTATATCCGTAAACAAATTTCTCTTTTTATCGCGAGAAATTGTTCGAATAAGAAACTACTTTTGACCGTTGATCACCGTTTCGTGCGAAAAGATACGCGCAAACAAGGCACTCTATATTTATCATATTAAAAAAGTTGAAACAAGGTGTAAGTAATTTTTTAGGAATTCATTCTATCGAGGCAGTGAAAGGAAGAATGCGCGAACAATAGCTGCGTGACTTGCTTCGTTTTCTGTCAGAAAGATCACGTTGGGATTCTCACGTTGGCCCGCTTGTTCTCGGTCCCCTCCGTTCGCATCTCCCCAAATCTGGCAAACGATGTGGTCACAGTAATTTAGCCGCTTTGACCGCTAAACTGCCTCTTCGCTTCCCTCGAGGGTTTAAAGTCGAACGACCCCTCAAAACTATGCGGAAGAGAACGGAGAACGCTGTTTCAAACACCTGACGAATCCTTTCACGTTTCAGGAAACGAAACGAAACGTGAAACGAGATTGAAATCTAAACTCGAAATTCGAGCAATTTGTTCCAAGATCAATTTGAAACGTCAAACGTTCCGTGCTAACGATGTTGTCAAACTTGCTCAACATTTTTTACAATTTTCCTGCAAGCATGGCATATCGATGATCGCCATCTCGTTAACGAGATTAGTCCGCTCGGTTGGTTCATTTCGTCTCCACTGAACTTGAGACGATTTCCGTATCCGAGAACGAAGCCATTGACCCCGTTCGATGATCTTCCGATACTTCCCTCTCCGATACGAATGAGAAATAATCGTTTGACCCCAAAAAGGAAAAAAAAAAAAAAAATATAGCAAGATGACCACTCGTCGAGAACTCGTTACTAATTGAATCAAGAACGCGTTCCTTTTTCACGCAATGCGCCACGCGACTTGCGCGGCTGTGCTCTTTCTTCAGGTAATGCGAACAGGGGGATTGTCTGTGGTTGGGAGAGAGAGAGAGAAAGAGAGAGAGAGAAAAGGGAAGAAAAATATATATATATATATATATATATGTATCGCGACGATTACCGGGGAGGCGGTGGCACACGTAGCACGAAGCAAGATTTATCGCGAACACTTTGCATGGTCGTCCGAGTTTGACTCGAAGAGAAACTTCGAGACACCACTATTACCGCTGTTGCTATTACTAGGCGGGAGATATAAGGTGGAAGAGGGTTGGGAGAGGGCGACGGTGATAAATCATGCGACAGGAATGATTCGGCTAAATTGCTGCTCGCACGTATCCGCGCTCGAAACTGCCCCTCGCTCGTCGTTCGCCTCGCGCGCTGTCGATCGCGCCCTCGCGCCGGAAGGCGGAGGGGCCGAGGGGTGAGTTCCAGGCAAATCCTTCGTGCCCACCCCTCTTCCCTCCGAGGGAAGAGGCAATGTCCGTCACCCGCGTTAAACCACGCACGCGTCCGAGTGGCCATTGGTCTATTGATTTTACGGGATTGCCCGCGGGGGGCTGCTTCGCGGCGAGTACGCGTCACCCTGTTCGCCGTGTCCCTCGGCCGCTTTCCTGTGGAGGGGCGTGTCCACGCGGGAGGCGGAGACCGAGACCGGCGGCAGGGGTGGGGCGAGCGCGGCCGCGATTGGCCCACGCGATCGGGACGCGGTGGCCAGCAGCGGCGACCACGCTATCGGCCGAGGGAACCGCGAGTCCGCGGCCTCGGCTCCCAGCCTCCTCGCCCGTCTCTCGTCAACATCTCTTTCCTCTCCCTCGGATCTCGGCTCCACCGGATGTCGGTTCTCCCGTCGATCGAGATCCTGCCGTTTCCTCGATCCGTTTTGTCTCCGCTTCCTTCTCCAACGATAGTTCGATCGGTGACGTTCTTTTTTTTTTTTCGAAGGTGGACGTCGCGCCACGCGATCTGTTCAAACACCGCGACGAATCGTTTCGCCGCCGCCATTGAAAGAACGCCTCCTCTCCCGCGTTCAGTTCTTTCCCGCGTACTCGTTCGGACCAGGTTTTTGTCGAAGAAAATATATGGTATATCGTCGTTCGTTATTCCCGATTACTCGAATCCTACAATTTCCGATATTATTTATTTAATAGTTGGATAATATAGTTCGGATCTAGCTGTTACGTATATCCTCGATTAATTTCGCTAATTAAAATAAATACGGGTAATCGAAAGCGCCACGTTAGCGTTTCTCTGTTATTTCAACGCGAGCCCGTAATTAGAATATTATAACGACTCGAAATTTAAGGGAAAAACGATCGTAAGATTCGTTTCCTCCGCGTGCAAGAAACAAGGGGAATCGTTCTTGCAAGTCCAGAGGAGCGTTCTAACTAAAATTATGCGATCGACGGATTGATAGTTCTACTTACGGCCGTTGCATCGCAAGTAATTTAGGGACGGACGAGGAGGAGGGTTAAGCTAATTGCGATCCTCGCATAAGTTAACCCTGCGACGCGTTGCGAGTACGTGTAACGGCCGGCTACGAGAGCGTGAACCTCGCGTATTTGCATGGAGCGCACGATATTCGGCGCTTAATTGTTCTGTCGCGGCGGTTCTTCGTCCTTTGTTCCAACTCGTCCCGCGAAAAAAACATTATGATCGGGGCAAGGAGCGTGTAACCGGTGTGCCAGCTCGTTTACGCCTTTCCCAGGAAGTGCGCGGAACTTTTATCGCCCTCAACCAACTTTCTCTCCACCAATATTTATTCTCGCGAAGTTCTTCCAAGCGAAAAAGTTACCACGATTTTAGTAAACGATACGCTCGTCTCCCTTTCGATATTTCTCGCCATCTTTAAAGAGTATCCTCGGTTTTTTCCAATGAATTTCGCCCTAATTTCTTTCTTAATTTGGTCGCGCGAGACGAATATTTCTCCTTCGATCTCACGAAATTCGGGAGGAGAAAAAATGGCAAAGGACAGGAGCTTGGTCTTTCAACCCGGTTTTCACGAACCATCTGGACATGCGCGCGTTGACAAAAGGCGAGAGGATGAGTTTGAATGTTTTTTTTCGGAGGACGCGAACTTCCCAGGGACGAAGGTGGCCCGACCCTGAGCGGTCGACACGCGAAGATTGAAGGGGAAGGGAGAGGAACAAAAGGGGACATCGAGGACGCATTCATTTCGTATTGCGAGGACGTGAGGGCGCACAAAAAGACGGGGGCCCGCCCTTCCGCTGCGAGCCCGCTTTCCCTCGGCCATCCGCGGCCATGGAAACGGACTCGGCTCGAAAGTCGCGGCTGCGACCGGATGCGAGCGTGGCCGATGCCGATTTCTCAATCCGGCAAACGAAACCTGCTAATCGCGGCTTTCCCTTTCCCCTCTTTCCCCGTTTTTCTCGTCCTCGAGAAATTTCGAAGAACGAATTGGCGGAGGAATGCCGATCAATTTCGATCACAATTCTCGGTTACTTAGGATTTGGAAGAATAATCTTGGAAGAATATATAGAACGAGGGGCGAAGTATTCGACGGAAATTTCGAATACTTTTCGAATTAATAATATTCCTTTTTTTTTTTTAAATAGAGAGTCGGACGTTTCTCGATTAAATTGTAATAGTCGGTTGATTTGAATTTTAAAGCAGCAGTCTTCCAAACAACGCTCTCCTTAATTTCTAATTTGCCGCAGACGGACGGACGGACGGACGGACGGACGGACAGACAGGCAGGCAGACGGATGGACGGACAGACGTCTGGGGCTAGGAATTCGATCAACAAGCCGCGACGGCTGCTCGTAATCCTTTCGAACGACACGCGGCTATTGTGACGCGCGCCTAAATAATTCGAAGGCAACAGCTTTGGCTAATAATGACGCACGAGCGCTCGATCCACAGAAGCGGAAGAGGTAGCAGCAGCAGCAGCAGCAGCAGCTTCGTATACTTAGGTGTTACATATTAAACGAGAAGGCCGTATCCTAGCAAGCCGAGGCAACCACCTGTGCGCATATCTAATACCATATAATAAGGGCTCATGCATATGAATTTCGATGGGCCAGCCGAGGCGAGCCTTATCGCGAGGAATCTATCGGGCCTTGGAGCCGCGACCGTGCAACCCTTTTTTCTCGATACATCTACGCGGAACATCGCGATAATGTCTCTCACCCGCCCCATCCTTTCTTTTACTCCTGCACCTACGTAAACTGTCCTCGGGGTTGATTCGTGAACCGCTCGAAGACGCTCGTCAACGCCCTCTGGGAAAAAGAATCGTTCGATTCGTCGCCATACGTAAGAGGATATTGTGCTTATCAAGATACCGCAGAAAGAAAAAAGAAAAAAGATTGTTCGATCGAATTAAAAATCGTAGAATTAAAAATACACGAGGTAAATTCGATCAAGTTTATGATTGAAAAAAGAATCGTTCAATTCGTTGCTGTATGTAAAATGTTATGTTTGTGAAGATACTGCAAAAAAAATTGTTCGATCGAGAAATCGTAGAATTAAAATATGAAGTAAATTTGATCAAGTTTATGATTGAAAAAAGAATCGTTTAATTCGTTGCGATATATAAGAGAATGTTATGCTTATCAAGATACCGCAGAAAGAAAAAAGAAAAAAGATTGTTCGATCGAGAAATCGTAGAATTAAAAATACACGAGGTAAATTCGATCAAGTTTATGATTGAAAAAAGAATCGTTCAATTCGTTGCTGTATATAAAATGTTATGTTTGTGAAGATATTGCAAAAAAAATTGTTCGATCGAGAAATCGTAGAATTAAAATATGAAGTAAATTTGATCAAGTTTATGATTGAAAAAAGAATTGTTTAATTCGTTGCGATATATAAGAGAATGTTATGCTTATCAAGATATCGCAGAAAGAAAAAAGAAAAAAAATTGTTCGATCGAAGAATCGTAGAGTTAAAATACAGGTAAATTCGATCAAATTGATTAAAAAAAGAATCGTTTAAAGAATCGTTTTACAACTCGTTCAATTCGTTGCTATACGTAAAAGAATGTTGTGCTTATGAAGATACTGCAAAAAAAAAAAATTGTTCGATGGAGAAATCATAGAAAATTAAAATATTAAATTATTAAAATACACGAAAATTCGTTCAAATTGATCAAAAAAGAATCGTTTAATTCCTTGTCTTACGTAAAAAAATGTCGTACTTATCAAGATACCGCAAAGAAAAAAATTGTTTGATCGAGAAATCATAGAATTAAAATATGAGGTAAATTCAATCAAATTTATGATCAAATTTATATTAAAAGAATTTAATAATTTATATTAAAAAAAGAATTGTTTAATTCATTGCGATATATAAGAGAATGTTGTGTTTATCAAAATACCGCAAAGAAAAAAATTGTTCAATCGAGAAATCGTAGAATTAAAATACACGAAAATTTGATCAAATTTATGATTAAAAAAGAATCATTTAATTCGTGTTTATCAAGATATTGCAAAAAAAAAAAATTCGATGAAGAAATCATAAAATTAAAATACACGAAAATTCGATCAAATTTATGATTAAAAAAGAATCATTTAATTCGTGCTTATCAAGATACTGCAAAAAAAAAAAATTGTTCGATGAAATCATAGAAATAAAATACACGAAAATTCGATCAAATTTATAATTGAAAAAAGAATCGTTTAATTCGTGTTTATCAAGATATTGCAAAAAAAAAAAAAATTCGATGAAGAAATCATAGAATTAAAATACACGAAAATTCGATCAAATTTATGATTGAAAAAGAATCGTTTAATCCGTTGTTATACGTAAGAAAGTTGTGCTTACCAAGATATTAAAAAAAAAAAGAAAAAAAGAAAAAAACATCGAGAAATCGTAGAATTAAAATACACGAAGATTAAATTCGATCAAGTTTGAACGATTGAATTTGATTCGAGTCCGTTTATAAATATAACTTCTCAGATCTCGCGATAAGGTAGGAGCAACGACTAGGCTTTTCGCCAGATCTTTTATATTTTTTTTATGTAACAACTTGTCTACAACTTGCCGATCGACGTTCGCAAGACAAAGAAATACCACGATCGACGTTCTTTTGCCGTATCGGGAGGAAGAGATATGGCCGAGGAGTAACATCGGTGGAGAGACTTCTTATGTTCTTACGACGTAATAAAGACTGGCTAAAGAGGGACAGATGCGCTCGCGCCGCCAGGCGCGGCGATAAATTCTTCCAACAGTCGATTCTTCTTTCGATCGAACGCGAGTGCAAATACCTTCGACCGGTGATTTCAAAGAAATCAATTTCGTCGAGCGCGATGTCAAAACGCATTAGGATTAGCAAAAACGTTCTTCTCCTCGACAAACATACATCCTCCTTCGATACACCTTACCTCGTCGCACGCCTTTCATCGTCCTCGTAAAGGAGAAAAAAAAAAAAGAAAAAAAAATCCCCATGGAAAGAAAGACATCCGCTCGAAGAAATTACTTCTCGAAGCACCGTGTCGGCCCATCCGGTCGGTATTATTAATTAATAAACGTCCGCGTCTCTCCGCTCGCGGCGTCTGCGTCCAAGCCGACTACTACATCGTCTCGACGCGTACGCTCGACACGTCCGGACAGATGCTTGCTCGCAGGCGGTCTCTTTATTCGCGAGTCGCGTCCATCTGTTTCGAGAGCGTGGCCGGGTCCCCGAGACGCCAGGATGAAAAACGATGTCCGTTTCCCGATGAATTCCACCGTCCCCTTTGCATATCTATGCGTGCCGCGTACACGTTCGACGCCCGCCCGATTTCTAGAATAAACAAACGAGCGGACACCGTAAAACGGAACCTACTTACTTACCAATTAATTCCAACGATAATCAGCAAGGATAAGGAATTTCTCGTCCGTGTTCGATATCTCGAAGCGACGGCGGTCGCGTTCGTTACCGTTTCACGCACACATCTATCGATCCCTCTATCGATCCATCGCACGCACGCGTCGAGGGCGCATCGTCGCCTGGAGCGACGTCCACGCAACGCCGATCGGCCCGTAGTAGTAGGTTGTCGCTTCCTAACTTCTCGTCGATCCGTCATTTTCGCCCTCGTTCTCGCCCTCTCTCTCCCTCTCACTCCCGGTCCCGGTGACGAACGCGAGAGGAGGAACGACAGAGAAGGAAGGGTTGAAAGAGGAGGATGGAGCGGAGGCAAGTCGAAGGAACACCTGTGCCAACTGGGGCGCAACCGGGCCACAGACGGATGGGCAAAACAGGTGGGCCGTCACGCCGGGATTCTTCGCTTCGTCCTCTCGTGGGCCCAAAGGCGCTCCTCTTTAATTCATCGATCTTCGGCCAGGCGCCACGATTTCTTTTCTCCTCTGCTACGTTCTCGTCGTCATTTCTTTCGTTCTTTTTTTTTTTTTTTTTTTTTTTTTTTTTTTTTTTTTTTTTTTGGAAATTATTTTCCTTACCAATTTGAGAGACGAGGAACTCGATCATCGATGTTTCTCTTTTTCTCCTTTAGATATTTTTATGTTACGCGGAAGATTCAGCCTCGGTTTTTTTCCCTCGAGTTCTTAAGTCGTAAGTTAAAGTGGAGTCGCGTTGTTGTACGCGATAGAAATTGTTTCTCGAATCGTGTCGTAAACGAGGGGCAACGTTTCCACTTATCACGCGTGCAAAGTCTCTTACAGGAGATTAAAAACATCGGCGAACGGTTTAATAATATAATACGATATATCGGCGCGGATCGAAGATGACTCGCCGTAGTATAATTAACCGATTGCTTTACTTTATATATCTGGTTTCTGCACTTTGCTTATCTCTGTTTAAGAGGCCCTAACGAGCGTGCTCGGGCAACTCGATTCCTCACCTTGAAAATCGAGACCAGGGCGGACAAAACCTGTAGTCGATTCTCTCCTCTAGCCGGAGAGAATCGATTTTTCTCCCTGTATTTTAATTTCGTCCCTGACTTTTCCCAACCAATTTTAATTTTCGCGTGCACGATCCACGTTATTTATGCAATTGTGCAGCTCGCATGCGGCGAATGGTAAACAGGGTAATCAGTTGCCGGAGAGAGAGGGAGAGAGAGAGAGAGAGAGAGAGGGAGTGGGAGAGAGAGGGGAAAAAAACCCGCAGGCGCGGTAAACGCGAATAAAAATTTAATCGGGTGAATTGCAACTTGCAACTAATGCGTGTCTAACCGAGCGCGTGCGCCACGTAACAGTAGCTCGTCCAAGGAACGAAACGTCCAAGGAAAAACGAGAAAAAACTCTCGATTAGAGCGGAGTTACTCGATAAACGTGTACGTATCTCTGTGCGTGTGCTACGTTAATTCATAGAATCGATAACCCACTTACTCTTTTCCTAACCTCTCTCGAGACAATTTCTTAGTTTTTACAGCTGGGATCAATTTGATTTTTCGAAAAAATTCTACTTTCTCCCTATATATAGAGTAACGGAAACCAATAGTATAATTAGGAAGAAGCTATCCATTGAATTTCCGATCATGATCCGATCGCACGGCTTATGGCCGTGAGAGAGATAATCCCAGGAAACGACAACACGGTACGCCGTTCCCTCCAATTAATCCTTAAGCCGATCGACTTCCTTCTCATCGGTTAATTAACGAGGGCGCGTAGATCTTTCGTGGTAAATCTTCCGGAACCCGTCCTTCCGTTCCCTCTCGTCCGTTTATCCTTTTCTTTTTTCTTTCTTCTACAAACAATACCCCCTCGCCTCGCCTCGAAGAAGAAGAGGAGGCGAAACGAAGAGGAAAGAGGTAAAAGACGGAGCTCAAAGGGGGAGAACCGGTGCTCCCGATAAATCATAACGTCGATGATGTATCTTCCGCGCGTCCAGAATCTCTCCACCTTCGTTTCCGGGCCGCGGGCGGGGAGGCGATATCACCTGCCGATTCGGCGGCCTACTGGTCTCGCACGCGGCACGCCGATCCTTGCGGTCGTCGGTCGGTAAGCGTCGAAACCGCGGCCAGATGTTCCACCTCGAGCAGGTACAGAGAGAGAGAGAGAGAGAGAGAGAGAGGAGGTGGCGAAGATCGCGATCTCGTACATTACGAGAGTCCCCTTATCGGGTATACAAGAGGCGGTGGATGACCAGCTGCGTATTCACGGCTATTTATCATCTCCTCTCCTCCGTGTATAATAACCTAATCGTACGTTGTATCGTTGTTGCCAACTTTTTTTCGCGGCACCGTCTCCCCTTCCTCCCTCGGTAACGTTTGTCACGCTACCTAGAAGATTTCGGGAACTCGAGTGAAAAACTGTTACCGCTCTTTCTCCCTTTCTTCCCGGATTCCGAGGAACGAATTAACGTTCGGATCTAATCGTTTGGATCGATTAGACGATGGATGGATGGATGGGCTCCTTTCTCTCTTTCTCTTCGTTCATCAGCCTCTCCGGCCGATCGTTGTTGGAAGTCGTTTTTATCGGGGAGGAATTCTCTTCTGGCAGCCGGTCGAGCGAAAGAAACGTTTCGTCGAACGGTTAACTATCTATTAACTGGCGACGCTTTCCGTCTCCGCTAAATGGTATCTCTAATCTTTTGCCTACACGCAACGCTGGCAGCAGGATATCACCTCGCGGTGGCTCGTCGCGGCCAGCGTACCGGCAAAAATCGCGTAAAATAATCGCGCGTACTCGGCCCAGATCCGGCGCGTCGAATTTATCGATCCGTCGATCTCCGCATAATGAGCTAATCGGATGTTATATTGTTTGCCGGCGGCTCCTCGCAATCCGTACAGGAAGGGGAAGGTGTAGGCACGGCCGAGGGAGAAAGAGAGCCGAGGCGAATTAAGTCGAGCCGAGAAAGCTCGGAGGAGTGGCGAGGGGGAGGGGAAGGGAGGGGGCGCTTAACAGAATGCGGCAACAGAAGGAGCGGAAAGAAGGATCGGAGCTGTCTGAACGGAAAGGGTGAGAGAAGGAGGGGCGGGCGGGGAGTAGGGTGAAACAATGAGAGGAAGTGAAGGTCCAACGAGTGCGGCTTCTTTCCATTCCCGATTGCCGTGCAACTTAAACCGAAGAGATATCATCCGTCCCTCCATTCTCTCATCAACGTGGCCGTTAGGTGTGCATCCAACCCGAGATATATCTGCCCCTTACACCGCCTATTATCTCGATCGGCTTCACCTAACCTATGCATCGCGATGCTATTCTAAATTACGACCCCCTCTCTTTCTCTCTTGATTTCTCCATTTCTTCTTCTCCCCTCCGGATCGAGATTGATTTCCACGATAGAGCCACTTTCGCGGATACGGAAGATATCAACCGTGGTTTCAATCCTTGGAAAACGTGCATTTATTTTGATTCGATCAAAGAATAAGAAATTCTGTCGTATTTCAAAATTGATTTTTTTCCAGATTTCAAATGCAAGATACGCGATTATTGCTCGAACAGCTATCTCGTCGATAAAGGAAAAAGCTGTTGTTAAGCCACGGTATATGTATATATATATATATTCTTCGAAATTACCCACCGTAGCGGTAATCTCGTTGATAAGCTAAGCGTTGCTAATTCGTATAATTTGGCGGAAGATGTATATGCACACTTTCGTCGAGCTGTTTCTACGCTATACTATTTACATACGCTGTTGTAGGAACACGCGTCCTACTACGGCAATTTGTATCAATTTAATTTCCGATTCCCGACCGATCAATCTTGAAAATCGTGTGTTGGACACGTACCACACCTGCCACCTCGAGAGTCGAATACCGGTTGCATGTTGACTGAATCACCGCGGAGGAATGCACCGAGGAGGGCATCGTCAATTATGACGATGCGAATAATTTTCCAGAAAAGTCATTCTTCGTTCCACGAGACGAATGGTCACGAATCGCGCATCCGGTTTCGGACTGGATGAATCGGTATCCGCGCTTCCAACCTCTTGCGCGGCACTTTTATCGTAACGTAAAGGGTATAATCAATTTTTCGAAGAAGAAGAAGAAGAAGAAACCTCTGTCGACTTTCCCTCGCCACAATGGGCTCGCGTGAAATCGGCCGGGTCCGAAGGTTTTCGCGGAAAACATATGGACGGGCAATTAGCACACGGATCCGTGTACGCCGTGCATCCTGTACCATCGTAATAGCCGGCTAAGTTGTCCAGCTCACGCATGCTGCACGACCTATGCGTGCGTGGCCGATCGGCCCCGTGCGTGATGCTCGCGTCCAAGGGTGTCGATCTGCGCGAATACCTACGAATGGAAAAAGTTATCTAAAGCGTGTTTCCATAGAGAGAGAGAGAGAGAGAGAGAGAGAGAGAGAGAGCGAAGGAAATTTATCACGGCTCGTCCTTTTTTTCTTATCGAACCGAGGCTGGGTTCGAAGGAAGCATGGGAAATGCGTGCGTTACGTATTGCATCAGACGGATATCACGAGAGGAGGCAGTGGAAACAATTCCCAAGGCAATGCGGAGAGCAACATATGTAAGTAGCGAGCGGGAAACAAAGCGATCGGAGGCGAGTCGGGGCGAATCGAGGCGAGTTGAAGCGACGGTGCGCCGCGCGTAAGTGTGCGTAAACGCTTGTAATAGGCGGGGAGGGGCATATGGCAGCTGGCGTCAGAGTGACAAGATCTAAAATTAGAGTGGTTGTGTTGCGTGTCGATCGTCGCATGCGCTTATCATACGCCCCCTTCCGGCTTCGCCTTATTTTCATAACTTCTTTCAATTCTTCGCTCTGCCTCCTGTCGTGCTTCTCTCTTTCTCTCTCTCGTTCATCGTACGTTTTCTCCTCGCCTTGCGCGCTTTCTCTTTCTATCCCTCTCCTCCTAAGTATCATCGTTTTTCTCTCTCTCTTCGTCCAATTCTCTGCTCCGGTTCGTTCTCCTTTCTTGTCTTTTCCGTTCAAGGGGTCTCCGGCTGAAAAAGAAAAAAAAAAAAAAAAAAAGAGAAACCGTGAGAAGGGGATCGATGATCGAAGGAACTCGAGGATAGACCGCGAACTCCATCGTTGATGGAGTATCATTGTTCGCGGCGAAACCGAAAAATTTCGACGAGTTGAAAAGGACGCGGGCGGCGAAAGATGTTACGAGACGAGCAATTGCGGTGTACTTGTACTCGTTCGAAAGTTTGTTTCACGAGAAACCGTTTTTTTTCACGAATCGAATGTGCTCACGTACTCTCGTTCTCTTCGCCAAAATTTGTTCCTCGAACTTGTTACCTTTCCTCCTTTACGCGAGCACGTTAAACGAGCAGCGCTCGATCATTCGAACAATTTAAAAATTAATCGACTCTATTCGCTATCGCGAGTTACATTTTCTTTCTTCGCTTCGGTTTCGTATATACGGGCCACTTATACAAATCGATGAAACATCTGTGTGGTAAACGAAGCAGTCTCGCTAGGCAGGCAGAAACTGAGCGCGTGCATAGGAGAGAAAACTAATGGCCATGGCGCGCGTATGTCCACCTGTAATTTAACATAAGTACGAGACCGTAGGTCGTTGCAACCGCGGCCGTTTGTGCGCGCCATGTAGATAAGTGCAGGCTGCCTACTTTATGCAACCGCCCACGTCGTTTCGTGTGCCGGGTAAAAAAGTGCCGGAGGATTTAGGAGCGTCACGGCGTGGACGTTGCGAAACCGTCCCCCCCCCTCCCTACCGCAAGGACGTGAAAACACTGTGGAAATTCCTGCTCGTTGTTGCTCGCACAATCCCATTCAGTTGTACTCACCTCGTACATGCCTCGCACGTAATTTTCCCGATGAAATAGCCATTGCGTTCCTCGATGAATTTTAATCTTTTTATTTCTATATATTTTCTAATCTTTCTATATATATATATGTATATATATATATATATATATATATATATATAATGATTGTATGTATGTATAATAAAATGTATTTGACGACCGAACGTTTATCGCGTTCGGTCGTCAAAAAAGAGGTAGTTGCTCCGCTTGCAAAACTGTCGTACTTTTTTTGTTTGGGAGGGGGGGAGCCGTTTCTTCGGGCAAGTGCGCAATCCGAGGGCAATTTAGAGATGTCTCGATAGAGGGTAATTGCTATTCCGTGGGAGCCGAAGAAACGGTGAAATTATAGGCCGTGTCTAGCGCGATTCGGTTCGAGCGTGTGTATCGCCGGTGACTGTATATCTTCACGCGTCGATGAGATCCGACGCTAACGACTTGGCCGCGGAAGAAAAACTTTCTGACCTGTAGACGAAACACGAGGATCGACCGAGCGAAATGGAACAGACGCACTCCGTCTCCACCTATTATCCTTTTATCGGCAGATCCGCGGGTTAATTAAGGATGCACTCATTCCGCGTTGGCGGAAGCTCTCTTCCCACTTTCGAAAGGAGCGTAAACAAGAGTAGAAGTTGTTTATCGCGACTCGATCGCGTGCCACCACGCTCCGTATCCGTTTTATATTCCGATTGCTACCGGCTCTCTTGTCTCATTGTTTCGTTTGCTTTCCGCGTTTAAGGGCGGAAGAAAGAGAAGGGGGGGAGGAAGAAAGAGTGGCGGTGGAGGAGAAGGCGATCGTTTTTTTTATCGGAGATCGTAGTCGCGAAGACAAACGTCGAAGACAACGGTCGCCTCTGTCCCCGTTTTCACGTTATGCAGAAAGTTGGTCCGGTGTGCGCGAGCCTTCGATGTCTCGTTTCCTGGCGGGTGCAGCTGCCGTGAAATCGCGGATCACGGCCGCGGTGTGAAATCGCGGCTGTCCTCCGTCCTCCAACCTGCTCTCGTTTCATGCGAATTTCAGCCGGTGTTCACTTCGATCCGCGATCCACGTGCCTCCTTCTTTTTTTTTTTTTTTTTTTTTNTTTTTTTTTTTTTTTTTTTTTATGCGTGCGCCGATTTCTTTTCTCGCCTCAGCTTTCTCGAATCGGATATTAAAGAAGGCACCTGATCTTGAACAAAGGAAATGAATATCGGTTTTATTTGCTTCCCACGTGTTCGAGCGTGTTCTTTTTTCTTTTTTTCCTTCGTCGTAAGATTTATCGAGTAATCAATCATGTAGACACGTACTCATATTTCAAGGAGTCGTGCTCCTTTGTTTAGCTTTTCAATTTTTACGTATACCGTATTCATCGATGCATTTCTTTTAATATCTTTTATCTCTACACAATGAGTATCATTGAGATTCGGAGCAATTTTTCATTTGAAAACGCAAATGTATCGTCTAATTATAGATATTATTGAAATTTTTAATTCACTTACATATTCACGTACCATTTCAAACAAATTGACACATTTACTGTGAGTAATGAAATTCTTATTCTTACATGATGTTCTCGTGTATGTTCGTTATAGAGATTTCAAATCAATAAATCTGAAAAAAAGGAAAAAAAAAAAAAAAAGTAAAGAAAAAGATACGGGTAACAAAACGAGTCGAACAAGATTTATTTACGATACCGTAACATATGAAGCGGGGAATCGTGTGTCCTTTTTGCGGACGGCGCAATCTCTCTGAGAATAAGCGGGGATCGCTTACGTCGAGGAATGCGAGGCAAGCAGTGCAAAAGGGCGGTACATCTGCGCCGGCCAGCGAAAAGACGAGCGCGTGTATTTAGCGGTGTGCAGGTTGGTCGTGCACCGGGTTAAAAGGAGGGTGCATATCGCGAGATAGGATCGGCCGCGGTAGCCGCGTACGACCGGCTGGCCGAGATAAACATCGAGCCAAACGAACCTGGCCAACCCCTTTCGGCTGACTTTTCAACCACCTTGCAACGATTCGTATATCGCGGCTGATCTACCTCTCCCTCGCATTTCGGCCCACTTTATATTGTATACACACTATGTATGCGAACAGGGTCCAACGATATATCGCCATCTGTGGCTCATTAGCTTAAGCGGTACAAAGCGAGTAACGTGGTCTCTCGCCTTGCTTCGTTGCGCCTTACCACGTGGGCTCTCGAGAGTTCGCTCCTCGCCTCGCCTCGCCTCGCCTATCACCGACCGCTTAACGGCCATTATACGGATTATTACCTTACTTCTCGAGTGGAAAACCGCCAACTGACGCCGTCTTGAATCCCAAAACGAACGAGGAAGACATTTTTCCATAATATTTCTAGTTGATCATTCTCCGCTAAGCGTTTTGTGGTTATGGTATTGTCTTGTATTCTTTCCCTTAGATGAATCGATTTGTCTTTCTTCTCCTGCCTATCGCATAAAAATGCAGTTGAATGTGATATCGAAGATGGACATACTTTTTAAGATTTAGTTTTTAATTTTACTGCTCGTATATAATTGTTCGTATATAATTGTTATAATCGATACCATTATAGTAATACCATTTCCAGTCGAACGAGGTTATGACGTTATCGAATAATTACACGAGTATATTTTAATTCGCATTGGTATTTACTAGTCGGATTGGAATCAAATATCGAAGCATTGACGCAAATGATAATTATATGATACGTGTACGAGGAATAACAAAAATTCCAATATCCTGGTAACTTGATGACTGTGTACTTATATATATATATATATATATATATATATATATATATATATATATAATGCGTGCGTGAACGAGATGCGCTGTTTCACGAAACTTATTAGCAATGCGCGCGCATCTTAATTAGTTTCGGAATTCTGTGACGCGACACCTGTTTCTGTGAAAATTCGTGTGATTATTTGTTGTCCTTTGAAAATTCTGGGAATCTTTCGAATGTGACTAACCGTTCCAGTTACTTACGGAGCACAAAAGGAAATGTCTGAAGATTGAATAAACACGGTAAGATTTTTTACGAAAATGTTTCTTTACTAAGCTTGCTTACGACGAAGTGACGCTTACCATGAAACATGGTGACAAGCGTTTAAATTACTTATTGTGACTACAAACGTTTGAGAAACGTTTCAGATCGTTCAGAATATTTCTTCAAAATATATTTCTAATTCTTTTTAAGTTTTTATCTTTGAATAATCATAATTAGAAAAATTCGATAGTAATTTTTTTTCACTTGAAATATTTTGAATAATTTTGAATAACGATTTCCTTTTCTCCTAGGTGGCGTTGTCATTCGTGAGAGGACGAGTCCATTCGAGAAGCAGAGACGCGAGTATAGTGATAATTTTTTTGAAATCAGTGGAAATTATGTGTGTCAGTTTAAAATACATAAAGAAAACGATTTCGAATGACGATTGGAGTGCACGGCCGCCACCCACGCTGGTAAGAACACGAACAGGTAGGTAATACATGGTATACAGTGGCACAACAATAGTAGTGTCGTTGTCACAATGACAAGGGAACCGGTATTGAAAGGCAAATGAGAGGCAGCGTTGCTCTTCCTCGCCTTTTAGTTCATCTCCTTTCTGTCGCGCACCCACATCCGTTGCTTTTCAAGTAGCACCCCAAAACACCTTACGCAAATTAATGTCGCATGCTAACAGGGTCTCGGTTCGAATGACCGGGACAACGAAGTGCCTAAGGACAGTTGGCTCGTCATCGTCTTTAATAATGATTCATCGCCATACGGCGCGACTAATTGTTTACCGGTCGTTCACAAGCAGCTTCTTCGCCGTGAATGTTTCTTCTGTTGTCGATACGGCTATGCATATGTATTTTCATGTAGCTTTCTCTTTTGTTTTCATTCTCTTCGACTGCTATTTCATGGCTCGTTTTTTTGTTCCATTCGATTCCCTGGTTTCCTGTTTGCCATTTATTTTCTTTCTGGTTATAATATCTTTTATTTTCTGGTCTGATTCTTAATGTTATAGCAATACTGTAATATTGCATATTCTAAATTAGATTTTATAAATAATTATAAGATAAACTCAACTTTTATTTTTATATTAATTTTTGCAGTAAACATTAATAATGTTTTTTTTTAAATATCTCTTTTTCTTATTACGTAGCATTCCTATTATAAATTCTGTACAGAGTAACTGCATTGCCAGCACTAGTAGTCTTGTCTCGCCATCTATCGTTAAATACAAGATTTACTTTTATTTGTTACATTTATCCAAGCACTTTATAAATAGTTTGTATTAATATTTTTGCAAATTTGTAGAATAATATCATATACGTTTTATGCTTAAATAATTTTTTAATGTATTTGACTTTATTTATTTTTTGATATGCGATTTTTATCATATATAGGAACCTACATTTTTTCTATCTCTTGATAGAATTTATCCACTGTAGTTACATTGATTATTCTAAATTGACCACTGTTGATCAATTCAATTTATGATTCTTCGTAAAATAATATTTCGAATATTGTAACACAATTATTAATAAAAAATTAATATATCATAAAACCGTGAATTACAAATTATTGATTGCTGCTATAAATCCATTTATAATTATTTTTCGCAATTGATAAATAATAAAAATAATAAAATAGAAATTAGAATATTTAAACAGCTATAAATCGAAAATTAATAATATATAATAGTAATCAATAGAATACTATTTAAATTTAATTTTATTTTATAAAAATAAAGTGTTTACTTTTTAATAATTTTTTGAATCCTTCAATGGATAATGTAAAATTAGAATCAGTGTTTATTTGTCGATTGTAACGATCGTGTTAATAATTTTTTTTTATATTCGTTTCATGTACATGATAGAGTCAATATTTCTCTCAAAAGGATAAGATGGTCATCCATCATATGAAGAAATAATTATCTTTTTTTATTTTTTTTAAATTTTTATTCTTTTAATACAGAATCATTAAATTTTTAAATTTCAAATCTTTATATTAAAATTTTAATTTTTATTGTTATTATATTATACTATTATATTAGTAGAGTTTCATTTTTTCTTATTTTAATTTTTCCAAACAATTTGGACTTTATTTTAAATTGTGTTATTTTGCTTTTTGTTACAGATGTTTTACGACTTCTATGATCCTCTTATATGATGATGGTCTTTATACTGACTTCTTAAAGCCATAGCAGCATCAATGGTCAATAATCTTCGCATCTAATGGTGAATTGCATGCATCTTTGTTGCTTCAATCATTTAATCATATCGTCGGACGAAAAATCCAAATCGACATGATTGTTATATATGTAGATTTTTACACGAGCATAGTGACACAGATATTTATCTTTTTGTTATAAATAAGTTTAACTTTTACTTTGCCTAATAGATATTAAAATTTTATTTCATTAAATTAGCAAAATAGATTCATTAAATAGAGTTTGAAATAAAATTAGATGATAAATCAAAGAATATAAATCTGTTAAAGAAAAAAGTAGATATTATTTTAAATATTTTTTTTAATAAAAATCTCAGGATTTTCAAGTTTTTTTCTCTCTTTCGTATGCTCGGGTGTTGAAATTGTTTTGAAATTGTTGTGAGATTTTTCCAATATTTAATATTTATCTTACATTTTTTTGTTAATATTTTTAATTTTTAAAATTTAAATAATTTTACTGGTATTATTAATTTGATTACTAATTATATTAAATTTTTGATTTATGTTTCCCTTTTTTTCATTTTTAAATTCTTATTTCATTTTTTTCTTACGTTTTAAACTGTTCTTGTCACTTTATCTTTTAAATTAATTTTTTTTTCCTCACTTCCTTATACTTTATATCGTATTTTTCATAGACAGGTCTCGACGGGTTGGTTAGATCTGATAATTAGCATCGTTTTTCAAAATTCTTTTTTTGAAATTTTTTTCTTAAAAATTCATCTTATCAAAATAATTTAGATAACATTAAAAGTATCTCGTTAATAATACTTTCTGAAAAACAATACCAAGCTAAGAACTACGCACATTTGCAGTTCAGTTTAAATCTTGCACGATTTCTTTTGATTATTCGTTTCACTTATTGTTAAACTGGATTGGTATCATATTATGTTATTCACTTATTGTTAGATCGGACTGCAAGTGCCATATTACGCGTATGCTCTCATCGTTCGACATTATTATGGGATTATTATCGTAGGACAATGCATCGTGGGATGCACGCGCAATTAAATAAGAAAATTATTAGATTAATTATTCATCAGAGACATACTTAAAACTCGAGAGCAATGTTACATCTAGATAACTTTTATTAACCAATATAATCGTATATTGTTACAAATGACGGCGACACGATGATCGTGCCGCCTCAACGGATTACAATGAGAAACGGCGTGTCAACGTTATACAATCAAAATGGGAATTGATGAATGAGCGAATTTTTACGAATGTTTACGGTGGTATTCGTCGCTACTCGACTTCAAGAAACTGCATACACGACAACATGTAATTTGTAGAAGTATTTTTTTTTTTTTTTTTTTTTTTTTTCTCTCCTCTTTATCCTTTGTGTCTTGCGTGTTGAAACATTACTTCTAATCCCATTGTCCGCGTGAAATCTTCCATTTGCCACCTCCCTCCCTATTATCGTATCTATCTGATAGAGTGATGAGTATGTCGGTTGTGCGCGCGTATTGTGTATGTGTACAAACTGTAATTATGCTCGAAGACATCGAAAACTCACTACGTAATGTTAAATGACGAGGTGTCGCGGATTTGCCTTTGCATCGAGCCCCTCGCGGTTTTCTTTCTTTCCTTTCTCTCTCTCTTTCTCTCTCTCCCTCTCCGTTTCCCTTCGTCGCCCTTACTCGAAATAATTAAACAGAAGAAGTGACTTCTTCGCTCTAATTATACTCTCAACGAATTCCATGCAATTCCACGTGCGATTCTCTCGAATCGAGGATTCCCGTGTCTCTCGATCGAAATTGAATCGATTTTTCTCGGCAAATCCGCGACTCATTGATTAGGCTTACGGCTACTATCGAGATACTGATGTACATACACAAGAACCATGATCCTCCTGTTCTCTAGAACACGGGCAGAGTATACAAAGACGTTGTTTGCCGAATAAAAACGTGTCGCACGTGCACCGTTGCTCTCAATCACTCGCGCATACGTATTTTCCTCACTCACTCCGATACACGCATTCTCGATAAACGTTGGAAGGGTATTGGCTTCGTATATGTATTTATATTATATTTTTCGCTTGTTCTCCATTTCTGCTCGAAAATCCCCGTTTTATTATTATTATTATTATTTATTATTATTATTATTATTATTATTATTATTATTATTATTATTATTATTATTTTCTTTTTTTGGTTCCATCTATTCGCGTTCCATGCTTCGTCCTTCTCTTCGCGTATTCCTCTTCTTGCTTTTCTTGCTCTCTCTTCTTCCCTCCCACCTATTCTTCCCTATCATCACTTTCTCGACTTTTTTTGTTGGTCCTGTGTGTGGCAGTGCCTTGTTAACTATGATTTTTTTTTCTTTTTTTCTTTATGCAAACGTTCTAGCGAATACTTGTTATATTGTCCTTGTTCCTATGGACTCGCATCCCCTTTCTTTCTCTTCCCGATCTTTCGATACACGCTGTGATTCTCGCGCAGAGCGTTGGTGAAAAGATTTCGGGATTCGAGCGGAGGAAAGATCAAACGAACGCTTGTTTTCTTTTTTTTTTTTTCCTTTGTTTTTTCTTCTTTTTCTTTTTTTTTTTCCTTTTTTTCCTTTTTTTTTCTTTTTTTTTTCTTTTTGATCCTTAATGAAATCAATGGGCAAATATGAATTTTTTTTCGCGGTTGAGACGAGGAAATCGAGGGGTAAGAGGGTGCGGACCATTTCGTCAATTTTGACAAAGATTGATCGATTTAATCGTAAAATATTCGTCGACGAGAGGAATAATGTCGATGAGGTTTTTTTTTTTTTCTTTGAACTTTCAAGAAGAGGTTTGATGAGGGCTCGATCACAATGATTAAGGGATATATATATATATATATATAAGCGCACCCTCTTTCCGTCGAAAACATGCCTCGAGAACAGAACTCGCAAAACATAATTGCTCTTCGTTTCACAGACACTCTGCTGAACAATACCTTACTGTGCATCGTTATTTACATATTCGCATCACTCAATTCGCAGTCGCGCACATCGAAGTCAATAAAAGATCTCCATAAATGTATTTATATTTATATATATATATCTATCTATATATATATATATATATATAATATATTTTTAAATTTTTTTTTTTTCATATTTATATCGTGTTACCTTTTTAATAATAATGTCGTCTCGGATTACAATTATGTATAATTAGTGTCACAACTTCGTCCCTCTCGTTTCCACACCCCGTTTCCTCTCATTTAATTCTCTTTCACCTACATACATACGTCTAAGAATTAAAATATTTAGACTCGAATAGAGCTAGGTACATACTTCGACCAGGTTATTTGTTTTTTTTTTTTTCCTGTTAGGAAATAGGTTTGGATTCTTTTTTCTTTTATGAGTTTCACGGGATCCGTGGAGGGATTTTTTTTTTTCGAATGTATAACGACTATTTAAACGCGTGTGTGTTCTCTCCATGGTATGTGTGTGTGTGTGTGTGTTTCGAACGATCTACGATATTCATAGCGAATATAAATGTGAAAGTTCCACTTATCTCGTTCGATCTCTCCCGAGAGATGGCATTAAAAGCTAATCGACCATGGTAATTATTAATAAACTTCCGTGAATGGTACGTGGTGACTGTGTGTATGTGTAAGATTCACTACCAGTGTACCGACTATAATTTTTTTTTTTTTTTTTTTTTATCTTCTCGTCGTATAATCTTCCTTTACACGTCCATCTTAAAACTTCGTCTATGATATTTCGTTACTTTTTAATCTCTTAATCTCGCGATAAAATCTACATTCGTCATTGTCCCCTCCCTACCGTGATTCGAACATCTTCGAGTATGCCTCGAGTGTTCGAATTTGTTTAAAAAAAAGAAAAAAATACGCTTTTACCCTTTATACAAGATTCTTTTTCCCCCGCGCATCGTCGTCGCTTTTCTCCTCGTCCTTTATTCCTCTATTTTCTTCTCTTTATCTCACTTTCGTTCGTTTGCGACTTCGATATTCGTCGGTATACACGCTCTTTTTGAAGTATGAACGTCGAAAGGGTCGTGTCGATAAAAGATTCTAAAAGTTAGAAACAATTTTGTACTTTGCAGCACGCAACGAGAAAGAACGTTGGAATTGTTTTCCTTTCCTTCTTCTTCTTCTTCTTTCTTTTTTTGGCGCGTCTTCTTCTCCCTCTTTGATTTTCTTTCGTCAAATCGGTCGACAAAGCGGACAAGCTTCGTCCAATCTTGTTCGAACAAAAGAATGCGTATCCATCCGCGATATACCAAAAAAAGCGTCGTGTCAATTCGCTCGACTTGCGGCGCAACGAAATTACCCTGTTCCTGCATCGAGTCTCTTCTCTCTCTCTCTCTCTCTCTTTCTCTCTTCGATTGTTCATCGCTCTTCCCTCCATCCTTTTTTTTCTCGCGAGAAAGAGATCACACGGCGGCTATTTACCTAAAACTATCTCGGGCCATGCTAACGAAGAATGTACTTGATCGCTAATATGAGGTGATCGCTTCAAGAAGATGATTCCACTCTTCGTATATACCTCTCTATATAATTAATTGCCACGATGTTTCGAAAAAAATCCTTTCTTCTCTGATATCGTTCGAAAGTCGAAATCCAAAATCCAAATCTTGCGAATCTTTCGAAAAAACGATCGAGGGTTAACGAAGAGTGAAAATCGAACTCTTAAACGTTCTCGATGCACGATGGGGGGGGGGAAAGAGGGTGAAGGTACATATATAATATATAAAAGTAGAAAATTTGACGGCAGTATATAATAGAGATCGTAAAAGGTGTGAAACACGGTGAAAGGAAATGGGCCCTATTTCGTGATCGTGGCATTGCACTGTATTGTACACTGTATCTGTGTATGCGTGTGCGTGCGTGCGTGTTCGTGTATATGTTCTTTAGATCCTGCTTTTCTTATTACTTTTTTTTTCTTTTGTGCTTCTCAACGAATAACACGATCTGTTCAAAGTTATCCGTTTTTTACCTATCCGAAATTTAATTTCTTTTTCTTCGATCGATCTGTTTCCTCCTGATCCGTGCTCTCCCGCCCGACATTACCGATCAAGGAAGCAACCGTCCAAGCTGTTTCAAGCAAAGAGAACCGAGGCTAACGAATGCATGCAAACGCGCGTAAAAAAATAAAACGACGCTTCGCGATCCTCCCGTAACGACTTTGCGGTTTCCGCGCGAAGCCTCGACCATCGACACACACACCTTGGCGCCTTTCGTACTTCCACCCACCCTCCCGACATTTTCTCGATCCCGAGTGATGAAGCAAGCGTGTTCGCTGTCGCGCATCCTCCCCAATCCTCGCCGATCATTTCGAGATTTCGAGAGAGGCCGCAGCCTGCCTCCGATATACATTTCTCCGAGATATGTCCGATTGATCGACCAGCCCGGCCACCAGTCATCCCTGCCCGTCCCTTCCTCCGATCGTCCCTTAGACGGAGACGATCGAGAGGATCGATCGAGCGGCCTCTCCCCTCTCTCTCGATTCTCGATTCGCGAACGACGATCGCACGACGGGCTCCGTTGATCCCAACCAACGATCCCCTCGTCTAATCGAGGCGCGCCTTATAGCTCGTCTTCCATATCTCCGCGAACGTGACCGCGCTGTGGAACCTGTGGAAGATGCAGAGCGGAAGGGTGACCCTCTGCACGATGGCCCATGCGAGGAAGCCGTAGAAGTCGAGCTGGACCGGGTTCGCCATCACTTTCTGCGACTCGAACGTGTAGATCACCCACATGGTCAGGTTGCAGATGAGCAAGAAGGTGACCACCTGCCTGCCGGGCTTGCTGCGATCGTGCTCCGGCAAGTGGACCCTTCTGCGTGACACGTCCGCAATGAACAGCATCTGGAGGATGACCTGCGCCACCGAGAGGAGGCCGGTAAGCATGACGAGGAGGTTAGGTTCGTGGGTGAACGCGGCCAACGAGCCGGCGATCACGCTGAACACAGCGTAGACGAACAGGCCGAAGCCCGACACGCGGAGGAGGATGTCGTTCAGGTCGCTTTGCTCCTCGGCCTTGAACTTCAAGCTCTGCACCCGTATGAACCCCACGATAATGGCCACGATCGAGAGGACCATTAGCACGCAGTGGGACACGTCCGCGAGGTAAATGGCGACCAGGCCGAAGTCCGGATGGTGGATCAGCACGAAGAACAGGATCAGGCAGATCAGCGAGCCGACCAGCAGCAACAGGCCGAAGAACAGCCCTTTGCTCGCCCCTACACAGTCCACCCTTGTGTGACCTATTTTTTTTCCAGTCGGGAGATCCAGTTTTTAGTTTCACACGAGTCGAATCGAAACTATCGGTTTGTTCGAAAGGGCGTAATTGTATGATTACCCGCGTGAGCCAACGCGACCGCTCTTCGGGACAGCATGGCCTCGAGCCGCCGCTCGAGATCGGCCTCCACCTGATGCGGCCAACGAGGGTGCCGCCCGATGTGTTTCCACATCACGTAGATCACCGCCGCCCCGATCAAACTGTACTCGATTATGAACGGGAAGAGATACGGCTCGGCGTCCTGTACGATCGTACCCATGATATTCACCCGGCCGCACGAATTCGACGCCATCTCCTCGTCCGTTAACGCCTCCGCGTACGCGCCGAAACTCGGGCTCCAATATTCGCTGCTGTTCGTTTGATTGTTCAGGTCGAAGATCTGATGTATCTGGTTGATCTGAGAAGAGAAGAATTACAGAAAACGATTTATTCCGATCGATCTCGCGTCGTACGATACGAAATCGGAAAGATCGCGTTTTTACCTCTTCTTTGTTGTCCGCCTGGGGCGCGTCGAACAGTTGGACGAAGTACGACAAGGTGGTGGAAGGTATGTTGGTGCTTGTGATGGTGGTGGTGGTGGTGGTGGTGGTGGTGGTAGTGGAGGTGGTGGTCGTAGCGGGAGTGGTCGGGGTGGTCCTCTCCTCGGTGGTGGTTTTCGGCGTGAGGGCGGTTAGAAAAGTGGTCAGAGTGCTGGCAGTGGTCGTGGTCAAGCTGGGCTGAGGGGTCGAGGTGGAGGTGGTCATCGAGGTCGGCGGGTTCCAGCCCGTGGTGGTGGTCGAGGTCGGCGTCGTGACGGCCCTCGCGATCGCCCTCGCCGTAGTTTTCATCATTCGACCGAACGAGGCGGCTATGGTGCTCGCGACCGACGTTGGAACCGTGGACGACCTCGTCGCTGTTAATGGCGCCTCGCGCAAAAGTGCCACGTCCCTGGGCGCCGTTCCCAATATGGCACCGGCGTTCCTCATCGAGTGCTGTTTGATACTCTCTAAACGTTTTTCATTTTTTATTCAGATTAGCGAGATCCTGTCTCTCTCTTTTNTTTTTTTTTTTTTTTTTTTTTTTTTTTTTTTGGCGAAACGATATCTATCGTGCGATCGATTTACCAAGAATGCCCGCCTCGAATTGGCCCATTTTCTGGTGATGCTTCGTGATCTCCTTGATGCTTTCCAACACCAGGGTGCGGATCCAGACGCAGAGATTGGTGGCCACCACGTGCATCAGACCGAAACGAGCGATCACTTTGAAGCGATGAATGTTGAGCTGAGAAGGAACGGACGATCAATCTCGGATGCTCGAGAAAGTTAATCGAGGAAGAGTTCTTTTACCCTACCCTCGAGTTCATGAAGATGAAGTACATCTGCATGAAGGTGAAAATCATTTGGAGAACTGGATTCACGCCTTGGAGGATCTGGTAGCACGGCGATGTGGGTGGCACCTCGAAGAAGGTGCCGAATTCCAAACCGTTGTAGACCATTGTACCCAGGCCAAAAGCTGCGAAGAAAGGATTCGTTATTTTTCTTTTTCTTCTTTCAAAATAATTCGAGATTCGAAATTCCATTCCCTCACCAATGGCACCGATTCTCAGGAAAAAACTTCCATGGCTCTGGTCGTTCTGCGAAGTTTTCCGCTTCCTCAGTGCCCGAGTGGCAACCCCAGCCTCGACATCAGCCGCGTCCTGGAATCATCGGCCATCGTTAATAATTCAATAAGCCATCCTCGTATGCCGTTCGATTTCTCGACTCGAGTCAATTTTAAGACAATTTCGGTCGCCTCGACCCCGAAAAGAGCGGTGAATTTCAACGAGGACGAAATTGCCGAGTTTCAGTTTCACAAGTGGATCCACGCGATAATGAATAAGGGGGAGGAGGAGGAGAAGAGAGGAGATGTAACACGTGCATTCTAGCGGATGACGACAGACGTAACCCACTTACGTCAACGTGCCTTTTAAAATTGTCGGCTCGACAACTTTGGTTTCAAATACACGGGGCTTTGCTTTTCTCGGCAACCACGAAACTTATGTATATAGTTTATATTTACTATTTACTATTTTATCAAAACGCCACGGAGATGAAGAGAGATCCCGACCTGATATTCCTTCTTGTTTTTCGACGACTTCTGCTCCTTGTCCTTCTTCTCCTTCTTCTTGTTCTTCTCCTTGGGCTCCTTGGGCGGTTTGGGCGGTCTCGGAGGCGGGGGTGGCGTGTCGCTGCCCCTCGAGCAGCAGGCGCTTTCTTGCAGCAAGAAGCAGAACACGTACAGGAGGAATAAGATGCTAACACCGTACAGGTACGTGAAGAATCCCTCGTAGTAGTAGAGGGGCAGCTTGTGCGTGACCACCTCGCTTATCACGTAAGCGATGCACACAACCACCAGCAGCTTCGCGTAGATGAAACTCATGATAATGAACAGCGACGTCCTGCAAGAAGAAAGAAAAGAAAGAGGAGGGACTCGCGTCGCGCGATCGTTGCATCTCTTTCACGTCAAAAAATAAAAAAAAAAGGAACACCGCCTCTCCTCCCCAGTCTCACCGTGTCTTTCGTACTATTTGTACTCTGCTATCGTGGGTCGGGACACCACCCCCCGATCTGTTCACATTGTTGCTCTCCGCCACGATTTCCACTTCCATCGCCCTCTCTCCCTCTCTCCCTCCCTCCCTCTCTCTCTCTCTAGCTTCGCGTGGAACGTGCAAACGGCCCGACGTTATCTACCTCATCGCCACGAAATATCTCGACGAAACGAGTTCAACTGCGTTTACACGCCTCGATTCGCTTTATTATGCGCGTTATTCTTCGACATCCACAAACCCCTCGATTTCTGTCACAACGTTCCTCGATTACACTCGTCCCCTTAATTTCCTTTTAATTTTTCCACTCGAACAGAAGAAGAAGAAGAAGAAGAAGAAGAAGCTCTCCGCCCTCCACTTCGATCATCCGCTATTCGAGAAAGATGGTGGAAGCGGGGACCTCGACTGCTTGTTCCGCGCCTCGAAACTCTCGCGCTTCTGCCGAGAGTTCGCCCGCCACGGCCGTTCTTTTCTCCCGTTAAAAAGGTTAGGTCGCGAGATCGATAATTTGCGTACGCGAAGGGGAGGAGAGAGAGAGAGAGAGTGTCTCTCGTTAGAGATCAATCGCGCGAACGAACGACGTTTCTTCCTTCCGTTCTTCCTTCGACCTCCTCGCGGAGATGGAGAGGAGAGGAGAGGAGAGGAGAGGATACGAACGAAAGAGGAAGCGCGTAACGAAGGGGAGAGAGGGGTGGAGGAGGGGAAGGATGATGTTTGAAAATCGGCGCGGAGCGCGATTGCACAGCGTCGCGACGTCTGCACGGGAATATCAGGGGCTCGGTATGGTGCATCTTCGTCAAGAAGGGCTTAACCACCCTTTGTCACGCTGGCATTTCAGGGGTTGGGGCGCAGACTTTATTGTGTTCCGCACGAGCCTGTACACTCGTGTCAGGCATTTTTTCTCTCTCTCTCTCTCTCTCTCTTTGCCCTTCGATGATCATCGCGGGATAAAGGATCGTGATATTTAGCGAGACCATAGATAGCGATACCAGATTCCGCGTTCCGCCTCTTTCCGTCTCCTCTTTCCTTCGTGCGTAACCCGTTGATATTTCCTCGATTGTTCTACCCACGTCATCCTTTTTTTACTTTCGATCAGCTTCATTCTATCAATGTTATTCGATGTAAACAGACGAGAGAGGAGAAGAGGAATTATTATTGATACGCGTTTGAACTTTTGAACACTCGATCGATTTCTCTTCCTTCCAAAAAAGAGAGGAAAAAGAAAAGAGAGGAAACATTCCTGTATAAATACACGAATGTTTCGTTCGATCCGTTATATTTATAATTCCCTTGCGAAAAACTTTCACTCGAGCCTTCCTCGCGGAAAATCATCTCTTGACACTGGCAAGGCAAGGGGACGGTGGCAATGACGAGGCGAGGGCCTCGAGAGATGAAAGTTTTTCAAAGTTTTCGCGGTGACAAGAGGCCGAGGAAGGGAGAAGAAGAGGGAGAGGGAGAGGAAGAAGAGGAGGAAGAAAAGAGAGCGTATCCCACGGTGTGGCCTTTTTCGTCGCACGGCAAGAAGAAAAGCGGCGAGAAGTGGTAACGGGAAACGTGCACGGCACGTACACACAGGCTCCGCGAGGCCGTGGCACACGGTCGATATCTCGAAGTACCTACTTTTCACCCGCTGTACCTTTCTCTCTGTACCTCACCCTCTCGACTCACCCTCGCTCATCCTCTCCACGAATTTCTCCTCTCCCCTTCGCGTTCAATCACGCCCGTATTCTTTCTCCGTTCCTTTCTATCCCTCCTCCCCTCTTTAATATTCGCGTTCCTTTTTTCTTTTTTTCCGGGTCAAAGCCAAAGATCGTTAAAAATCTATCCGATCCGATTTCTATTTTCCAATTGCAATTCGACGCGTGTATTTCTCAAACTTGATATCCTTCCTTATTTTAACCGCGTACAATTTTAGCTCGCACTGTCGTCGATCTACGAGAATGGATCCGTGTTGTGTTTAATCGTTATTTTCGGTGGCGGATCGTTCTTTCGCGTTTTCTTTTTGCGGGGACAAGCGGTATGCGCAGTCACGTTCACGGGGCCCGTAATACTACTGTCTCGTCTAGACCGAGCTTCGTTTCCAACCTGTGTTAATTCAATTGCGAGCAGAGGTAATTCGAGAAGGTATCGGTTTGCAACGTGCGTATTATATACGTACGTCGTATACGCGTCATACTTCACCACCGCTCGATCGATATTAATAAATTATAAATCTCGAAACTAGTTCGCGCCATTATCTCGGCTCGATCGATACTCCGTCTCTCTCTCTCTGTTTTTGTCTTTCTCTCGAGGAGGAGGAAAATTAATTTATCGATCGAGTTATCGTACACGCTCTTCTCTCGGCCGTGTCTCGTTCGTTTGTCCATTGTCTCCATCCTCTCTTCGATCCTCTCTTTTCACGGGTCCCGCGAGGATCGTTGTTGGGAGGAAAGCCAAGCCAAGCCGAAGGTTCCCCCTTTCTTCAGCTTTAGCTCGACGTCCATTTGCCGAAAGGAAAAGAGAGAAAAGAGGAAAGACAGGGGAAAATAAAGAAGGTGTCGTCGCTTTCCAGGGTTAATGCACGTCTCTAATCCCCAGCCTCGATACACCGCACGGCGTAAACCGTCCCTTCTCGAAATACGTTCGCGCTCCACTTCCTCGATTCTTTTCCCGAGAATGATTTCCATTCGTTCGTTGGCCGCAACCTCGTCGGTCGGTTAGTTGCTTGGGGTAGTAGGTGGTGTACGTGCGCGAGTGCATAACTCGGCGCCGCGTACAATGCACACGCTAGACGCGCAAGACGCTTCGTAGGCAGCCTGCAGCTAACGAAGTGCGTCGTAAATAGACACGCAGAGACGAAAGCTTCCACCTCTTGCCGCCGTTTCGAGTCGAGCGAGCAGAGAGAGAGAGAGGCTCCATAATGAATGGCACGGCCGAGGAGAACGTATACACCACGGAATATCGAAATAATTTTTTCCATCGTCGAAGAAGCCGCGAAATTATCCGCGGCAAGGCGCGTTTCTCGAACGCTTTCCTCGAGTCGCGACTCCTTCGAGCGATCGGTGAACGAAGGGTCGATGAAAATTTCGTTCGTTGACGAATAGCGGTAGAAATCGTCGACTAAAAATAAAGGCATCGACCAGCCGGAAAATCCTTTGTGCTCTCCTCCTTCAAAGTTGCCACGACCCACGGATTGGGAAGCATCGATGCATACCTTTCTAAAAGTATATATATATCTAAAATTTGTAACGGAAATTGATCAACGCGCAAAGATCCCTCTCGATCGCGTCATTCGAGGCTATTCTTCTCTCGTTGCGCCCATTCAACTCATTGCGGCCGTGCACTTTCCGTAATCGTGGGCGTCGCGCCGTGGGACGAATGCAAATCCGGCAGAGGAGGAGAGAAAGGAGCGATCGAAAATCGTTACGTCCTCGGCAGGAATCCGATAAACGGAAGAGGAGGAGGAGGAGGAGGGGGGTCTTCCGGGATTCGATGCACGCGAAACGTTTCCGGACGTTGCTTTTCCCCACGAAGAAAGACGCGTTCGACCCAGTATTCGATATCGAAATTCCAACGATGGACGAATAGGTAACCGGAACCGGAGGAATATTTTGCCACGCGAAATCGGGGAAAAACCCGCGGACGTGTTCGTGGAATTTTTAATAATAACGTCGACCTAGTTACAGACCACAGCTCTGATATTTATCTTCCCAATTTCCCCTCCTCCCCATTCTCTCGTTTTCGTTCTTTTTTCTTTCTCTTTTTCAACAGCGGTGAGCAAAACAAAACGTAGAAGAAGAACGAGAAAAGTCGAAGAGTCGGAGTTTTCAGGCAGGTTGAAAACGGTGCTCCTAAATAATTACCATTCGTTAGCGTGTAGATTACGGTAGTTCTTCTCGAGTGGACGCTTGACCTAGTCTCGTTTCTTCACTCGGTGTAATTGCAGCGCGGACGAAAACGGGTAACGTTTCGGATATAAATCCCTCGTTAAAACGGACGACGGATCTTGTTCTCTGGCGTAGCGAACGAAGATCTCCTCGATTGAACGGAAAAGAAAGAAAAAAAAAAAAAAAAAAAGAATAAACAAAAGCGCTGTAAAAGGATTGCGAAAACGAGCGATTGCGGTTACGTGCTACGTGTGTAATAACGTGGAGATGGGAAGAAAAGTAAAAAAAAAAAAAAAAAAGCGAGGAAAGAAACACGGAAGAAGTCGTTTCCTTCTCCCCTCCTCCCCCTCCCCCCCGGTCGGTTGTGGATGATTTTTTTCTCTACGTCTACAGCCGGGATCTCTTACTTTTTCGCTGGGGTCGAGCGCACGTTCTTCAGCTCCATCTCTTTGTTCGCCGCGTTGTTCTTCTCGGCGTTGTCCTGCGCGTTTGGCGACGAGTTGTTTTGCGGATTCAGGGGTCTGGTCACGGGGAGCGTCGCCGTGTTGTCCGCAGCGGCTGCTTCCACCTCCACGGTGGCGACCTTGCAATCACCACCACCCACCATCGCGGATCACTTCTCCTCTCGCAATGGACCCTAACGATCGGCAAAACACACGACTGGATCTCACCGGGAAAAGCACCACCGTTTTTTTTTTTTCTTTTTTCTTTTTTTTTTTTTTCTCTCTCTCTTTTTTCTTTCCTTTTTCCTAACCGGAGATCCAACACCGCCGCGCCAATTTTATTCCAACACCGGCGGGAGACCGATCGCGCACGCCGCCGTACCCGCCATTTTGGCGAACGTCTCGCAGAGCGCCGCGCGATGATATCCCGAGCAGCAGTGATCCCGCGAGATTGCGCGCGGCCGAGCGATCGATTCCGTTCCGAGATTTATCGTTTTCGAAAATTCCACGCCACTCGCGCCCTGTCTCGAAGATGGCACAAGAGCTAAGGGAGGAATCGAATCGGGTTGGTCGATCGGAGGCTGATCGAAACAGAGTCGACTCGGATGCGAGGCTCGGAGGCATCATTTCCGAAAATGAGGGCAGTCGAAAACTCTCTCTCTCTCTCTCTCTATCTATCTATATGTCTGTATATCTATCTATCTATCTATCTCTTTCTCTCCCCAAATTGTTGCCGTCCGTTCATTCGATTCCGCGGATCACGCCTGCGCGTTTCGTCCCTTCGACTCCTCGCTCGGCAAAGATCGCTCTTGAAACCTCCTGCGCCTTGCCTCGCGTCCCTTTCAAGGACGATCGGCAAAGGAACGAACTTTAACCACGGGTTAATTCTCCGAACGACAAGTCGATGCGACGAAGCTGCCGCGTGGCAACCTCAAACGGATTAATCTTCGATCTCGATATCGAGAGGACGCGATCTCTCCTTCGTTCCGCGAGCAAAGTTATCGACCTGCACGAGGGTCCATTCGTTGGTCCTCGTCCCCACAGGAAACGAAGAAGGAAGGGTCGCGTTAGATTTCGGGGCTAGAAATTGAGAGAGGGTGGAGGGGAGGTTCGCAGCCACGGATCGAACGCCACGAGGGTACAAAGAGAAGAGAGGAGAGGAGAAAGAAGAAAGGAAGGAAGGAAGGACGTGGGCCACTCCAAAGGTTTTCCCTCTCTCTGATCCCGCGCACTTGGTCGAACGAGCTAATGGAAAATGCCGTGCACACGAGCGAAGCTGAGGCCGGTGGAGGAGGATCGAGCGCTCTCGCTCCGGATGACTGACCGACGACGAGCACGACGACGGGCGACGGGCTACGACGCGCGGCTACGATTACCAACCGAGTGCGATGCACACACCTCGACGAACGCAGACGACGCGGCGACCAACGAAACCAACCAACCAACTGTCCAGTCACCGAGCGGCCACGGCCAAGAAAGCTCACCTGCTGGAGAGGTGGTTGGCTGAAGGTTCTCGCGGTGACTGCACCCAAGCTTCGGCGGAAAAGGGTGTGAAGCGGAGACACGGAGAAGGGATGGAGGATGGAAGGTCGGCGAGAGAAAGAGGAAGTTGGTGGCGTTCCGAGAGGAGAGGGGATCGAGAGGACTAGGCGGATACAAGCGAAGGACGGGAGAGAGAGAGAGAGAGAGGGAGAGGGAGGGAGAAAGAGAGAGAGAGAGAGGGAGTTAGGCTCTAGCTTACGATATAGCGGACGTAAACAGAGGCGTCGAGGGTTAATCCGAGAGGAACGGGAGAGACGGACGGACGGACGGACAGCAGCCGAGCGAGATGGACTGCGTTATCGGAGCACGATGAAATGGGGGTAGAATCACGATCGCCGCCCCCAGCATCCCGGAGACTGAGGCTGGCCGGGAGGTCTCTTCCCGGGCAGCGGCAGCTTCTTGCACAAGCGCACTGGGATCCGCGGCTTTCACTCTGTACCGCTCTCTCGCGTCCAAACCCTCTTTTTCTCCCCGATATCTTTCGTCTCCTTTCCCCGATCTTTCCCCACGCCCCGTCTTTTTCACCCCTTTCGCTCCTTCCGTCTCCTTTCCGCCACCGCTCCCACCATCATTCCTCTTCCCTTTCTTCCCTTCCAACCTCGCGTCGCGTCGCGAATTCCTCCCTTCTCTCCTTCCCTTCTCTTTACGCCATTCTCTCTCTCTCTCTCTCTCTCTCTCTCTGTTCCTCTTTCCTTTCATTCTCCACTCCATCTGGTGATCGCTACGGAATACTCGATCGAGTATCGCTTCGTTCCCCCGTATATCTCGATTCGAAGGGAAATACGAGCCACCCCCTCCCGCGTTTTCCTTTTCAACTTTTCCACCAATTCTCGCCTCGACTCTCTCCGCCGTTCCTCCAACCCAGTAATCGCGGTCACTGGGTTTTCGGAGTAGCGTTCGCGAACCTCTCCATCGAGGCGGGTTCTCTCCAACCGAAGAAAGATCTTTCAATCCTCTGTGCACGCACTTTCGATTCGGGAGTCGCAACGCGACGAACGAAAATTCCTCCAGTCCTTCCTTCCAGTTTTTTGCGCGACCGTTCATTCAGAGCCAGCTCCGCCAACGATAAACCGTGGATAAACATTCAGGCAACGTCCTCTTTTTCCATTTTTATCCCCACGATCTTGGGTTATTTAAATATCCTTTCAGATCTATTCTCAGCCTCCCGGACATAATAGCGGATGCTGAAGACGCGGCATCGATGCATTTACGAGCCGCCTTTGTACGCCCCTCTCTCTCTCTCTCTCTCTCATTCTCATTCTACGTTCGAGCACAATCCACAGTTGGCGAGAATCGGTGAAGCACCCTTTGCCGGTAACTCGTCCTGCATCGTCGTCAGCGGGGGTTGCCGCTTGTCTTTTGTGAATTTCAGTATGGAGAACGCGTGCGCTATCCCGAAACCCTCGTTTTCGCGATCAATTCCTCCGAAAATTTGAACCGACGGCGTTCAACTCTCTCACAATTTATAATTTTATGGAACGAACGTATCGTACCGTTTCACCTTCCATCTCGAGGAGATGTTTCACTATCGCTTTCAACCCGTTCCCCTTCCACGCGACCGCAAGATCGCCTCTCTGTCTCTGCCGATAAGTTTTTAATTCCAAAGAGAGAGAGAGAGAGAGAGAGAAAGAGAGCGAAACTCTCGTCGCCCGAAAGTTGGAAGAGCGAACATTCGGCTGCGTTCCCACGGGAGGAGGATCCGGAACGGCGAGAGGTAGGAGACCCGGATGGGTGGAACGTCCAGGAGGGGAGGGGAGTGATGTGCTCTGTGGTTCTGCGACCCACTGACCCGCTCGATAACGCTAGCACCGAGGTCAGTAACCTTACCCTACCACAAAATTCTCCATCCTACCTTTCCCACCCTTTTCGTTACCGGTCGACCGATTCCTCCATTGCGAGATCCGGGATTATCCTTCCTCTTCGTCCTCCCTCCCCGATCATTTCTCTCCAAATCGTCATCGATTCCGTCCCGTTCGAACGGAAAAAAATTGGAAACTGGCGAAAAAGGAAAATTCCTCCCTCGACGATAAATGATGACGATGTTTCTCAACTTGGTTCAGATTCGATGGAAACGTATATGGAAAAAATTCGACGAGCGTGAATTATACGCTCGTTTCAGCGCGTAGGCGTCGCAGTAGGTAGAGGGTTGTTCTTCCGATCGCGAAGGTCGGTGACCGGTTGGCCGCTCGATGATCGAAATACTTGGCAGCCATCCATCGAATCCGTGCCAACCTCGATCACACAGTTTTTCCTAGTTTTTCCCTCACCCCTCAAGTAGGACAACTTTTTCACCCGTAATCCATGCGCTCGTACGCGATCGACGAGAGAAGAATCTCGGGCGCGCGAGATTCAACCTCCGTTATTGCGGTAATCTGTACAAATGGTCGCGTGAGAATTAACGTGATGCGGCGTGTCACGCGATAAAGGAGATCCCGGTTGTGCTCTCAAGAGAGAGAAAGAAAGAGGAGAGAGAGAGAGAGTTTCGGTTAAGGGTGGAAGACCGCAGAAGATCGGCGGTACACGGTTGCCGATCTCGTTCCCAGCGATGATTCGAATCGGGTCACAGATACGGCGCAATACCGGTGTCGCATTTTTTTTCTGCGTGTTGTAATATCGCGTTGCAAGGATTGCGACAGGCCAGACTCACGCACACCGAGTATTGATTTCGAGTCTCGGTGGCAGTGCTGCCACGATTCCGCGCCTCTAGAACTAAAGCCTGGATGAGAGTGGATCGGAGAGAAGATAAATACGCGATTCCTTTCTCGATTCTTTCCCACGTCATTTCCTTCTATTCGCTTTCCGCGAATCAACGTTGCAACGACAACGTTCGCGAGAATATCGTCGAGAACGATGTTTCCATTGCATAGAATTCAAACGAAATTCTACCAAACATTATCGTTGGAATTCGTTTATTTCAAACAGGTTTTTGGATTTTAGTTTAGTCGACATCGAATCGAAACCGAAGATAATCGATTCGAAGATCGATTCTTTATTTATTAAACGCGTTATCAACTTTATTAAAGAGATTTTCGAGCAAGTTCGTTTGGTTTTTTTTTTTTTTTGGATCGGCCTCGAGTTGCATCTCGAGGTCGTCGACGCGGCTTACCTTCTGCATCCCGCATCGCCGAAGGGCTGATTCAAAATGGCGTTCCTCTTTAACCGCGCATATTAACGAGCATAAATCTCCATGCGGAGTATGTTCCCTCGTATAACGAGTCGAGATAACGAAACTTTGCAACTTTCTGTTCCCTATATGCGTGTTCTTCGGTGTACTTTTCAAAAATTCGCTCGCTTCGTTAATCACTCGAGAGCGAATCGAAGCCGAATGTCGATTCTTTATTCGCTGACTAACTAAAAATTCGAGCTAAAATTCGCCTCTTTCGGAATTCTAATCAAATATTATCGTTGGAATTCGTTTATTTGGAACAGGTTTTCGGGTGTTTAGTGATTCTTTATTCGCTGGCTAATTAAAAATTCGAGCTAAAATTCCTCTTTCGAAATTCTAACTATTCAAATATTATCCTTGGAATTTATTTATTTGAAACAGGTTTTTGTTTAGTGTTTAGTTTAGTCGAGAGCGAATCGAAGATAATCGATTCGATTCTTTATTCGCTGGCCTAATTAAAAATTCGAGCTAAAATTCCTCTTTCGAAATTCTAACTATTCAAATATTATCCTTGGAATTTATTTATTTGAAACAGGTTTTCGGGTGTTTTCCTCCACTTAAACGTGAACACGATCTTTCCAAAAATAAACGATTGCTCGCAAACGTAGCCATGCTCCATCGATGTCTGTTACGCGACGAGATCGTAAAACCCGTGTTATTTCGGTCCGAGTGGAAAGGATTTTCGTTATCCATAGCGGAACCACGTGGCCACGTGATTCAACCTGCACGCTTCCATTATCATTCGAGTCGCGTGCAAATTATATTCGACCTTGGCGGGAAACCTGTCGATATTTAATTTTTCCGCCAACGCACGTTCCCGTAATACCCTATTTTTATCGTCGTGCGAAGAAGACAAAGAGGACGAGGAGGAGAAGGAGGAGGAGGAGGAGGAGGAGGAGTTTGCGACAACTCGTGTTGCGGGCGTGTAAACGCAATTAGAGGAGATGCAGAGAAAAGCATTACGAAATCGCGTCCCGTCTCGCGAGGGCACCTTTCGTCACCTCGAGGATCTTAAGAAGTTGCGCTCGTAAGAATATGTACTCACTTTGCGTTCTTTGGCAGCGTGCCAGTCGCTGGGCCCGAGTGCGTAGGGGTGAGGCAGAGGGGTGGGTTGTTGGCGTTTTGAGGCACTAAAGGCTGCCTCGCGTGCGCCGGCGACGTATGCGAGCCGTAACCATCCGAATTCAACTGAAAATAACGAATTCCAACACTTGAGATTATATCTGTTGCTCCATCTTTCCTACATATATATATATATATTTGAATATTTTCTGTGATCCCTTCGTCAAGGATTTCCACGCTACATTATCACAGAATAAAACGTTGACACTGGTTTTCCAAGAAAAAATATTCTCCTATTTAAAAGCGAAATCTGTCGAGGGATCGCGTAAGAAAGATCGCGTAAGAGATTATATTGCAATTAAATAAGGTTAATTATAACTGGTGTTTATAAAATCGATGAAACAGAGAGAGAATGGTAGAAAAGCGAAAGTAAGTGGTCCAAGTTACCTTGACGACCGTGCCGATGAGCGAGTCGGGCGGCATTTCCGGGGGATCGGGTATCACTCCAGGATTGGTGTGGGCAGGATAATCGGTGTGCAGGTTGGGCTCCTTGACGGGAGTGCCGTCGAGTCGTTCCATGTCCAGGCTGTCCGTCGGTGTCGGCTGGGAGAGCAGGCGCTCCTTCATCTCGTGGAGATACGGACACCGCTGCATCTCTTGTTCAGAGTTGTTCCTCGGTCGATCTGCAAAGATATCGGGTCCGATTAAACGAGACGGTCTCTCTCTCTCTCATTCTCTCTCTCCGTCTCTCGGTTTGTCAACGTCCTCGTCGATAGTCGATCCACGCGCCGCGTCTTTCTTTCGTAACCGATATCTTTAATTACACGTCTCGTGAATAATTCATCGAAACCATTAGGTTATCGGTCGGTCGTCCTCGTTTCGAGAACCCCGATGTTTCCATTCCATTACCAGAGAAGATCTCTCGAAGATCGAAGTATTTCGCTAGATTCGGGATCGAGCGACGTCGAGAAAAAGATCGAAGCGTTTTTTCACCTCCACTTAAACTTCCATTCTCGAGCGCGTTTTCACCTATTCACGGGGAACACAGTGTTCGAAAAGAATTCATCTCCTCAACGCGTATCTACCTTTTCTCCCCCTTCTCTCCGCTCCCTCGACAATTAGTCGTCCCAAGGCGAATATCGAGCACATGTCCACGTCCTCGTCGTGGAAAGCGACGACCTCCTCGAGTGGCAATCGATAAGAAGGAGAGAAAAAGAGAGAGAGAGAGATAGGCCGCTCGCCTAATCTCGGGCCGCCGTGACGTTAGCCTTGAACTTACTCGGCTCGGTATCCATCGCGTGCTAGGTGGGAAACGGAAAAACGCGAAAATTTTCGGGGCGAAGGTTTTCGGGACGAGGAACTAAATCGATCGATCGCCGCGATCCGATCGACACTGGTTCTCAAGGGGAAGCCTCGTCCGCTGCCGAGTCCGCTCGATCGCTCTCTCTCTCTCTCTCTCTCTCTCTCTCGCTCCCCGCGGCAGAGGATCGCCAAACATGGCACTGGTGATCGAGGCGAGCCGTTGGTCACGTAAGTTCATCTTT
The DNA here is from genome assembly GCF_014066325.1 of Apis laboriosa. Lineage (NCBI taxonomy): Eukaryota > Metazoa > Arthropoda > Insecta > Hymenoptera > Apidae > Apis > Apis laboriosa. The sequence continues at coordinate 2,021,397 of NW_025221020.1, forward strand.
TCCGCGCGTCGTCCCCGCTTCGAGGAACTCGAGACGAGCACGAGACGGGAAAGCGAATGAGAACCGTTGGTCGAGAACGCGAGCGAGAACCTGCTCGAGTTCTTTTTCTTTCTGTTTTTTCTCTGTTTTTTTTGTCGCGTCCTCATCGTCGTGCGGGACTTTGCGTCAATTGCGTTACGGTGATTGCCGTCGTTTCTATCCTTTTTCTTCTTTCTTTCTTTTTTTGCTAATTTCCAGCTAGAACTAGTTTCAAGTTTCTGGCGTGTACGTGGCGGTAGAGGTTACAGTCGGTCGCAAAAGTTTACTTTCTTCGATTCTATTTTAATACATTGTCCGTTACCCTTGTCGGGTTGGCAAACTTGTTGTAACTTTTCGTTGTTATTTTTTCTTCTTCTTCTTCTTCTTTTCAAACTAGGCCTTAAAATAAACGAACCACGAAAGTTATAAATATCGACGGGAGAAAAAGAAAATAGTTTAGATCTCTACTCTAGAAAATAGAGTATCTTGAATCGGAGGAGATTAATTTTGGAATTAATTTAACGATCACCATTTCTTAGATTTTTTTTAAGATCAGTAAGAGGGATCAATAAATAAATATTTATTTCGCCCATTGTTATTAGGTTGAGACCGAATTAGCGTGGAACAAACAGAAGAGAGTCGGCCGATGAATTTTTAATATTTGCTCGCCGTTCGAATTATCGGTTCTCCGGTGGAAACGGCACGGTTTTCCCTCCGGTGAAAAGCTATCGATTCTCGAACGCGGCGTTAAATGGGTCATTGGACGCAGCGCGGATAATTAGCTGGAGTTTATGTAAGCTGGTTTGTTTTGCGTTTCGTAGATGGATTCACCAACAGCCCATTCGAATCAGATTTTTCAACTTAGACACACGCATATATATATATATGTCGTTTTCGATGGATATCACGCGATTAAACTAGGTCACTTGTCGGAGAATCGTTCTTCCATTCTTACATCTCGATCCTACCCAATATATCCCCAACAGATCTAAATTTGGAATTCTCTTTTTTTCCTCTCGCAAGCAAAAAAAAAAAAAAAAGAGAGAGGGAGTGAAATTAAACAGTTGAAAGTCATCTCGCCTACGAATTCTCTCGTTCTTCTATATTTACACCGTCATCGTTGCTCTTCAAAGGGATAAATTATCGATTATCGAACGTTGTTGCGCGACTAGTTAACGGAAGCTGTTATTTATATCGGGTAGGGTATCGATGACACCGACACGAATAACAAATAAGCTCGTTGAATAAAGCGGTCTCTTGCAATTATTGCTATATCGATGTTGATAATGATAATAATGAAAAGAAAAAAAAAAAAAAGGAAAAAGTTCGAAACTCGAGTTCCGAACTCTTCCGACTTTTTTCTTCGACGTAACGTAATTTTTCCCCCCCTTCTTTCTTTCTTCCCTTCCCAAGAGAGCGCTTCAAACGGGACGTGACGCCACTCTCTTATTTTTAGCCGAGAGTTAAAACGCACGCCGCGTTACCAATCGCCACGGTTTCATTTGCGAGCCGGGGCGAAAAGGAATTGGGCGAATCGAGCGATCGAAGGGAACGATCGCGAGGCTCGTCGGTTCGTTGACAACGGCCACGTGCGAGTGTTTGCCCGCTGTCGCAAACTCGGAATAAATTACAGCCGCGAGCGTGCCTTCGCGCTCGTTCCACGCATATTAAACTATTTTCGCGACACGGCTCGACACGATTCCCGCTCGTTCCCCGCCGCGGAAAATTATTCGCCCCCTTCCCAGAAAGACCGCGTCACGATTATTTTCGACCTCCCCCGTAAACGTCCAGTTTACACGCTCTCGGAATCTGTAACGGTCGTAATTCGGATAATCGTAACGCCCGAACAGAGAATAGAAACTCTAGCCGGGGGATGGAGCGAGTATATGTGGGGCGATGACGAAATTGCGACGAGAGAGAGAGAGAGAGAGAGAGAGAGAGAGGGAAATAGGTGAAACCGGTGAATGAAACGGGACGGAAGAACGTGCTGCGCGCGGATGGATGAAGGGTGGTGGAGAACGCAGTTACTGACCTACCTCGAGTCACGATATTCCGAGTGTATCTCGTGGAGGAGGAGGAGGAGGAGGAGGAGGGGTGGCAACGACCGACCGCAACGTAAATACACGTCGAGCGTCTCGACAAAAAGGAACAAAGAGGAAATTCGTCCAAGGGGACGAGGAGAAAGAAGAAGAAGAAGAAGAAGAAGAAGAAGAAGAAGGCACCGAGTGAAAGATCTCGAGACGAGAGACACTTCATCATGTTTTCTTTTCTCTCCTCTTCTTTCCCTCCACGTTGACAATTGAGGAGGATTCGCGAGTGGACGAAATCCGTTCGAAGGATCGATTCATACGGCGGAGAGGAAGAGAGGGACGAAAGGGGTGGCGAGTATACGACAAATACGGGTGTACGTCGTACGATTTATATGTAGTAGTCGTGGATGAAACGGGGAATTCAACAAGTGCAGGGAACGGGGAGGGTATAAACGGTCGTACAATCGGTTGAAACGGATACATCGAACAAGTGCAGGGTGAACTCGTTGAATTTTCGTAGAGCTCGGGATCTGAAGATACAAGACGCACATACACGCACACACACACACACACATATATATATATACATACGTGGAGAAAATGGAAAGTGGAAAGAAAGTATAGAAGAAGCGAGAAGCAAAGTAAAATGGGAAAAATGGTTGGTTACCTGTGTGCGAGAAAGGCTGATACAGGATTCTAACGCGGACCCGCCGGCAGCTAGTTTGTTCCGCCGCGATAACTGACCTATCGGAACGCGCGTCCGGATGACGCCGCGGCGTCGCGGTGCCCACTGCGAGCTCACGTTCCATTCGTTCTCTCGGGAGACGCGATCGCGAGTCGTGCTGCTTCTTCCCTCCTATTCTTGCACATCGCCGGCTATATATTTAGAAATCCGCGGCTCGTCGCCGTCACAAGCTTTAATCCCACGATCCTCGGGGGTCGGCTATCACTCCTCCTTCCCACATATACGTGTGTGTGTATATATATATGTGTGTGTGTATGTGTATATTTTGCACCCCCTTTCTTCCTTTCCTTTCCTTTCCTTTCCTTTCCTTTCCTTTCCTTTCCTTTCCTCCTTCACGTTCCGTTTCGCGCGCGGTTCTCCGTCCGTCTACTATCTGTCTCGCGTGTCCCGTGAACGGAACGGGAAAGGGACACGTGTGCGCACGTGTACGGGCCTGAGGCGTGTGACACGTGCGAGCCAGCTCGGCAAATGTGAAATTATTTCTGCCTTTTGCCACGTACCCCCTACCTGCCCTCTTCCCACGCTACCTTCTTTCCCCCTTCCTTCGTACCTGCCTTCGAACCACGCTTGCTCGCTCGTGAACCCGACCACGGCGTCGACGCCGATAACCAACGCTCGCCGGCCATTCCACCATTCCGCGCGATTCACCGATCGCCTCTTACAGATCTCCTCTTGTCACCCGACGCTCTCTTGCCCTCCCTCGCCTCTCCCTCCCCATCGATCCACCGCTAATGGAACGCACGGCAGGATGGACGGGGGAGAGTTAATTCGTACTCCCTCTTCCTTTCTTCTTCGCGCGCGCCACGGATATCGCCCCTCTTTCTCTCCCCTCCCTCCTCGCGTTCACCTCTCTCGTTCCTTCCAGAGAGTTAAATCGTCCACATCCTCCTCCTTCCTTTCGAATATCCGATTCCGCCCGCGTTTTCGATCCAACCCCGCGGATCAACGAGCGTACGCGTACACACGCGCGCGCATTACACGTCGTACGAGTGACGACTCGGCGCGAGCGTGTTCTCGAGGATTCGTGTTCACGAGAAACGCGTTTAAATCGAAGATGCGGGGAATGGAAGCCCTTTCTTTGCCGAAACGGACGCTGAACTCTTTCTTGGGCGAGGAATCTGTTGGAGAGGGAGAGAGAGAGAGAGAGAGAGAGAGAGAGAGAAATCCGCGATATCGATCGAGGCGATTCGGCTAAAGATTCCCGATTAGCGAGGCAGCCATCGAGACCGTTATTGTACTCCCGCTGGAATTCTAGAAACGTCGCCTATTGTCGATCGGCCGAAGAATGGAAATTGCTAATACAGCCGGCCTAATTAATTCCTTCCTTTCTTCCTCCTCTTCCGGGATACGAATTACCATTCTTAGAGATGTCGAAAATCTCCCTTTCNGTCTTTTCTTTGCCGAAACGGACGCTGAACTCTTTCTTGGGCGGATCTGTTGGAGAGAGAGAGAGAGAGAGAGGTCCGCGATATCGATCGAGGCGATTCGGCTAATAGATTCCCGATTAGCGAGGCAGCCATCGAGACCGTTATTGTACTCCCGCTGGAATTCTAGAAACGTCGCCTATTGTCGATCGGCCGAAGAATGGAAATTGCTAATACAGCCGGCCTAATTAATTCCTTCCTTTCTTCCTCCTCTTCCGGGATACGAATTACCATTCTTAGAGATGTCGAAAATCTCCCTTTCTTTCCTGTTTATTAATGCTCTCCTATTTCACCCCTTTTTCCCCCCTTCGCCTTCGTTTCTTTGAAAGCGGGCCGTTCGTTTCGCGGTTGGAAAAAACCGAGCTTATTTTCGACTTCCTATCCTCGTTTCTTTCCCTCCTTCTTCGTAATCGGTTACGAAACTCGGCGAGGACGCATCGTCGACCCGGAATAACCTCTTTCTCTCTCTCTCTCTCTCTCTCTCTCTTTCTCCCCCACGCGTTTGAAAAACGCGCTCGAGCTTTCCAACACCTTCTCCCAGGATTCGAGAATCTCCACTCCCCTCCTTTCCCACGGTGACACACTTTCGCGAGGATAACTTTAATGCTTTAATACTCGCGCTCGAGAACGACCAACGATTTCGAAAGGTTGTTGTTAATCGGGAAAAATTTAACGCGGTTATATTTCGGATCCGAGCTTTCCTCCCGAGCGCAAGGTTTCCCCCTCCCTTTCGTCTTCCCCCGCGCGATGAAAAGGCCGGGCGTGTAAACGCGGCTCGAGCGGGGAGAACTCGATTCCAGCGAGCGGGAGTAACCCAGTTTCCGCGGCGCGTTTAATTTAAACTCGGGAGGAGGCGAGGTTTTACGTGTGTGTGTGCGCGTGACGCGCCTTTTCCCCCCTTTATTTTTTAATCTCCGCGCGGAGGAACGAACGCGGTGAATCTCGAGTGAAAGTTGTTCCGTTCTTGTTCAATCCTCTCCCTCTCTCTCCCTCTTCCTCTCTCTCTCTCTCCCGCGTTGTTTGCGGCTACGAACGCCCAGCAGCGAGCAATTGCAGCGAGCAAAAGTTGCGAGATGTCTAGGGATGGGGCAAAGTGGGCGTGTAATTAGAAACGAAGCGCGGATGATCGAGATCCTGCCTTTTTCCTCCTCCGCGTTCGGGGAAAATATCGCTTCGTGAAATTTGGAAGGATTTTTCGGGGGATGAGTAAAGGCGCATCGTCGATTCGAGTATTAGGAGGAATAATTAGTTAGGGAAGCCAGAGCGATGCACGCGTATACGGATTCAGCGCGGAGCAACACGTATCGGGTTGGAAAGTAGGGCCTGAATGAGCGGGGAAGAACGTACGTACGGTGGTGGATAGATAGTAGTCTCGGAAACAAAAACATCGCGAGGTTATCGCGCCGGCTCCGCCCGCCCTCCAACCTGATCGATATATATATATTCCCCCTCGTTCTCGGAAAATATCGACCGAGCCTCCCGGTTACTTCGAATCCATCGGATGCTGTTCCAATATTTTTCCCTCTTCCATCCCTTTCCCGAATTTTTCCTCGTTATGTTATGGAAATAGAAGCGTTTCGAAAAAGGGTACTTTTTGCGCGTCGTTCGATCCGTAATGAAACGATCTATATATATATATATATTTTTGGTGTCTTTTCCAGGAGGGGAAAATTGTTTTCGAGAATATTTCGCTCATTTGTGACTCGAATCGAATCGTGGTACGGGTTAGGTCGCGCCACCCTTCGCAGCATCCTCGCCTGCGGCGTATCCGCAACACCCTGCCGTACCGTTCGAGAAACATCCACACCGCGGAAAGGTAAGTCGGTCTCTCGGATTGGAAGAACCGATATCTTATTAAACCGAACGCGATTATGTCAGATCTAATCTCCAGATGATTTCCCATCCAGTTCCTCCCTTCCTTAATCGAACTTCTCCACTCGTCGTTTCCCGTCCTCTTTTTACCTTCCGTCGTGGATTTGTGGAAAGGAACGAAGAATGGAAGAATCGTGGTCTAAAAATCGAGCACACGAAGAGAAGAGAGAAAGAACGAAAATCGTCCGAATGGTTGTACACAGGTCGCCGCGGAGACCTCTCCTCCGTAGAAAGGTTAGGAGAAAGGCAAAACTTGGAAGAAGGCTCACCTCACCAGTTTAAGGTGGAAGAAGAAGATTTACAGCGGTCTTGATCCACAGTAAGGTGGTCGAAGAGAACGAAGAACGCGTTTCAACCTGGGGTCGCCATGGAAAGGCCGGAAAAGCGAAGAAAATCGAACGCAAAGTGGCGAAGCTTCCTCGTCTCTCTTCTCTCGTCGAGAGGATGCGCAATTGCGACCTCGTTAAGAAAGGTTAAGGAGCAGGAAGAAAAGAGGAGCAGAAAAGCGTAAAATCGGACCAAGATCGAAAGCTTAGGGCGATTCTCTTCCAACGTGGAAGAGGTTAGGAGAAAGGTTAGGAGATGTAAAGAGACGCACGAAGAGGAAGGCTTACGGTGGTGGCGTTACGTCCTGTTGGAGGCGGCCTGGAACGGCGTGGCACGCGGCGTCACAACAATCGGAAACGGCGGCGGCGGCGGCGGATCGATTCGGGCGGCCGGTCGTGGACCTCGAAAGAGCGTCACGGCGAGCTGCTGCCGCGGCATCCGACACGAAACACGGCCAGACTGCATGGCGACCACCTGTGAGCTTCGTGCCGGCGCCGGCGTCGCGACGCCCACGTAACGTCCATCGACCCAACCGCGCCACCGACCAGATTCCGCTCAGCGCCCAACCAACCGATCGCCGCCGATCCGCGCACTCTCCTCCATCCGACGACCCCCTTTCCAAACCAATCCTCTCGAGCAAACTTCTCCCTCGAGAGACGGCCGACGAAACGTCGTTTAATTTCTCGTTTAATTTCTCTTCCAATTTTTCTTTTTTTTTCCCCTTTCGATTTCGATTCGGCAGTCGCAGGATTTGAATACGCAGGAAAAGCGAAAGAATCCTGGCTCGCTTCCGAGAAATGCGAAGAAGCGCGTGTCGTCGCATCGACGCGGAGAATCGGTGGAAACATGCATTGTTCCGCGACACGAAAACATTCGGATCGCTGGTTCATCGATTCGTTGATCTATATCCGTTCGATCGGATCCAAGCCTTTGGAAGTGATTCTTTCTCTGTGGCATTAAATTTCGGTCGTAAAATTTCACAGAGTCGACCGAGATATCGTAACACCGGTATCTCGCTCGCGAGATAATAATCGTGGTAATTACGATGATTACAACCGCCATTGTTCTTCCTGTCCGATATTATCCGCTTTCCGCGCTTCTCTCTACTTTCTTGGCGGAGCGCGGCAGTTGAAAAAAAACGAAAAAAAGAGAAAGAAAGAAAGAAAGAGACGAGGAGAGGGAAGAGTTTGAAGGGAAAAAGTGGGTCGTCGTCGTCGTCGTCGTCGTCGTCGTCGACGGGACGAACGGTGGGTAAAAATTGGAAACGACGCTCTCTCGAGTTCCTCTGCCCGGTCGTTCGCTCGATATTCCAAACGACGAACGAACGTTCGGACGGGAAGCTTAGCGGAGAACCGACGAGGCCTGTGAAATGGGATACGACATTCGATCGTATCTCGCGTGGAAAAAAATTATATTACCACGGATCTGTTACGAGTCGGTTTACCCGACCGGGTGTTCAACAGCTCGAGCTTTCACAAAACCGCGGAAAACATCGGGAATAATAAAGCGGAGATGTTAGAATTTTTATAATAAAAATAACGTTGCATCGTCCAATTTCACGCTCGGTAAAAGAAGCGCGTTAAAGACCTTCCGCAAAATTATACGTGTTAATATATTCATTGGTGTTAACATATTCGATTCTAATGGTAAAAGCAAACGGAAAAATGTCGAGTTTAACGAGACGGAAACGATCTCGCTTCGTCTCAAAACGAACGCGTAACTCGATAAACAAAATCTTCACCATGTTTTCGTACGCCTCTAATTCTCTCATTTATTTTGACCTCTACAATCGACTCTTCGAACGTATCCCAAATATACGTACCAACACACGTCCTGTACACGTGTTTGACGAAGTCATAATATTTTTTTATCTTACCTCCATGATGAATCTTTATCTTCTATTTCCACGAGATGACCTTGATTTATCGACACTGAGAAAACCTTATATATATATATACTTCTTCGACAACGAGGATGCACGGGATCGAATTTTCTCCTATTCTCATCGACGATGTAAAGAAAAAAAGAAAAAACCGCACCGATGATAAAGATCTCGTGACAGAGTCGAGATATCACCTGGCTGTCGACGAAAAAAACTGTCTGTCTGGTTTCACCGTCACGTCGACGCGAGCCCTCTCGAAACGCGAAAATCTCGATAATTGCGAACCGCGTTGGCGAGGGACTGGCGTCGCGATTGCCGGCTCGCACACGAATAATCGTGGTTTTATGATGGGCGCCCGATACTTTGCTCCTTTCTCTTCGCGAATCGCTTCCCCTCGACTCCTCTCTCTCTCTCTCTCTCTCTCTCTCGTTCCACTCTCTCGTCTCGCTTCACGGTTTCACGCGAAATTTCGTGACCAGCACGCGCTTGCGAATCGAACAATTACGATTCGACGATCTCGAATCACGGTTTCCTCGTGTTTATCAATTTTATAGGCAGATAGGAGAAAGAGGGGATTCGTTGTCGAGATTCTTCGCGTTCCTCGTAACACGAGACGTATTCTATTTCTCTATTCTCATTTCGATATATTCGGATCACAGAGGGATTTCCAGTCTGGCAATTCGCGTTGTCGTTGTTCGGAGGTTCCCAGGGGTCGACCCAGAAATTTTCTCCTTTACTTTAATCTCGAGCGAAACGTTCTTTCCTTTCGTGGAAAGAAAAAAAAAGACTTTCTTTGGTGCGCGCCTTTTGAAAGAGGTAGAAAGAAGAAGAAGAAGAAGAAGAAGAACTTTGAGTTATGATTCGGATAAATTCAAAGATCTCAAAGGTATCAAAAGTCGTTCTCGAATGCCTAATTATTTTCTCCAAGCAGCTATCCATTACAGAAAGAATCTAAACGTTCGAGGAATAATTAATTCTCCCGATTATTAAAAAACCAGATTTCGATTCGCGAGAATTTATGTCCCCGCACGAGGATATTTCACGACCGTTCGAAAGGAAGAGAAGCGCGCCGTCCATTTCCAACTTCCCCTCGTCCAACTTCTCCACCGACCTCCAGTTCAATGCCACGGCCCACGATGAACCCAGACACCCGGTATACACGCACACCATCTCTCGTCTACGTGTCTCTTACACCTGACTCGATTTTTTGACCGTGTAATCGTTCAATTTCGCGTTCAATATATCGGAATTTCCCCGAAGCAAAGCAGGGTGAGCGTAAGCGGATTGAAACGAAGACGAAAGTTCGCTTATGAGAGGCGGTTAATTAACGCCGATCCGCTCGTCATATTCGCTTATCGATTGGCGGCACGTTATCCCGCAATTGGACAGTACCGTTGCGCAAGTAAATAGCGTCGACTTCCGACGCTATTATCCCGGCTGTTACGTTACCTGATGCGTTCGTTACACGCGACTAGCTTGGAGATCGATAAAGCTCGCGTTGGAAATTGTTTTGCCGTGAAAAGTCGTTGACCGCGAAACCCGTCGTCGAAAATTCGTACCGGCTCCGCTTTTCGCGCCTTCCGCCAAAATCGATATGGCCAAACCATAAATTCTCCAATTGGCCATAATCTCGCCCGCCGCCATCTCCACCGATCGTTTATCCCCGTTTCTTAAAATTTCGTTCCAATCGAAAATATTTCTCGAACTCGGATTCGAAGAATAAGGGAACGAAGACAGCTTTCGTTTTCCGTTTCACCGGCCAAGGCGCGTCATTAGACTCGGGAGCGCGGGAAAAATGTCAACAGGCCGCGTCCCCTCGATCGAACAACAATTCGAATCGAGCCCCCCCCCCAATTTACACGAATTTCGACAGAAACTCGAAAATTCGAGTCGTTTATCGAACGGAGACTGGGATATTCGAGGTGCGCTTACGAGGTCGAGACACGCGCGCGTATTGTAAACAAGAGAGAGAGAAAGAGAGAGAGAGTGGACGCATAAAAGTCACTTACGCGAAGCGTACTCACCCGTCCATTAAGCGACGACGATGCGCCCGTGGAACGCCATGGATGCTCCTCCGATCCTCCCTTTCGAATTCTCCCGATTTCGTCCCTCGAGCGAAAGCACGGCGATACTTTATTATCGGCACGCCGCCGTCACGTTTCCCACAACTACTCCCTTATTTTCGAGCAACGTGCTTCCTCTCAACGGTGTTGGTCGAATGTAAACAAGGTGTTCGGAGCTTGCGCCGTGGCCGGAAGCTTCGCCGCGAACCACACAGACCTTTCTGCCCGTGCACACACGCCACTTCTATTCCCAACGCGATACGCAATCTCTCTTTCTCTCTTTCCTTTTTCCCTCCCTCATCCGCCCTCGTCTCACCCTCGTCCGCCTCACGCTCACGGCCTTGTGCACGCGCGCGTCTCCCTCGCACCCTCCCCCACGCTCGTCTTTTTCCTTCGTCAAAAGGAAAAACGCACCCTGCGTGTTACGGTTCGAGAAGTTGGGCCGCTTTTACGCTACGTCCCCGCGCGTTCCATGCCGCTGTAATGGCGTCGCAACGGCTATGGGGGTCGCCGCGCGCGAAGCCACCCCCATGCACGATGGGGAAGCACGATCAATACCTTAACCCCCCGCGATACGCTTTTCCACTCCGTGACGCTTGCCTGTCCCTCGACGATCTACTCTCTCTCTCTCTCTCTCTATCTATCTATCTATCTATCTCTTGTTCCTTCTCTCCGTCTTTCGGCCTCTCTATACTCGATCCCGTGTATCGAGTCGAATCGGTCGTCGACGACCATTCGTCTCTTTCTCCATCTCTTTCTCTCCTCTTTCTATTCCCTTCCCTTTTCCGGTTCTCTGGAAATAGGAGTTCGACTCGTTCGTTCTCGCGGGAGGAGGAGTACGACGCCGATGCCTCTTTATCTTCTTCCTCTTCTTCCTCGATGTAACCGAAGGGTGGCCTCGAGTGGCCTTAATCGGAGCACCCGGCCAACATTGAGAGCACGCTCTCACCCTCTTGCCCGTTGCCGACTCGTTTCTCGCGATAGGGTGATAGGATTATTCGAACCTTGTTCGAACCATTCGGAGATTCTATTCGTGGAATGAGATTTTTGAAAAAATTTTCACCCCCGTTTTGGTTTTCGAGCATTTTTATTCGCGGGGGTGAAAACGATTCTTGATATTTATTATAACGTTCTGCCTTCTTTTTTTTTCTTTTTCTTCGCCGTTCGATCTTTCGACCAGCGTCAAAACACCGGCGTGCGTGCAAGCGAATCCGTGAAACGGTCGAATCTTGTGAAGGAGGTATTGTACATTTTCAAGGGGGCACGATCGTGTGAGTAAATAATGTTTCGTACATAGGAAAACGATTTCGCTTCGAATTTAGTTTATTTCCAAGAATAATCTTCCGCGGTTATTGATTTTTTCCATTACGATTTAAGCGTAACGATGGATACGAGGGCACGTTACGGAGAGTTTGACGGCTAAAGTACACCCTCGTCGGTGCGGGAGCTCGACAACGCCCACGAGGGTTGAATTTTAGCCCTTAATTACCAGGGACCCCGAACGATCAGCCACCAGAACGTTTGGCTCTCGTCGAGAGTTTCCACTGTCACGCTCCGTCAGATACCCCTCCCCTCTCCTCCCAAAAAAGAAATTATTCTTCCTTCCCTTAAAGAGCATTCTTTTTTAAAAAAAGAAAAGGAAGAAACCTGTCTCTCTTCGAAACGAATTATCACCATCGTTATCCGTTACAATTGTGGAGCAGTTGGACTCATGATGGATAGAAATTGAATATCATGAAAGTATCAATGACAAAGTGCCAAGAAGTGTAAGATAGCGAAAGCCTCGAGTTTTTGAACGCGCTTTTATTATCGCGAGTCAAAATAGCGGGGTCGTGGAAAAAGAGAGAGCCAGGCGTATATACACGCCCACACCCGATTCACCTGCCGGTGAACATTATTGCGAGGCGTGTAAAGGGTCGTTTCGTTCGCACGCTCTCTTGTGCAACGCTCCTCTTATCCCCCACCCCTCGCTCACCGATAAAAAAGAAACGCCGATCCCTCCCGATTCTTTCGTTCAACGCTCGGCCGCCTTCCCTTCGGATTCTCGCCCGATCCCTTCGCCCTTTCCCCCGCGTCATCAATCAGCGAATTCGCCTGATCATTTGGGTTAACCCGGCCCCCGATCGATTAGACGAGCGATCGAATCGATCGAAAGGTATCCGATAGCGCGCGCATCGCTACGTCTTTAGGGAGAACGGTGAGAAAAATCGTTAACCAAGACTTGCCTTGAATTATATAAACGGCTGTAAACTAAGCGAGGATATAGAAACGAGATTTTTAAGAGAAAAAAAAAAAGAAAAAAAGCGCGCGAATTTTATTTTAACGAGATATAATAAAAGTTAAACGTATGCAAAGTGAGCAAAATTAATGGAGCAAATTAAAGTGAGCAAAGTTAAATAGATGTTTAATTATAAGGTTGTTAGATATTATTGACGATACCATTATGACGCAACTCGCGTATTTATGATTATTTTAATCTTTCAAGACGAGTTCCCGCTACGCGTATTGAAAAGGTGAACAAAAGTGATATAACGCGTTCCCGATTATGCCGCAAGGCCGTGTAATACTTCGCGTTACGAGACTTCGATGCGAGTATGCACGTGATTCCAGACGGCGCTAATATGCGACGAAATTGCTCGTTTTCAATCGGGGAGGGGGGGGGGTGAAAGAAATTGGAGCGTTTCTTTTTTGAGAAGATGTTGCCCGAAAAACAAAATTTTGGAGAAGACGAAACGATCGATCGCGATCGGTAGAAAACGAAGCTACTCACCTTACGGAGAATTAAGGCGACTTCCCGATTAAGAGACTGCACACGTAATACGGAAACCAGTCGCATCCAGCGCGGCACGAAGGATGCATAAATGCACGCGTATTCGCTAATGGATCGACCTTGCCGATTTTAGTATGTGTGAACACGACGAACGCATTTATTAGCGAGGAATCAATTAAAGAGTTTCTCGTATGACGCAAGTATTCGACGATGTCACGCTTATTTTCGCAGGAAGAACGATTTTTTTTTTTCAAGGTTTGCGAAACAGAAGATGCGTCTGTAACACTAGACTTTTAAAGAAATATTTCTTTTTTTTAAAAGAGGCCTTATTCTCTTTGCGCGGTACACTTTCGTAAATTCTATCAGATTATCATCGAGCCAAAGATAATTTTCTCTTTAAAATTGAGATCTCGAGAGAGATCGATCTAAGACGCATTTTGTCGTGAGAGAAAGTTGCATCGCGGCTCGGTTATCTTCTCCTTTGACTCGGTTCGGCCACTCGATCTCGAGTCGAGTGACCGTGGTGAGAGAGATTCGAGTCGAGATTAACTCGGGCTCCCGAGTTAGAGAGAAGAGAATCGAAGGTATTTAGGTCGACGTTCGGCCTCGTGGCCGTATACTCTGTTGACAAACTTCTAGCCATAGAGATGGAAACTGTCTTTTTATCAGGAAAGGAAGGGATATGTGCAGTAATATGGATATTGCATATTCCGAGTAATTTTTCTTATTGCTTTTTACAGATGCAGATGCAGGAAATAGGTTTCCTGGATTCATTATTCGGAGTGGGTGATATTTGGGAAACGAGGACGGATATTTTTTTTTTTTTTTTTTTTTTTTTTTTTTTTTTTTTTTTTTTTTTTTTCTGTTGTTTTTTTCGGCCCCGCTACGACAAACGCTCGGTTTGCAAAGAACGAAACCAGGTTATTATTGCGGACGAGTGTATTGCAATTCGTAAGGTACAAATAGTACAAAGGGTATAAGAGTACAAACATTGCGTAGGAACTAGAGTATGCGGACATAGAAAAAGTACAGTTTAGAGACGTGACATAGAAGGGTATATTCGTCGTTTACCCCGTTCACCCTTGCTCGAATTGCGCACATCGTGACTTATCTCCGTTTTGTTTCTTTTTTTCTTCTTTTTTTTTCCTTTTTTTTTTCCTTTTTTTTTTTTTTCTTTTCTTTTCGTTTCGTGTTTCGCCTCGATTTCGGTTAAAACTCGTGCCGAGATCGCCGTTTAATCGTCGAGGTGTTAAAACGAGGGAAATGGAAAACGGATCGAAAGCTTCGATTTTAATCGTTCGATTAATGGCAACTAGAAGAAGAAGAAGAAGAAGAAGAAGAAGAAGAAAAAGGAATAGAAGAAGAAGTAAGAAAAGAGAAGTATAGTGTTAGAAAAGGAAGAGGCGAACGAAGGGAAAAACGCGGTGGAAATGATGAATCTCGACACGAGCCCCGATCAATAAACGTAACGTGTCGCGCGTAAATCCTATATCTGATAATACAATAAATATTATAATAGAACAACGCAATAATAAATATATTTATATTTGTATATATATGTGTATATATTATATATAATATAGGAAGAAACATGTCGACACAACTAGCTCTAAACATCGAGAGGATCCATTTTCTTTTTTTTTTTTTTTTTCTTTTTTCCCTTTTTTCCCTTCACACTTATCCTTCTTACGGTTTCCCTTCCCTCCTTAACCTCGCCTATGTACAACCCGCCTCACACAGTAGTAGAATTTACAAAAGAATCAACCGGTTCAACTACGCAGACTTTGGATTTCCATTGATAATATCGTCGCGAATAACGTGATCGTTATGGACGAAGAAAAATAAAAAGCGCCTATCGCGAGAGACACTAGAAACAAAAAAAAATATCGCTACCTTTTACGCCATCGACGCTCTTCCGTTTCCCTTTTTCCTCTCCCTCTCTCTCTCTCTCTCTTTCTCTCTCTCTTTCTCTCTCTCTTTCTCTCTCGACCATTCTTCGCCGAGTTGTTCCCAAGAGGACACACGCAACACAAAACAATCGTACATACACTCGCATACTCGTACACTACTCGCAGAACAATAGTATTGCACACCGCGCCGATCGATTAGATGCGATTCGATTCGATTTCACGCTCTCCACGGATCGTTTAGATCCTCGTTCGATGTCTTCCACATGCTTAAACGACTGTTTGTCGAACGGATTCGATTGATCGAACACGCTCGGCTTATTCTCTCGAGAATATTAACGGTCGATCGATCGCTCGATCTCTTTGATCTGCCTTCCTTTTTTTTTTTTTTTTTTTCTTTGCTTCTCTTCTTTTTCTCCTCTTCTCTCGTTCTTCCTCTTTAATCGTATTCGAAGTTTGGACAGCACACTCGACGGATTAAGGCTTAATGATATGATATCGCCATTGTACTCTGTTCTTCGAACGTTTATCTTTCTATACTTTTGTCTTTTTCAACACTTTTTTCTTTTAATCAGTTTAGTTTATCATCTCCTCGACTATGATATTGGAATTTCTACGGGACGATGCCCATTGCGTTATTTCCATTTCCGTTTACAAATGTTCCAACGAACTTAAATCTATTCATCTTTGGTTTTTTTTTTTTTTTTTTAAGAAACGATTGGAAACAACGCACGAAACATCGACTCGGTTCTGTCTTTTGATAAACTGATCTCCGTTTTTCTCATCGGTCGACTACGACCGATATTTCGAATTCAGATTCGTGACCAACGTGCAACGTCTGGCGAGTGCAAAACCTTGGAAAACCTTCTTGTAATTTCTATGTAAACTCGGATGGATTTGGAGTATAGGATAACCGTAAGGCGGTTGCACGCTCGACGGGTAGAGGCTTCCTTTTCCTCGAAACGCGGACGATCGATCGATCGAGCGAGACGTTGCCACGTGAAATCGCGAGAAACAGACGTTGCACGTTTCTAACATTATTAACGTGTTGGGTTTTCGCGCGAGGATTATCTCTGTTTCTTCCAATCCAATTTTTATCTTCGCCAAGAGACTCGTTAAAAGATTTCAACGAAGAGAGAACATAATCTACGTAATAACGATATAAAAATTTATTCGAGGTGACGAATAAGTATTGGACTTTACATCTAATCTGGTTAATCTGGTTTCTCTCGATTCCTCTTCTTTTTTTTTTTCTTTTCTTTTCAATCTCTCTTTTCTGAAATTATTAACTTTTGGACAACGAGAGACATTATTATTATTATTATTATTATTATTATTATTATTATTATTATTATTATTGTTATTTTTTTTTTTTACTCGTTAAGTTGTACAACTTTGTACTACGTGGAAGACGGATGAGTCCGTGAGAGTATATCCGAGTAAACTAATCGAAGGACAGATCGATCAGGGATTTCTCTCTCTCTCTCTCTCTCCCTCTCTCTTTCTCTCTGTTAAATATTCTTCGATCGATTTGCGTTCGGCCAGAAACGGAATCGTTCTTCCATCAACCATCATCAACCATCGTCCTTAAGGTTGCTTAAAATTTCAGTCTTGCAAACTTTTACGATCAACGAAAGAAAGAAAGAAAGAAAGAAAGAAAGAAGAAAAGACATCCCTTTCTCTTCGCACTCTTTCTTTGTACACGCATACTTTTTCATTCTCTCTCTTACTCTCTCTTTCTCTCTCTATTTCTCCCTCTGTCTCTCTCTCTCTCTCTCTCTCTCACTCGCTATTTTCGAGTATATAGAAAATCGTCTTAACGCTTATCGAACAGAAATTTTTATTGTTCCCGAGAATATCGAAGGAACAACCGTTGCTTCGACGATTCGACTACTCGACTAATCGTCTACGTTATCTAAATGCCGGTAAAAATTGTGCGTCGTTAATCGTGCCATCTTTCTCTCCCCTACTCTTATTTGTTCCTCTTAAAAGATCTCGAAGAGTTTCCACCTCGTTGCGGTGAAAAAACGGTGTGTGGTGTGTGTGTGTGTGTGTGTGTGTGTGTATGTACATCGTGATCTTTTCTTCTCTTCATAGACGCGAGGACGATTCGATATAAAACCTTATACAATTATTATCTAAACGATATAAATAAACGCGACTTCTCGACGATCGAAAAAAAAGTAATAATAATAAACAAACCGCAACCGCCATTTCTTCTCAAACTCGAGGCTCGTCCATCGCTCATCGCACAAATACCTATAGAACAACGCCTGGTGAACGATATATTCTATATATATATATATATTCGCAGTTTTGGAGCTTGGCGAGAACCTCGAGCGACGAAGAAGAGAGGCGAAAGAAGAGAATCTCTCTCTCTCTCTCTTTCTCTCTCTCTTTCTCTGTTACATAAAGTAAATCGGATCGTTTTCCGCGATGGCGTCCAGCCTGGCCGGCAGGGTTTTCGGTCGTTGAGGAGCCGCCGTCTTGCACACGACCTCACGGGACCCCTTACGTCACATGTAGGTAGGCTTCACCTTGTACGCTCTTTTCCAGACCTCGCACAGGCAAACGGTGCTGTGGAACCTGTAGAATATCGCCAACGGCATCGAGACGTGGGTGATGATCGTCCACGCCCAAAGCCCGTAAAAGTGCAGCTGGACCGGATGCGACTCCGCCCTCGACTTCTCCAGCGTGTTGATCGCCCACATGGCCAGATTCGTGACAAGGAGGAACGTGACGATCTCCCTTCCGGGCTTCCTTCTGATCTGCTTCGCGGTCGCCACGGATCGCCTCGACGCGTCCAGGATGAAGATGGTCTGGAAGGTGGTCTGCACCACGCTCGCGAGCGCCGTCACCAAAACCAGGACCGTGTGCTTGGCGAGGGTGAATTGGGCGCCGATTATCGTGAACGTCGAGTAGATGAACATCCCCGTCTGGGCAGCGACCAACAGGATATTGTCCAACTCCAAGTTCCTGTTCCCGTCGTAGCGGAGCTTCCTCATCTGGAACATTCCTATCAGCGTAGCCATCGTCGACATCCCGTACAGGGTCAATTCGCACACGTTCACCTCGGTCACGGCGAAGCTGACCAATTCTGGACGAGATATCAGCACGAAGAACAGGATCAGGGAGATGATCGTCAGCACCAGGATCAAGATGCCGACGAACAGGCCCTTGTGGGCGCGGGCGCAGTCCACGCTGTAATGGTGGGGTGATTTCCTGAAAAGGGGAGGAAGTTGAGATCCTTAGAAAAGGTTTCTTTTCTTTTCTTTTATCTTTTCATTTTTTTTTTTTTTTTTTTTGATAATAAAAAGTAGTTGGACGAACCTGTAAGCGTGGGCGTGATGGCGGGATCCGGGTGGCGTCTTAGGCTGGGAGAAGGCAGCCTTAGATATGTTCTTCCACATCACGTAGAGGATCGCGGCGCAGATCAAGCTGTACTCGATCGTGCAAGGAAAGAGGAACGGGCTGGCATCTTGGACCAACGATCCCATTATGTTCGTTCTTCGACACTCGAACATGTGATGGGGCCCTTTAAGCCCCCTTGGAAGCCTCAGGTGTTGTTCCCCGTGGTGGTAGTGGTTGTGCACCGCGAGATTGCTCTTCGCGCCTTCGACAATAACAATTTCACTTTTCCATTCCATCGAGGCTTTCGACTTCAACTCCTTTCCTTTCTCTCTTTCCTTTTGACGAACCGTTTAGATTACGCTTATAATAATCTCTCTTACCTAGTCTGTGGGAGATCCTTAACGAGTTGTTCTCCGGATTGTAGAACGTCAAAATCTCGTGTTTCGTTTCCTGTACAAGGACGCTCAACCAGACCGACAGATTCGTCCCGATCATGTGCATCAGTCCAAAGCGCGCGACCACCCGATGGCGATAAACTTTCATTTGCTGTTGACGAAGAGAGCGGAATTTAGTTGAAGACGGAATCGAAAACGGGGCCGATAGAATCGCAACGATCCTCTTCAAAGAGACGTATAATAATAATAATAATAGGAATCGTAATCGAGAGGTCGAGGAGGATGTAAAACGGGCAGGTAACGATGGAAATTCTGGATCGAGGATCCTCTCGACGAGAAAGAGGAAAGTTTTAATCAAAAGCGGCCGAGTGGAGCTAGAGATATTCATCTGTCGCGGGGCAAAGAGCAAAGCTGGGAAGGTAGGTCGTCGGACGACTCGTGTTCCAGTATTAGTTTCAGGGTTGTTCACCCTTCCGTTTCATTAACCTTTCTAGCCTTTCTGCCTCTCTCGTTTTGCATCGACGCTCTCTTTCATTACGTGCCACGTTTCAGATCTCTGCATCATCGATGCCACTACGTTATTTTTAGCCCCTTCACCTACAGACCGATCTCAATCTCTCGCGGCTTTCGCTTAATCGTCCCCCATTTTTTTCCCCCCCGCGATAAACGACGAATCGAATCGAATCGAATCGAATCGTTGCGATTCCCTTCTCGAGAACGTGAATCTCTACTGTTCGAGAACATGGCAGACGCAGACTGTTACTTCTTCTCGTCACAATCCCTGTTTTCGTAAATTTTGACCGAAACAATCAACGGTGGAAAGAAATTTGGTGGCGCTTTGTTCGCGATCCTGAGAGTTGTAATTTTAGTGTTAAAAATTATTTTCATTTATGAAGTTACGTTAGAATAATCGTCTAAACTATTAATTATTTCGATATAATATTAATATCTAGCTTGATTTTAATTACATCTCGAATAGAAAATTACATTTATAAATTAAACCACCGTTACAAATCGTCTAATTAGTCAAATATTACGAGAAATAACAAAATTTGTATGTTACATACGATAGAATTCTATGCCTAATGCATCGAGATTTTAAATACAATTCATTTTGTCGCGTGTGACAAATACCACGATAAGAAACAAAAGGAGACTTTTTTTCCACCGTCGACGAAAGAAGCAAACGTTTTTACTTAATTTCAAATCAGCGAACACGTTTATATCAGCTGACGCACTCGAGTAGTTATTTCTCCTCTGCCATTTCCTCGTTATGGACGTTAATACAACAGAACGAACCTCGTTGTTGAGAAATATAAAATACATCTGTATGAAGATGAACGCCATCCTAGTGGCCGGCGTGAGGGCGAGCATGATGTTGTGGCACTTGGTGTTCTGCTCGAGCTCGAAGTATTGGCCGAACTCGAGGCCCGAGTAGATCATGGAACCGATCCCGAACGCCACAGCGCCCATCCTCAGATAAAAACTGCCGTAGTGTTGGGCAGGTCTCACGGTAGCCATGTGGGGGCACGTGGTGTCCGCGGCGTCGCTGTCGCCACCGGCGCCGCTCGACGAACGCGACGAGTCCAGGTCGCACACGTCCTTCCGTTTCTCTTCTCGTATGCAAATTTATGACAATCGGTTAAGATTAATCGGGATTTTAATTCGGGGCCGAGCTTCCCGTCCTCGGAACACGGGGAGCTCGATTCTTCGAAAACTTTTATTCTCGTTCGCGACCGTTTTTTCTTTCTTTTTTTCTTTCTTTTTTCAACGATAGGTGCAAAAGTTTGAGCAGAAACGTGGAATAGAGGATTCTCGTAGATTGGACGATATGATAAACGTTTGGATCAGCGTTACCTGTATTTCATTTATTGTCCAACGATCGATACAGTCAGTAAGATCAAATTTTTATTTTTTTTAAAATCACTTATTTGCTCGCCAACGCTGGATACGATTGCAATATTCGTTTCGTGTAAATCGTGATTAGATGTTATTGCTTGCACTAAATGTAATAATCTTTCCTTCTCTCTTTCCTTCCGTTCGTAATTTCTTTTGAATACTTTCTAAAATGTGACCGTTCCATCGTCTTTAATGATATTGAGAATTACAAAAAAATTGCAAAATTCTTTTTTTTTTCCTTTACTCAAATTATATCTCGCAAAGAGTAAGCAAGCGTCGAGATATAATCACGCGTATATCGTGGAAAAAAAGTAAAGATAATAAAAATGAGTCGCGATCGTGGCGATCGACTTACTTGACTTCGGTTTGCCATCGCGGAGCAACGTGGCGTACATGTAGACGAGGAAGATCATGCTGCCGAAGTAGAGGTAAAGGTAGAACCCTTCGTAGAACGACGGCGGTATGTAGGTGGATATTACTTCGGCCATGGGAAAAGCGATTCCCATTACGACCAACAGCTTCCCGTAGAGAGCGCTAAAAGTCGACGCAAGGGCGTCGCTGTGCAACAAACGGAACAATCGTTGTGTCAACTGTTGAACGAGAGAGATAGACTCAGAGACAGAGAGAGAGAGAAAGAAAGAGAGAGAGCGACCGATATATTTCACAACCATTTTTCACGTTCGATCTCTCTCTCTCTCTCTCTCCACCGTGGGAAAATTAAGACTAATGTTTCCTGTCATTCCTACCTGTTGTCACGAATCATATCATCTTCCTCCACGTTCATTTTTCCTTCTTTTTTTTTTTTTTTCCCTTTTTCGAAAGCGCGGCGTCCCGCGCTCGCGTTTGATCGGAATGAAAAAAAAGAAACGTCGAGGCCCCCGGAACGAAGCTTTAGTGGAGATACCATTGGCCGCAAATACATCCACCCCCGTAAGAATTGGCTCAATTACGGGTAATTCGGTGTGCTCGAATCGTGTGCATGTGCGTGTGCGTTTGATTCATAAAGTACCGGTAATTGCGGTAGACAGACATTGGTCAGGATAACCCGGAGGATCACGTGAAATTTCCGTGGCGGCCTGCATATATTCTCCCCCTTCGCGTTAATTCGCTTCGAATGGGAATAATAATCGGCCAAGATGAAATCTTTCAGCCGATCGTGGTGCACGCGCGCCAATGGTGCTCGCGCTCTCGTATTCAACCGTGAATATCGTGACCCGATTCGATCTCTCTCGCGCGTTCAACTTTTCCGTCCAACGACGTCACGCGATCATCGACGGTGCAGGCGATCCTCGTAGCTTCTCCTCGCGCTATCCGATTCCATCCGATCCGATCCGATCCGATCCGATCCGATCCGATCCGATCCGATCCGATCCGATCCGATCCGATCCGATTCGATCCGATCCGATTCGATCCGATCCGATTCGATTCGATTCGATTCGATTCGATTCGGTGGAGAGAGAGAGAAAAAGAGAGAGAGAGAGAGAGAATACTCACCATCCGAGCTTCTTCCACTTGCGGTCCTCGGAGACGTCGAGGAAGGTCGGTGCCGGATAGCAGACCGCGGAGATCGGTTGCGAGGAGCATGGTAGAGCCAAGGCGAACTGGGGTGGCCGGTGAGCGCGGGAGGGTGAGCTGCTGCTGTGTCTAGACAGCGTTTCCGGTGAAACGATTACCGCGGACGGTGAAGCCGGTGACGGGAGAGCAACCGGCAATCCTGGCCAGCTGAACAGACCGTGTTTCCTCATTATTCCTATCCTGTCCTTGCCCGATCGATCGATCCGGTATTCGGTATTGGCGGCTCAATTACGAGGATAATTATTAAGCTCTGGTTAGCCCGCCATCGTCGATAAAACCATTTTTCTAATTTCTTATTTCATCCCTCGAGGGTGCTTAAACTCTCTCCATTCCACGATTAGGAATTAATCGGGATCGCGAATAAACAATAGATGTCTTATAATAAATTCGTCTCTCAAATCTATCCATTCGTCCCCTCGAACGCGAAGGAATCGATCCTTCTCTACCGTTCTCATCCGTCTACGATTTTCATTTGTCCCAACCGAATTTGCCCAAGTCGAAAGCAATTTATCCCGTGAGACGACCGTTTGCCTCTTGGAGCTTATCGCTTTCGAGCGGGCTCCGTCCCCGTAATTCGTTTAAGCGAGTTTCCCGAGCGGCAGCACCGGCAGCAGGTCGTCGTCTGAAAGACGCTCTGGCCCCGAACTTCGCCGCGCTGGCTCGTCGTTACTCGCCGCCAATCGGAACTCGTTAAACCGCGCCGACAAATGGGCAAGAAAAGTTTTCAAGGGGGAAACGTGTCACGCCGCCAGTTTTGCGCGACAATTTCTCACTCGAGGCTACGTTGCGAGACCACGCGACACGGGAGACGAGGGAAAGAGAGAGAGTATCGTTACTCGAGGCTCAAAGACCCCGCGGACACGGGGAACGAGTAATTAAGCGCGTTGCCGGGGAAAAATATTTTCCGACCCGTTTTCGCCCCGCTCTTAATGAAATCGAGGATCCGACTTCGCGTTGCGTTGCACTCCAGCTTTCTCTAGCTTTATTTTATTTTTCTTTTCTTTTTTTTTTTTTTTTTTTTTTTTTCCCTTTCCACGCTTTTCCTCCTTTTTCGCGCCGCGAGCTCCAGTAATTAAAGGGGGCGTGACTTTTCGCGTTCGCTCGATTGCACACCCCCTTCCGACTCGAGATTCATTTTTCTTTCACGATTCGTTAAAATAAATAAAAAGAAAAAGAAGGGGGGAGGGAAGGAAGGAAGGAAACCAGAAGGACAATTAAACACCCGACGGGTTGTTCGTATATTTAAAGAAGTCCGATTCTTCGCACCTGGTCTGAGTCTAAGATGAGGAGTTTGGGCGGTCAACCACCGATTAAAAGAGTTTCGTTGTCGCAGCCGGACACGATTAACGGTTAAAAGTTTCGAGGAATCGAAAGGGGAACTCGCAAATGGCTCTCGCGCGTCTAATTTAAGGTCAACCCGGTGCGGTAACGTTTGACACACACGTCGCATTGACACTGGCTGCAGGAAGAAAGAGAGAGAGAGAGAGAGAGAGAGAGATCCACTCCATAGAGCGTGTGTGGACGCGGCGATTAACGCGACGACGACTTTCGAACCAGTGGCCGTTTATCTAATGAATAATCCCCTCCTCCCGTGACACGGCCGAGCCCGTTTCTCACACACGTGCCTGTGCCTCGAGATTCGGCCGAGCTCCCGGCGAGGCCCCCCCTCCTTCCTCCTTCCTCCTTCCTCCCTCCTCTTCCCCCCTCGGTTACCATGGAATTCGCGCCGACTTATCCGCGGCGTGGTCGAGCCGAGGCGTGGAACGTAAATTATTTTCACCGTCGCGGCATCGTCGCAACGATATTTGCTCCGTCCTCGCGGGGCGAAATTTCAATTTAAACCAGCGAGCCTGATTTACCGCCTCGCCAGAAAGAATTTCTCGAGACGCGGTGGAAGGAGGAGATCGCAATCGAGATCGGAATATTTCGTTTCGCGAGTATCGAGAAACAGCTGGGGGGGAGGGGAGGGATGGATGATATTCGCGTATTCGCGTTGCAAAAAGGTAGACGGATTCGGCTCGATGGCGTTGATGATCGATAGAAATGGGGTAATTCGATTATCTCTACGAGCGAAACGGGTCAAATTCTCTCGTATTCAAATTTCCAATTATATCCAATTTCCCCGATTTCGGATCCCAGATTTCGATTTATTCGGAGGCTGAAGACGTTCCGATACGATCGGATGGAAAGATAAATTCGCGTGAATGAACGGGAAAAAGGCGGGTTATTTAAATTTATAGCGAGGGAAACGGTTGTTCCGCGCGCGTTTAAGAAGGTAAACGAGGTTGCACGCAAAGCGACCTACCCCTACGAGGCGGATAGTAGGTAGCGAGAGCGGATAGGTTTTCGTCCCTTTCGCTCGGATGGGAGATGGGAGGGCGGCGTGGTGGCTCCCGCGCGCGCCCTTCTACGCATCGCGAAAGAGAAGGGAGAAAGAGGGGAGGGGAAGGGAATGCGGGAAAAAGAGAAGAAGGAAGGGAGACGGACGATGGCTCGTCTCTCTTGGCTTCGAGCTTTTTGAAATAATCACGTAGTGTTGAAGAAGCGGAAGGGCGCGAGAGGGTGTTGGCGGGCGAGAGGGGAGCAAGAGGGCACTGAGGGGTTGATTCAGTGGCTGAGTACCTTTCCCTCATTGTGGCACGAGTGTATCCGTGGCTCGAGGACTCGGGGACCGGCTCACCCTTGTTTCGGTGGCCATCGTCGCTCCGCCACCCCTTTGGGATATCCCTCAGGAATCTACTCCGCGTCTTCCTTCGTTAGTTGGCCGATCCGTTTGTTCGTTCGCTCGTTCGTTCCCTTCACGCGCTCCGACTCGTGCCACCAACGCTTCCTTTCAATCGTGTTTCCCCGCCAAACTTCCGCCACGTAAATTCTGGCTGTACCGATTTTTCATCCCCTTTCCCTCGTTTTTTCGCTCACTCTTCGCCTCGTTTTCGAGATTATATTTCTCGCGTTCCTGAACCGACAAACAAAGAAAAGAAAGAAAGAAAGAAAGAAAACGAACGTGACCCGGTTCACGATACACCAGGAAGAAATTACTCGCATTCGTTTTCTTTCCTCTCGTCCCCACGAATTTCCCACTTTACCCATCGTCCCTCGTTTTAACCATCCCTCCTGCGTCCCAGGCCGCAAAACAAGTTCCAAGTGGAAAACATTTCGGCGCGGTCTCGACGATCGATCGAAATCCATCCCCCTCCCCCTTCCCCCCCAGAAAAGCATGCGAGACGCAACGAGGACGTGCCATCGGAAATCGTAGACGAAGTCGCGCGTCTGTGTGCGTGCGCGATTTCAGGATTCCGGACGAGTCGTCTGTGAAGCGAGAGAAACGCAGAGAGCCAGAGAGAGAAAGAGAGAGAGATAGAGGAAACGGATCGATTCGTAGCCTCGAGGGGGTGGTATAGTATCGTGGTACCTGAGGGAGGTCTCCTTGATGAGCATATTCGCGACCTTGGGTGGCGGTTTCCTCGGCCGTCCCGACGGAACGTTGGCTGGTGAACTCGGCACCGGACAGTCACGCACAGTCACGGCCCTCCGGCTCGTGTCACGCCACTCTCGGACCCCGCATCACAAACTGAAGCCCTCGACTTGGTCGCGCGAGTCAACCACGACTCTCTCTCTCTCGTCTCGTCGTCTCCCTCTTTCTCTCTCCCCATCCCACTCGCCGGTCGTGTCCATCGTCTCTGGATACGTTTGATAGCGAGCTCGTTACTCGAATCAGACTCGCAGTGGCGTAACCCTCGCGGAAGGAGCGCACGATTTTATGTAACGTTAGCGCGCGCACAAAGGAAGGGAAGGGAAGGGAAGCGTTCGAAGAAATCGCGTTGAAGGAAAATCTCGGATATCGCTCTTTCCCCTTCGTGACAATTTCGATTGACCGTGTCGAGAGGACTCCTCCCAACTTCCGCCAATAATAATCCTCGCGGAAAGAAACGGAAAGGGGAAAGAGAGGCTCCACGCTCCTCCTCCTCCTCCTCCTCCTCCTTCTCCTCCCTCTCTTCCGACTCGAAGTCCGCGCTTCAAAGGACTCGGGCGCGTTGAGTGCGCGCGTACCCTGATCAAATCTGCATGTAAATCGACGGAATAGGCCAGTCTTCCTGCTCTCGTTCGGGTCGAAGGAGAGGACGGTTCACCGGGGGTTCCGGTGAAACGGGAAAGGAGGAGAGAGGAGCGTGATGAAGAGGAGGAGGAGAGGGAGGGAGAGAGAGGCAGAGAGAGAGAGGAAACGAAGGTCGTCCGTTGGCCATAACGAAGTGACAGGTCAATATTAACTCGGGCGCCGTTGGCCGCTCGTGCGTTCACGAATTCACGTTCGATATCCGGCGGAAGTAATCGAGTTCGGCGCGAGACGGGAGGTCGGCCACCCACCCGGATCACGCGGATCGATGGGAATTGCCGGCCGGGCGGTAATTAATCGAAACGAGTGTAAATAATTGATCGTGAATCGTGAGTAACGGAAAGCGGAAATCGGTGTATGTAATTTCCAACGATTTCCGTTAACCTTCGTTTTCCTTCGAAGTTTGCGGAGTGTCGAGATACGCCTTTGAGGTCTGGCTTCTTGCGCGGGATTAAATCCGGCGAAGCGGCAATTTCGCGGATCGGGGTCAGTGTTTCGCTTCGATCAAAAGTGTTTCGTTTCGAACGACTTGCGGCGAAGCGTCATCCTAGCCGATCATCGCCAACTCGTTCTCTCGGGTTGGGAACGTGTAGTACGTGTTCGTGTAATTGCGCTTCCGGCCGGCCGGCCGCCCGCCTCGAGTAGAAATTGATTGGGGCAAAATGGAGACGCTCGCGACGCGATTTTTCACGATCAAGTTCAATCGGTGGACGTATGTACGTACGATAACCGCCCGTCGCCCGCTTCCCCGATTCGATGCACGAGGGATGCGCGCGTTAATCGTGGACAGTGACTAATGTTCCATGGAACGGTGGTGCTCGTTCGAACGAAGGGACGAGGAGAAACGTGGCCGTTTAGGGGGAACGGTAATTCGCTACCGTTCGTGACGTTACGTTACGAACAATTACTGCAAAGCGAGAAATAATGGGCCGTGTTCGTAAAAGTTTCAAAAGTTTCTTCGTCGGTATTCGAATCCGACTATCGAAAAATAAGAAAAATATTCTATAAAATATCGTCTCCTCGTCGATTTCGATGAATCAAATTTGTCGAAGAGAAGCGTCGTCCCTTCGATTCCTTCGAGAGAATCGTCGTTCGATCGTCGTTTTCTTTCTCTCCGCGATTATTCTCTCCGGAGCCACGATGAGAAATATTTTCTTCCTCCGTTCTTTCGACCGACGAGTCGAGATTTCGTTTACTCAACCGACTATTTTTCTCTCTCTCTCTCTCTCTCTCTCGTTTCGAGATTCTTATGAAATCCGTAGGAAACTCCTCCGTGCGAGACGCGTAATGCGGAATCACGTTAATGACAGAGAATACGGGGTTGGGCGGAAAGCCCAAGAGAATGGAAGACATTTAAGAGCAGAGGATCGGCGTTAATCGTCGCTCGGTCATTCCTCACGGTCTCCTTCCTAACGGATCTTTCGAGTGAAGATGTTTTCACAGCGCGTTTTAACGATGTTCCTCTTTCGTCTGAATGCTGCGCAAGACACAACAAGTACGTACGTTCTTTTCGTTTCGCACAAGTACCGACGTCGTTTGTACCAACGACAAAAAGAAAGAAGAAGAAGAAGGAAAAAAAAAAGAAAAAAATAAATTTAACAACGTTTCCTTTGAAACTTGTCTCTCTCTTTTACCGGGTATACGTACATCACGCAACGTGATCTTAACTTAAACGCGTCAAATAAAGCGAATATCGATGTTCAATTAGGAGGAAAAAAGTGACCTTAAAATGACCTTTACACCCCTGCCCCCTCGAAAATGTTACTTTCAGTCGAGGAAACACCTGCTTACGAGCCGTGTACTAATATTTACCAGAACCGCTCGCTCTTCTTTACCTTTTTTATTATTATTATTTTTTTTTTTTTTTTTTTTTTGGGTTACGAACACCCTCCAATT
The DNA here is from genome assembly GCF_014066325.1 of Apis laboriosa. Classification (NCBI taxonomy): domain Eukaryota; kingdom Metazoa; phylum Arthropoda; class Insecta; order Hymenoptera; family Apidae; genus Apis; species Apis laboriosa. The sequence continues at coordinate 2,049,665 of NW_025221020.1, forward strand.
CGCAACCGCGAACGACACCCTCGAGGGGGGGGAGGTCACCTTTAGTGGATCGCGCCTAACGAGTGAAAGCAGGGATTTCGCTTCGAAAGGATCGAAAAGAGGGGAAAAAAAAAAAAAAAAAGAAAGAAAAAAAAACACGGAATCGCAATTAAAACGGAAGTTGGAGGTTTCATCCACGGATGAAATTATATATCGCGGGTGGAGGGAGGGAGAGAGGGAGAGAAAGAGAGAGAGAGAAAAATGTTGAACGTTGGGCGTTTCATACTCACTCTTGGGGGGCGAGCGTGGAGAGTTGGGGCGGGGGTGGTTTCTCCGCTTCCGTGTTAATTATTGGGCCCTCGGGTGTTCGCAGCGCGGCCTCCATCGCCGCGGCTTCCTCCTCCTCGCGCAACTCCTCCGAGGCTTCCTCCGGGATCGTGGTAATGTCCTCTATAGGCGGCAGCTCGTTCCCGTTCTCCTCTCCCAAATGGTTCTCCATCATCGGGTCCGAGTTGTCCCCTGGACGGGCCACCTCCTCGATGTCCGAGTCGATGCCCTGTCCGTGTCAATCGTTACATCGTTATTATCGTTTATCCCTCCTTTCCTTTTCGATCGAAACGTAACCACAAAAGTTCTGTTCTTTTACGCACGAGGACATACTCTGCACATAGATTTCGCGGCGCTACTCTATTATATACTCGTGCGCAAAGTTTCACCTCTGCCTTTCCTCGATCAGACCAACGAAAAGACTTTCCCGATCGAAGGAGATCATCGGGAGTCGGGTGGAGACGGCAGAACGGGCGCTGTTATTGATACAAATTTTTCCTTCTCCTCCCTCTATATATATATATATATATATATATATCCTCGAGGATACGTATCGATGTACCTGAGCAAAATCCATGTAGAAGGAATCCCTGGAGTCGGAGCTGCCCCGCCGGAGCCGGAGGCTGAGATCCGGTGAGCTCTCTCCCATCTTTCTTATTTCCTTTCTCGCCTCTTCCTGCCTCCCTTCCTCCGTTCCTCCCCTAGCCTCGGCGCCTTCTCTCCACCCCTGTGCTACCACCAACCCCCTTTGTCTTTTACGAGCTTCTTGCTCCACGGACGGGGAATTCTAAAGAGGGTGGCCCTGCACACACAATCCACCGAGTTTGCAGCCTGAAAGAATCGTCCTTGAATGACGGATCGTCGTCGACGTTCTATCGTCTTTCGCCCTTCCCGCGCTTTTTTCTCTATCTCTCTCTCGCTCTCGCTCTATTCTCCGTCCTCCCTCTCCGTCGCTCTCGCGTCGGTCGGTCGGTCGGTCGGTCGGTTGGTTGGTTGGCTCCGCTCGTTCGTGCGGAGCGAGCACGCGAGAGAAACGAGAGAGTTTGCTCGTCGTTGGCGCGAAACAAAAAATGCCCCTGCGAAAGGAGAAGGGCCGGCGTGAGTGGTCGTACGTGAGTCCGTGAATACAGAGCCCGGATCTCTGAATATCAAACGTCCGCGCGAATTAAAATTTCACCCCGTCATCCCGCGCTACTTTCACCCGCGCGATTCGGGGACAACGAAACGTTGCTCGCGAGTGAAAAGAGAATCGTCCCCTGCTGTTCGACGAGCAGAGAGAGAGAGAGAGAGAGAGAGAGAGAGAGGCAGAGAGAGATAGATAGACGGAGAGACGCTTGGAATTTTCGTTTCCTTCCGAATCGAATCGAATCGAATCCGAACTGCTTCTCTCCTCCTTTCGATCGATTCTCGAAGGAGAGAAGGGTGGCCTTCGATCGTCGCACCATCGATACGGAAGGAGAAGGGTCGGTGGTGGTAGGATAGGCGTGATTACCGGCCGCCCCGATAACTGGATTCAGTTACGTCGAAACTAATTACGAAAGCTAGGAAATTCAATGGGGGCCTCCTCCGTTTGTCTTCGACTTAATTGCCTTAGCCGCGACTCCGACTGGCTGACTTTAATTAAAACTAGAAGTCGGTCTCGCGGTAACGTCGTCGTTCGAACGGCCAGTGGAAAAATCTCGTTCTCGTCAACGAGCTTTCTACCCCCTCCCCTCTAATTAAGTTCGACTCGATCGAGAGAGACCTCGATAAAAAATAGAGCCACTCGTGTGTGTATATATCTGAGAGCTTACTTCGCTTCGAGAGAGAGAGAGAGAGAGAGAGAGTTTAACTACTGCGAGCAGGGGTGTGAAGGGGTCTAGCAGTAAGCAGAGATATTGGCCAGAGGAACTCGACGATACTTTAACTCTTGGACCCACGTCTAATCCCGCGAAAGCCTGATCTCCGGAGGGACTCTATTCGAGAGGACTCTCTGTTGCGATCGCAATTAGTCGTCGTGCAACGCGGAATTTCCCCGTTTATTAGCATACGCGAAGCGAGAACGAGAGAGGGAGTTTTCCATTCGTTAACGATGGAAGCGGATTGCCGCGAAAAGGGAAGTGGTTTGCAAGTAAAATGCGAAAGGGGGAGGATCGAGAACGAGGAGGGGGTTCTCGTACCTTGGGGGAACATTTGTGTTTCCGTGCGCGATCGAGTCGCGGGCCAGTGAGACGCCACTTCGCCGGGATCTCGTGTTCCTGAACAACGTCAATGAACATTCTTCCTGTTCAGGATCGGGCTTGGAACGCCATGCCTCGCAGGACCCTCCCGTATCTTGGAACGTTTTATGGCCACTGTGCGTGGCGTCCAATATTTCTCCATCAAACGGCTCCCCATACGCGTCACGGCATTACTACGGGCCATGGGAGAAGATAACGGTGGGGTAAGATGATGCTGCACACGGTACTTTTCTGCAATATCGGGGGAGCTCGAAAATAATTAGGAAAGCTCGACCGTTTGCTTTTCTCTTCCTCTCTTTCTCTTCTTTTCCTTGATTTCTCTCTCGCGAATCGCGCGGGAAAATCGGAAAACCTGTTTTCCGAGATCACTCTTGTTCTCTCCGAGAGTTCGAGCGCGGAAACGATAAACGTCGCGTGGAAAAATTTGGGAAACGATCGGACGTTGGTAAATCGTACGTTAATCCGCGGCAACGATTTTCCGTCGCTTATATCGCGTGCCGGGAAAGGCAGGTATTTCCATCCGAGCGTTCATGCTCGCCGGCAGTTCATTGGCTTTTTGCATCGATAGCCCGTTTCGTTCGCTTTATCTAACGCGTGCCACGAAAACGGGGGATGCACGCAACCGATCCGCCACTTTCAGCCTGCATTTCCGCGCTACCGAACACGGAAAACCGATGCTCTCGAAACGATAGCAACGGGGAAATAAATTTAATTAGGTCGAGCGTGCCGATCCAATCTATCTAACGCGAAAACGCAACTATTACGATGTATTTATCCGACTCGATTATTCCAACGACTTTACGTCCTGTTTATATTTCCTTTATTATCCCCGTATTACGTAACTCGTTTATTTGGAAAAGAGAAGAATTGGATCGTACCACGTCCCTCGTTGAACGTGAAATAAAAACAGAAGAGAGAAAAAGATGAGAGAGAGAGAGAGAGAGAGAGAGAGTGTGTGCGTACACACGAGAGAAAATCCACTTACGGCCTCTGTGTCTGACACGATCGGACGTTCTCCACGTTCGTTCATCCCCCCGTGTCGCGGTCCGTTTCGTTTTCACTTTCATCCACCGGCTTGCACTGCCTCCTCCTACCCTCCCGCGCGGACATCCGATCGGCGTCAACGGACCCGTCAGCTAGCCTCCGCTATCCGGAACCTCCGCGGTTCCATGGCCGGCCGCGAGAACTATTTCGAACCGCACGAAACCACCCACACCACCACCACCACCACTGTCACCAAACCAAATAGCGATCGAAGGGGAAGCGGAGTCGAGGAAACCGGCGTGACACGCGATTCACCACGCGTCCGCTTTTCGTCGCGTGCGCGATGGAACCTTGTGCCAAATCCTTGTTTCCCTTCGAACGTATCGTAATCTGTATTCGAAGCGAGGAGAGTGGCCGGCCTAGAGAACAAAACAACAAAACGGTTGGAACTTGTTGATGCGACCTTGCGATCGAAAGTGTTTTCGAAGCGCGGGTTCAGGGGCGAAGCGTACGATCAATCGTTGCGCCGAGACCAGCAACCGAGACGACACTCTTTGGCACCCCCCGAAGGGCGCGCCACGCGAGCCATCGACATCCTGCTGCCAGAGCTGCCGGGCTGCTGCGATGGCCCGGGCGTCGCGATCACAGCGCCTGCGACGCCGCCACCCGTCCCACGCCGCCGACATCCTTCCAGCTACGCTCCCAGTACCGTATCTATTCTACAAGGGATTCGCTCGACGATGGATCGAATTTAGCGCGACGTTCGGGAATTTTATCTGTACTCATAGATTTGTTTGTTGGTTGTTTTCGATATTCACGGTTGTTTGAATAGGGCATTGATATTATTGCGCGTAAAGATTTTATTGTTTTATCGATAAAGTTGTATATTTTTAGGAACGCGCAAATTTTAGGATGCGTTAGTTTTCTCTTGTTAGTTTGTAATTCGAAAGCGTTTAAAACGATTTTTGATGGAAATTTTAAGGATCGAGAGATTGAAAATATGCGCAGGGGTTTGTTCACACTAGTCACATTGGAGAAATAAATATGTATTGGAGCATGCGCTAGACTCGACAAAACAGTATACCGAGTGCGCTGTTTTCCGACTCCCGCGTGAAAAAAATGTAATGCGTTTAATGGTGTGAAAGAGACTGAATATTCGATAAATTTTCGTGTAATTTCGTTCGGAGTAAAGATGAAATATTTCCACATTCGATGATTTAATCTCAAGTTGAACGCAATAAACTTGTATAAAGGAAGAAATACGAGTGTTGCGCGTGACCTTCACTTGTTGCACCATCGAGTATGACTTTGGAAACGCAATAAATACTGGTATCATTTTATTTATTTCTTTTTCCATTTATTTATTTTTATTTTTTTTTATTTTTTTTTTTTTTTTTTACAGAGTTTATTCGTAGATATACGAGTGATGTTAAAATTACATTTGTCATTCGAGAAATATCAACGGTGTTTATACTTTTTTGGTAAGATAATAAAAATATTAGAAGGATTACACTTATTTATATTTATACATTTTCTAATATTACTTTTTTTACATAACTTTTATCTTGTTAAAGCCGTAGAATTAAACGATATTTTTTAGTTTCTTTTCAACTTAGCATAAACTAAAAAGTAAAATATACATTGTATGTGTATTTTTTCGCAAATTGGCTTCGATTAAATTCTTATCACAATTTAAAGACACAATTTTCGTGTCTGAATATTACAAAAATAAATTAATTTCCAACGCATTTTGGCCAAGCCAAACCTCCACAAGATATCGATACAATAACGTATACGACAACCTACGGGATTTATAAAATTATTTATATTGCATTCGAAAAAATATTTTACATTTCAATTAACTTGTATTTACTCACAATTAAAATGGCAGCAACTATAACGTAGATTTTAACATTTTTCCAAAATAAGGAGCGTGCCAAATTCCTACTTGTTTTCCTAAACGTAACCGACTAAAAATACCACGAAATGATTATTTATTCGTATTCACGAAAACTATAATTTTTATAACTTTTAAATTTTAATAACTTACGTTGGCAGTTAAATTTTCAGTCTTGTTTACAAGTAATTCTAACCGTTCTCCCCGCATCGCAACATTATCAATATTTTTGCTCATTATGTCCTTTAATTCGTCTAGATCGCCAAGAGCATTAGCTAATACGTCGATCTCTTGATTGGATTCGTTGTAATGTTTCTAAATAAAAGATATATATATGTATATATGGCAAAATGTAATTTAAAATGTATGTTACTTTTCTTACCATTGTACTGGCTAAAGTTCTGGCAAAATCTGTATTCATTGCATATGGAACTGCAGTTTGCGCATCTTGACCATAAGCAGCTAAAAATCTTCCTTTCATTTCTGCAAGATACAAAAATGCTCTGGATCTTTGGAAATCCTGAAATAAAAGCGGTAATTGTAAATAAAAGCAGTAACCGATGAATTGTATGATAAATATTTTTTTAATGTACATATATATACATATATACGTATACATATATCTTTGATTACTTACAGCATCTGTCGTACACATATAAATAATGTTATTTTCACAGATATAATGGAATAAATACTGTCCTTGTGAATACGTAAGTTTGTCATTTTGAGGTGGAATTTTTGTCAGAATGTTCTCTGTTACTTCATCAAAGTTTCCAGTACACGAAGCATATTTTGCTAATATTGTTGTTCCTCGAGCCACCACGCTATATAAAATTGGCATGATGAATACTGGAACAAGAAATAAGTTGTTATTAATTTTAATTTATAGTCTATTTATTTTTAAGCATTAACGAATATTAAATCTTTTACCCACAAAAATTTGACGAAAAAATGATAAAATTTTGTTTGGAACAAAATTTTCTTATCTATTATCATGCTGAGTAATACTGAAAACATTACAGTTTACAGAAGATTTTGCTATATCGATTCATACAAGATATATATAATATATAAAAAAAAAAAATTATTAAAATTTCAGAAAATCAAAAATTATGAAATTTTCGAAAAGAAAACAATAAAAAATAACAATCCTATATTTCCAAAATAAGACGTCATAATTTCTAACCTATAAAAAAGTTCCTTCTTCGTAAAAGTTCTTTATAAATTTTTTATAAACAACGTTTATATTCAAAGAATGCCATTGGCATACATTAAAAATAAAATAACTTTACAATGACCAACATTTGAAATTGACAAAATCAACAATTGTTTATTTTCGTGACCTACCTCGATCACTTGGATAGCGCGAATAGAAACACGATCGTGCACTTTTTCAATATTAGCCTTGAAGTAACTATTGTTCTCACTTTTAAAGTAGTATTTATGAGTAACAGCAATGGATGAACGAACAATTAACTCATACGAACTGTTCTATGATGCATCAACAACGTCAGTCTATCTGTGACACATGACAGTTGATTACTACTAAAAATGTATTGGTCTGCTAGCATGCGCACTACTTGTGGCGGGTATTTTAAAAAACGTCATCGATTTTTTTTCATCTGTTTTTAAATATTATCTGTTTATAAAGATTAGTTTAAATAATTTAATATTATATTTTCTTAAAAATGTTTAAGAAAATTAGGAATTCTTTTAAATTTAGAAATTTAAAAGTATATTTTAAAACATCTTTTTCAAAATATGTTTTCTAATTAAATTGTTAAAAAAACGCCTAAAACAATGAAAGAAATTATACTCTTATACTTATATTACACTATTACACTATTACATTAAATATTTTTAGAAACTTAACTTTTCTCTTATTTATAATTTATAATTCGCATTTTTATATAAATTTTTATTTCTATGAACAATTACAACCAATAAAAATATTTATAAAAAGAAATTACTTCAAAACATAGTTATCTCATTATAAATTTGATTAGGATTTTTGCTAATATTTTATATTATTTTTTATCCTTTTTATATCTAGTTTGAATTTCGCTCCAAAATGTGGAAATAGAATGCAAATATTCAGAAAGCTTGAAAACGGCGCGTGATTGGCCCAAGAAGCGCATGTCAATAACAATGTACCAGTTTTCTAATTTTCTCAACTGCGCACAGTCCACACGTGGTCGCGTGGTGATCAGTACACCGATGTTCTTACTACAATGAGGTAGAGAGGAAGCAAAGGAGTAAGCGTGGATATATAACGGCATAACGGTGTTTTTGATGCGAGAAAGAGACGCAAGTGCGTGCATACTGAAACCTAGTCAGTTTCAGTACTTCACTTCGTCAGTCGACCGGTAGAGACTAAACCATCTTCAGGTCTCTCGTGATTGTTATCAACGATTGTCGCTGCTCTACCCTTCCTTCTGTGACTCCTGTAATATTGGCAATGATAATGGGTAAATATATTATTTATAGTAAATTGTTTTATATAATTATAATTTATCATACACTAATAATTTCATTTTTACGAGTCTTAGAATCTTCCACAGATATTGATTTCATTATGTCAAAAATATATTGATCGAAATAAATTCAATATGTTACATTTTTTTTTTGAAATTCAATTAGCTAAAATTTATGGATGTTTAATTATAATATATTTATAAGTATATTTATAAACTCAAATTTTTTTTCTTCCTCGATTTTGATAATTGTGGACCATTCTAAAAAAAAAAAAAACGATAAAAGCCACGATATATATGATATAAAATTTGAAGGAAAAATTTTTATATGATTCAAATTTTTTTATGATTTATTATTCTGTTTTGATTTTTTAATGCAGACTATCTATAGTTTTTATATCATCTACGATAGATAAGCTTATATCTTCGTCGTGCATAGCAAATATTTACGAATTTACGTGATATAATTTCTTCCAGAAAGCATTAATAATATTCAATCTTCAAAATTTAAAATCGCCTTTATATATTTCTACATCCAGTTGTGCGTTGGGAAGCAACGCCCTTGGTATTGATTTCAGGGTCCGTTGTCTCCCTGTATTCGATTTTCATGCCTCGTGCAAAATACTCCAAAACAGCAAATCGATATATACGAAATATATCCACAATACATATAGATGCCATGAATTGCATAAAAGATAATTGATCGAGTTAACGAGGATTTAATCGTTAAATATCATTATATATGTATAAAATATATAGATAAAACGAAGGTATAAGATAAGTGTATTTATTCACTTCGCACGATTATCACAAATCGGAAATAATCCGGATAATTGTATATTCTTCGTGTTATTCTTAAATTAACATTCGACACAAAATATCCTCTAATGAAAATCTCGATGATCGAGAATATTTTTACAATAATTATCAAGAACGATAAGAAAAAAATAAAAGCACGACATTCTTCGAGTATTCATTTTTAAAAGACCTTCGATAAGATTTTTTTTTTTTCAACATCATTCAACAAATTATGCAACACGTCTAACGTACTCCTGGTCAACCGTGATATTCCGTTACGTTCCGTTCCAATTTTCTCACGGACGAATGGATGTCAATTTCAACAATTTACATTTTATTTGTTCCAAGCTGGCCGAGAAGGATGCCGGTATTCCATTCGTTCGAATACCGTTAATCGTTGTTCGAATTTGTATCGCTTGGAGCCAATTTTTCGAAATCGTATAAGATGCAAATATAGAACGGCGATACACACGGGAGATTCCATTGAAAAAAAGATGCCTCGTTCACATCGCGAATTAATAATTGTGTCTTAAATGATTTGCAATTCCGGATTCCATATATTGCTTGAAAAATAAATGTCTGACAGCGCCTATTATAGATGCCTATTTATTGGATGAATTTTACACAGGTGCAAAAAAAATTTCACATTGATTGAGACAGATTTAAGTAGCGACGAAAGATACTTCATCAGAAATGAGAATATCCTCGGTGGATATTTCTTTATTTGTTTTTTTTCCGCAAATAACTTCTCTCCTTGCCTCCTTTCCCCGGAATACGTTCTCTGAAACGTAAAATTAATAAGATATAATATTAATAATACATAAGATCTAGAGATACAGACATGAAGAAAAATAAAGAAAAATCTAGAATAATCGTCTAACTCGATAATTGCAACAATTTCAGGTTAAAACAAATAACAAAAAATATCTAGCTTTAAATTAAAATTTTGGTGGTAGCGCTTTATCAACGTTGTTATCTGAACGTTGGATCGCGAGCCACAACAACAATTTCACAACGGAACGTTTTGCATGGTCACTTGACCGTGGATAATTAATCGGTGAACGTTTCGTGAAACAGACAGAACTCGGCTCACGTACGTGTCTGCGGCCGTTGTCGGGGCCGGAACCGTGGTCGTCTTCCTTTGGTGGTGGTGGTGGTCCAAAAAGCAGAAGGAGAAGCCACCCTCGCAATGGCGAAAGGTCGGCGAGTTGAGCGACCTGATCGTGTATCCGATCAAGTCGCTCGGCCCTGTTCGAATGAACACGATGGAGTGCACGAAGCTTGGCCTGAAATCTGGCTGGCTAAGGGATCGTACGTTGATGGTCATCGACTTGAACGGACACTTCGTCACCGGCAGGCAGAATCCGAAAATGGTCCAGGTAAGAGAAAGCGATTCCCTTCGGAGAGAAAAAGTATCGAGTTTCTCGAAAGGATTTGTTCTCGAAAGTTTGTAAAAAATAAAAGATTAAATAGATTTTGAGAATAAGTAATTCTTATCTTGGCACGCGATGAAAACGATAACGGTGCAAGTATAATTATTTCAAGTAGCATTATTTCGTGTAGCAAATGATATCGGATAACGAGTTACTATTAGATTATAATCTGACTGAGCGTATCGCCCGCGAAGAAGCTTTTTAAAAAGAAGGAAAAGAATCTCGAGTAAGAATCGTTGCGAAAGCCGGTGAATGGATTTATAAGATCGATGCGCGATAATCACGCACTATATTTTCTATCTCGAACGTATCCTTCACGAATCGTTAAGCCTCCTCGTTTACACAATCTCGAACACCATCAATTTGGTTTGAGCTTCCTCTCATTTGCTTCTCGAACGATCGATTTAGGAAGCACGGAACTTTTATAATCGGGATTAACGAGCTGTTTTATCGTCGTGAAAATTGGAGGAAAATTAATCGTCGAAGAAGTTGGACGCGAGTGTAATTAATTTAAGTATCGCATATTCGCCTTTTGTTCGGCAACTCTTGTTTCTGCTCTGATTCCACGCCGTGTCTTTTTCACCGTGTCGAATACACGACTTTCATCTTGACAACTTTTGGCATTTCCGTTTGAAAATTTTGGCATTTCTATTTGGAAAATTTGGAAAATCATTCTCGTTTTTTTTTTAAATTAAAACGAAATCAAAGGAGTGAAATTTCTTATGATTCGAAGGTTATACCTAAAGTTTCCGGAACGATTCTCACGCTCTCGGCACCTGGAATGATATCCTTCTCCATCGATTTGTCTCGAATCCAAGGGAAAGGGTTTCGCGTAGCAGTTTGGGGTCAACCTGTATCCGCCTGTGATTGCGGCGAGGAGGCTGCCAGATGGTTGTCCCGATTTCTCCTCCAGGAAGATACCGGATTCAGATTGGTGTATTATCCACTGGATTATCCAACGAGAGAGATCAGGAAGAGCAATAAACAGTGGTTGCTGACACCCGACGACACTGTAAGTTTTATCGATCGAGTTACAATTAATTAATTAATTAAATTAAGAGAAATGTATATATTATGATCTAAATAATCGAACAGGGCGCGTATCCAGATGCTACCAGCTACTGCTTGATAAACGAAGCATCGGTAACAGACCTGAACACCCGATTAGAGAAGCCGGTCAACCCGGAACAATTTCGTCCTAACTTCGTGATCAAAGGTGCAACCGCGTACGAAGAGGATACCTGGGGCTGGGTGAAGATCGGTGATGTGATCTTCAAAACTGTCATGCCATGCACCAGATGTATCTTTACCACTGTAGATCCGGAGACAGGAACAAAAAATCCAAAAGTGGAGCCGTTGAAAACTCTGAAAAGGTTCGCTGGTCATTGAACGATGATAATACTCTTAAGCTAGCTTTCTTTTCATTTATTACGAAATTTAACATTCTATATTCTATTCCCGATTGATTACACCGATTTTCTACAGTTACAGACAAATAATGGATCCAATTATTCGTCCGTTGGTCGGCGAGAGTCCAGTACTTGGAATTCACCTTGGATTGAGGAATTCCAACGGCGTCGTGCGAGTAGGGGATCCAGTTTACGTCGGTTTGCCCGAGGAGCAACCACTGTTGATATCGCCACCCTAGCTACACCGGTGGGCTTCCTGCGAGGACGAAATTTTCGTCTTCGAGGAGGAAGCCACGGAATCTTCGAAGGAGGATACTTTGTCGACGGAATTGACGTGCAGTGAGGATTCGTGATGAGCATTAATGAAAAGAAGAAAGAAAAAAAAAAAAAAGAGAGAGGGAGAAGAAGAGAAAAAGGATGATCGAAGTGGATCTACGAGGACAATCGTTTGGCGAGAAGGGAAATTTTCTCGATTAATGAAATGACGTAATGAATAGTGGCGTGGTATTCAACGATACTTTTACGATAGTTCAAATATCTTTGCCAAATATTCCGCTTTGATGATGAAGCGTAAGACGTTTGATAAGAAGTTTCTCGAATATCGAATATTTTTGCTAAGTTTTGTTAAGTAATCAAAGTGAATCAAATATTGATGATGATACAATTGATGTCGATACGCGTATTCGTTTACATTTGTATTCGATTATATAAGGAATAAGGAAAAGAGAAGTGTTAGAATACACTTTTGAAATTGACAGGAGTGGTGGAAAGAATATTTAAATTTTACGACAATTTGTATTTGTTTATTTACACTACGAAGTAACAGAGAGAGACGATTTACAATAAAAGAAATAGCACGTCGAATTTCGAAGATCGACACACTTTTTTATGTATCGTTCGAGGATGACCATCTTTCTTGTCTCGCCTTATTCTCCGAGATAAAAGATATCGATATCGTTCCATCTCGTACGCGACGATTCAAATGGTCGAATGAATTTCAAACTAATAATTCTGTACAATAATAATAGGGAGAATCTGTTTAGTTTAGTAGATGGTAACCGCAATCACCGCAGCGGGTTGGCAGCCCTTTCTTATACGTGTACATCGATCGGGAGGAAAGAAACAATGATTGGCACAGTTGCGAATACCAAGAACATAGCTATATACATTGGACCAAGCGAGATTTTACTCGAATTTGCGTCAATTCTTTATCGCAAAATCGAACGAAAATATTATATCACGATCGACCGATCTTCAGATTTCAAGTATCGCGGCAAAAAAATTACAAAATTCGAACGCGTATTGAAAAGGAAAGAAAGAAAGGAAAGAAAGGAAAGAAGAACACCGTTTCGACGAAAGTTCGAGCGAAATGAATCTCGCGAGGTGTAAACTTCCTAACCGCTACGTAAGTAACCACAAACTAAATAAGAAAGTAATCTATGTAACTACGCATAAAACAAAAAAAAAAAGAAAAAGTATCAAAAAAGAGAGAGAGAGAGAGAGAGAGAGAGATATTGGAGGACGAGAAGTAGGAAACGAGAGTAGGGAAACGAAGTAGGGAAGCGAAGCACGAGAGTCGAAGAACAAAGATGGATGCCGCCGCGTGGACGTGGAAGTGGAGGACGCGAGGTTAAATTATTTAACGGAACAAAGAGAATTCGATAGAATCGACGACGAGGCGGATTTGGATCTCGGGGACAAGGGGGCAACGCGGTTGCTCGCGTTGCCAACGTCGTACCCGTGCTCCTTGCTCGACAATCACGGCCCAGGAATGGATCTTCGCGTGGTTCCCAAGCGATTTTTCGATCATCGGGCACTTTTCCTTTTTTCCTTACGCTTTGATATCCCATCGCGCGTTTATCCCCTAAATGATGGAAGTGATCAGTCTTGCCTTGAAGTTGACGATGCGTTCGCTCGTCGCTGCCAGGCGCTGAAAACAAAGACGAAACACAATTTTGGATTACGGTGTCGCATCTCTCTTCGAACATTTGAACATTTGAAGTTTTACGTTGAAACTTGAGGAAATAGATTTCTCTTTTTTCGAGTTAATAAAATCTCGAAGAAAAATACCCCGCCTCTTCGATCTTGATTCGAAACGATTCCTAGGGAAAATTAATTCGATATTCTCGAATTATCCGCGCTATTTTATATATTAGAGATCGCGCCATTTCCGCGCTCCAAGGACAGGAACGTTCGCAACGCTTTCGAGGAGACGCTTTCGACACTTTTTACCCGATCACGGTTTCACCGTGACGAGCGCAAGAAACGATTATCGATCTGTTTAGGGCCGGCTCGATCATCGGGATCCTTGCGCTCCCAACTTGCGAGGTCGGCTCGAGACTCGAGCCTCGTAACGAAGTTTTACGGAAAGCAGACAGATTCCACGCGTTGCGCGAAGCGTGAACGCTTTCGAACGAATGTTTCTCGCCGGCGAGCACGCTCGACGAAGATGGCATATAACAAGCGCGATTAACTTTAACAACTTAACGTACGAGCTCCGTCGTGATAAATTCATCGCTGCTCTCCCTCTCTCTCTCTCTACGTTGCGTTCACGCTGCGTTGCTTTCTCTGGTTTTCTCGCGGTGCGAGCCTCTCGCTTCAATGAAATAAAGAGACGTGGACCACCGTCAATTACGAGTAGTGGAAAAACGATAAAACGCGGAATAACATCGTAACCGGATAGCGCGTTCGTTTTTCGGCTTCCACTTTCTTCCCAGCACGGATCCCAAATGGAACACTCGTGGAAAAAATATCGTGCACGAGTCGAGTTTCTCCTTACTCTCAATCAGAGTAACACGACCGATCGATTAATTGGTCCTAATACATATGAATGAATCGATTTCCCCCTGCAATTCTCCGGCGGCGGAGAATTAGACGAGATCAATGGCGATCAATGGCCTGTATTGAATAGTTGCCGGCTTGTTGGTTGGTTCTTTAGCCGATCGGTTTCGCTTTCGTTGTGAATTCACAGCGCTCGAGAGTGAAACGTGATTCGCGAGCGGAACGTTTGAGCGTCGATCGGTCTATTTATACATATATATATATATATATATATATATATATATATATATATATATATACGTACGTGGCATGTCAACGCGTTATGATATCTGGAGCAAGACGGACGATTGTTGTATAATTCATGAGTTTGAAAATTTTGCCAAACAGCGTTGCCTATTTCGAAATTCTATCAATCGATAGATATTCTAGGCAAGAATTAACCAGGGAAATAAGAAATAGTTTCGAAAAGTTTCGCCACGATGACGTCGAAACCTATGTACGTACGTATAACGAGGCAATTGTTTCGAAGGTCGAATCATCCGTCGAAGATCGAGGAAGCGATCGTGTCTGGTCATATCGCGTGTCAGCTTGCTATGGCAGCTTGCATAAGTTAGGCGGCAAATGGACGAGCTGTTTCATAGAGAAAGTCGCTTACATTTTTTGCTTTCCATCGATTCTGACGGGGGTCCTTACGTAATCGGCCGGTTTTGTATCTAGAACGACAACACGCCACGCTTTTTGCGCGACTTTCGTCTTTTTCCACGCGAAAATTTTGGTCCACGCGAAATTTAAAATATATCTGTTTTCTAGGAAATTTTTAATAAAAATCGTAATTCGATCGTAATTATTAATTTAATCGATTAGGCCGATCAAGATATCAATTTCATCACAAATTAATCGTGTGAATTCCGAGATAGAGATGGAAATGATTAATTTTTTTTTTTTTTTCTTTTTTGATTATCATTACGATATTTATATTATTACGGTATCTAAAAAATCAGGATGCATCAATCTTCTTACGTGCATCATCTGGAATGATGATTCTAATCGCTCGTGTCTACGTTCCACGTTCATTTATTCATAGAAAATTGCCAACGTCCTGTTTATGTAAACGAAAGGAAAAAAAATAATTCTTTTCTTAATATCAACGTGGTTTCACTTTCGAAAAAAATCGATTACGTAAAAACGGACTAAGTTTTTACTAAAAAAAAAAGAAAGACAAGTTAAAAACAGATTTCTTCCTTCAAAAAATAGGATCGAGAAGCGAATCTGAACATCGAGCATCGATGATCGACCGGAAAATCGTGCACATTCGTTCCGCCTATCTACAATCGTTTCGATCGACTCTTTTTCGCGCGGAAAATTTCTCGCTTCGTTGATCTCGCAATCGTAAATTTCGATATCTAATCGTCGAGTTATCATTCACGTTTCTTCCCGTAAATAGATATAGTAACAAAAAATCTCCTCGATGCATCATTTATCTTTATTATCCGATAGCTTCAACGATATCTGATTTATTAAATCAATATTTAAGAGATTTAAATATTCAAATTATTAATTAACACAATAATAAGAAATTCAAATTATCGTATCATTTATCTTCATCAGCGCTTCGATTGAATCTATATTCCACGGAGAGAAGAAAGATCGTCCCTATTCGAAAACGATCAATTATATCACGTATATATATATATATAATAAACCATAAGAGAAAGATTACTCACAAGAATGAGATCCTGTATAAGATTGGCGATTCCTCTGTTGGCGATGACGAAGAGCCTGGTAACCGGCCCCGGGACCGCCTCGTGAACCCCATCGGGTTCCCCGCTCTCGCCACCCGACGAAGAATCCAGACGACTTCCGCTTCCGGCTACCACCTGCAAATAGCGCCACCCAATTTTAATTCGAACGAATTCCAAATAAGCGAGATCATTCTCGCGGAGAGAGGACGAACGACAGACGAGAATCGTTCGAAAAAAAAAGAGAAAAAAAAAAAAAAAGAAAAATGGAAAGACAGTTGGCGTGTAATTGCAGCGGCTCCAGCACGTCCAGTCTATTCGACTACTACGGTGCTCGTATAATAATCATCCTGACCTTCCTACGTTACATTGCTCGTTACATTATCCATTTACTGCTACCGATCCTTACGTGCGCTCCTTCTTCGTGGCTCGTGACGTTATTTCGTGGCGTTTTTTTCGCTCACCTCGATAGGATGTCCATACGCTCGTTTATTAAACGTAATTCAAACGATTACGTCTTTTATTATAGTGATAATTCCGAGCAACGATCGAGATCGATATGGACAGCCTACACAGGTGCATTGAATATGATACAGTAGGTTTCACCCAGGGCCCAGAGAGACAGAGAGAGAAAGAGAGAGATAGAGAGAGAGAGAGAATAAAGATTACGGTGATAATTTACAGCGTGACGCACGCCCGATCGACGTACTATTTACTTACCCTTACACGCTGCCTTCGATCGAGGGAAACGCGCGCGTCACGCACCGTGCGTCATCAATTTGCTACCAAGAATCGTTCGCGTGTAGACGAGCGAGTCGGCCAGACGACTCGACCGAGGTGCGAGAATCTCGCCGGGGAAAACGCATCCTCGCGGCGACGTGAGTTGTAAGGGGAATGGAAGAACGAGAAAGGTGAGGAAAACTCGCGTGGCGGACTCGTCTGGCTGCGGCTCTTTCCTCTTTGCCCTTTGGTTCGACGAAATTATGGCTTAACGGAGGCTTATGTAACGATACATATGTACAACGTGATATTTGTGCAATGATGGAGTACGAGAGTTCGAGATCACAACAACAACAACAACAACAACAACAACAATAACAACAACGAGAGAATCGGCAATCGATGAATGGCTGGCCTGAAACTCCGACGAGTCGTCCATCAGCCGGTTGCTTCGCCGAAAGTCTTTAGTCTTTAGCTGGTTTGTCGGTGTCGCGTCGGGACCGTTGGCCGGGTGGAAGGGAGGAAGGAAGGGAGGAAGGAAGGGAGGGAGGGAAGGAGGAAGCCGCGAAAGGAACGAAAGATCGATATCGCTTATATAGAGGATTGCTAGTGTTAGTTAGGGAAAACATATGTCGCATATACATCACGTTCGAACAACTGAAAGTATCTTTTTTAAATATATATTTAATATTTCTCGAAAATTCTCTATAAATATTCTTTCAGTCGTTCGAAATACAGGAATAACATAGGGATAAGTGTAAACACAGGGATTGGTTAGTGACAACGACGATGCATCGCATCTAACGAGATCTAGCTTACACTACAGAAATGAAACGAACCGTGCACCAGCCTTCTTCTATACTAATATACAACTTAATAAGATCGATTAAATGGTGGCGCACAATTCATGCACGATCACAAGGCAAGCGGGATAAGTAGAGAAACGGAGAAGAGAAGCCAGTGGGGAGTAAAGAGAGAGAGAGATAGAGAGAGAGAGAGAGCATGCGAGTTACACGTTCAAGAGGTTAGGTAAACGGAAGACGAAGAACAAACAAATAGGCGAGATGACGTGGAACGAGCAACAGGTAATCGTTAGTCACGTGCGAAGAATACATGGCATGCCGATATAGGATTGCGTTATTTACAGACGTGCAAAGTATTTCCTCCGAAATACGATATAATATAATTACTCGAAAAAATATAAATTCTCTTTTCTTCTAAAAAAAAGTTTCTCGTTTCTCAAATCACGGATGCATCTCCCTGATAAAGATCCCTCAACCGAGAGACTTATCGTCAATGGAAAGGAAAGCGTCTCGAGAATTTAAATAGACGATAAGTGTAAAAGTAACCGAGCCATGCTTCTGTTCGATCGAAAATTCGTTAAGTAAGAAATCCCTTCACCGAGTGGACAAGCGAGTGTGAGTGAGAGAATATATATATATATATATACGAATAGAAAGAGACACCGAGTGTAGATAAATAGAGAGTAAGAGAGAGTAAGAGAAGTGTAGTCTCGGCAGTGTCCGTTCGGTTCTGCTCGGAAGGATTGGCGTACCGGTGGTAGGTTGCCGGCTCCTGACGCGGCCGGTGCGCTGGTCGAGGATCCCGCCGTGGTCGAGGAACTAGCGGCAGCAGGGGCGGCACCTTGGGGAACCGGGCCCAAGTCCCGTGAAGCGCTTAAACCGAGCCCTAGGCTCTGCGTACCTGCCACCACGCGGTACACCGTGCCCGCCGCTCTTGCCGCCCCGTCGGCCGCTTGCTAAACGGAAGAGAACAGACACACTTTCGTTTACTGATCCGTTCCTTGGGAGAACAGCCTGTTTAGTCGTTCTTTTCTTTTCTTTCTTTCTTTAATTCGTTCGTTCGTTCGTTCGTTCGTTCGTTCGCGATTGCCGCGTTTTTGCCCCTTCCGCTTCCACATCATACTCTCGATCGTTGACGAACACGGAGATCCTGTAAAGCGGCTGAAATTGTTCTTTAGCGACTGGACCAGTTTTCGACCATCTTTATTTTCTTTCTTTCTTTTTTTCTTCGTATCAATTGTTTCTTAATCGAACGTGTATTTATGTTTATATATTCGGATCCATAGGTATCTTTTTTCTTTTTTTTTTTTTTTTTTTGGAGATGAGATTCTTTTCGTGAGATCTAGGAAAGGATCTAGAACAGAGGTTGCGTTGGACGTGAAAACGTTTCAATCCGATAATCTTTCGTGGCTAAGATTTCAAGGAAACGAACGGCAATTTTTCGACTCCGTAAAAGGAGGTCGATCTATCGACTAGTTTCGAGCGTGTTATTCATGATCACGTAGGTTTTCCTGGCGTACGTGGACAATGGTAATTGGCACAGAGAACACGTGATAGATAAGATAAGAATTCGCAATTTTCCCCCCCAGTTGATCAGTTGGAGGAAAAAAAAAAATCTCGTTTAATTGGAATTCGAAAAAAACGTCGTAACGTCGAAAATAGAAAAAAAAACTAATAATCGTTTACGCGATACCGATCACCGAACAATTTCGCAATTAATCCTCGAACATAATCGCGGCACGGAAAATAAAGTCACGGGTTTCTCTCTTACCGCGCACATCCTGAGACGATGCATCTATTTCTCGTTTTTTCTCTCACTTTTTTTTTTTTCTTTTTTTCTTTTTCCTTTCATCTATCGAGGACGCTACGATCTTGTCGCTCATCCACGAGGCCGGGTTGTGCCTAGGTCAGGAACCTTGGAATAGTAACCAGCCACGATACAACCAGGCAATTCGGTCGGTAGACTTTCACCTAGTATGCGCTAGGTAGAGCAGGCGCCCTTGCCGGTGTCCCCCTATTCGCCTCTTACTTGAATATTAAACTAACTATCCGATTCGTATCTCGCTCGCATTATCGACTATTTATTCCAACGTGTAATCTTTTTTTTTTCTTTTTCTTACATCGACTATTTTTATCAATCGCCATCTTTCCCCCCCCTTATATCCACATATATAATCTATATAAAAGAAAACAAACCGATTAACCGATTTTTTCCTTTTCTTTTTGCAACTCGCACTATTCAATTGCAAATTGATCGATCGCCATTTTATATCTATGTCGCAATCGAATGAATCATCCTGAATCTCGAATTCGCCTCGTTTTACATTTATCATCGATTGAAAAAAAAAAAAAAAAAAAAGAAATGGGAAAAATGGATGACACGCGAGGATCGTGCTTACAACTTACCCTTAGTATGTCGAAGAGGAAGTTGCCTGATCCCGCCCCGCTTGATCCGGAACCGCTCAACCCGCCGAGGCTGGAAAGGAACCTTTTGTTCCTGTTCTCGTCGTCCTCGCTCCCCACCTCGTCGAGAGGCGTCAAAGGCGCGACAGCGTCCGCCCCACCCTCCTCGTCCGCGAACTGCACTTTGACCTCGTTCTTCTGCGACTCGGCCGCCTGTTGCACCTCGTTCGCCCTGTCCTCCGTTTCCGGGTTCACGTCCTGCCGGAAAACAGAGAGCGGAGAAGATTTCAATTCGTCGATCTCTCGAGAGAGCGAGCGCCTCTCAAAAAATCGGTCGGTCGATCGTCATCGAACTCGACGATTCCACCTTTCATTGCATTCCCCTTGTCACGCTACGACGTGTTCGAACAACAATATTATTCGCAATACGGGCGATATCGAAATGGATTGGAGTTCGTTCGTTTGGAGTATCGGGCTCGATGACGATCGAGCAAGAGAGAAAAAAGATATTATTGCTTTCTTTTTTACTCGTGAGGCGACGAAGCGTGAGACGCGCGTACTCGCGATGTCTCGTGATCGGGACGCGCATCGATTGTGACTTTTAACAAGTTTCACTACAAGTACTCGGCAAGAGGCGAGAGAGAGAGAGGAAGAAGAGAAGAAGAAGAAGAAGAAGAAGAAGAGGAAGAGGAAGAGGAAGAAGAGAACGTAAGTGGAAGAGTGACTTTGATGGTGGAATCGTGATTGCGAATTATATTCGTAACAAATTCTAGGTAAATTATCTTTTCTCTCCTCTTCTTGATTCCTGTGAAAGATTGGAAGATCGGGGGAGGGGGTAGGGAGGGAGAGACGCAACGAGAAGAATTTAATTGACGAGTATCGGTATCGGTATGTCGAGATGGAGAAAGTGAACCGATTTCGATGATCGATCGAGAAGAAAAAGAAAAGAAATAATAATAAGGAGGCGAGAGAATTGATTAATCTCGAAGAACGAAGAGAGAAAAAGAGAGAAAGAGAGAAAGACGAAAAAAAATCGAGCGAGGAAGAGAGTATGATGACAAACTGGTGACAGAGATATCGTGCTGAACACATAGAGATAGCGAAGCTGGTACAATAGAAAACGGTACTAATTATATTCACACACGTGAAACGCACACATAGAGAAACGCACAAACGGTTAGAGCAAACATAGCGGAGAACGTGGTAGTGGTGGTGGTGGTGGTGGTGGTGATGGTGGTGGTGGTGGTTGTGAACGAGATAACAAGACAGATTTGCCCGCAGCAGTCCTGATTGCGCGGTGATCGTCCTTGCCGGGATTCTTATTCTTCGCTCTGTCAGGTTTTCATTGACCTCCAACGTGTTACCGATCTGTCCGCCGCAAGTTGGTCACACGACCGTGTTGGCCCCATCCTGGCCGCTACCGATCGTGGTTGACCCGATCGTGGTTGATCCGCTCGCCGCCACCTCGTCCTCGTCAGGCGGAAACGTCGGCAACGATATCGACACTTTCGAACCGTCATTGCTGGTCGAGACGAAGTTATTATTGTCGTCGTCTTTGAACGGCGATTCCGGCCTCGCCATCAAACTCTCGCTCGACGAGCCTCCTCCTGCCTTCTGTCTATTCCCGAGAGCTGATTGGAGAAGGATCGGCCCGAATATTCGGATGAATTCCGCGACAATCGAGTTCACCTTTTGTTCGATCATCTAGAAAACAATACCTCTTAGCTCCGTGGCCCGTCTCGTCGACCCTTCCTCTCGTTTATTAACTCGTCGTCGTTTCTCGATCATTATCGGTTTTTCTTTTTTTTTTTTTTTTTTTTTTTTTTTTTTTTTTTTTTTTTTTTTTGATCGTTAATCGTCGTCGAGTTACGTCGTCCGTTAAAGATCGTTTTCCAAGATATTCGTTCGATGATCGATGATAGGATCGATGAATGGTCGCAACGCGTCGTGTTTATTTATTTATTTATTTTTTTTCTTTTTCGAAAATCGACGATGAGAGATATCAGGCGAGATAATTGTAAATCGATTTTTCCTCCGCTTTTTCTTATCCGGTGGAAATTCGATACGCGGCTCGAACCCGTCGTTTTCGATGGAACAACTTTCGGTCTTTAATCGATCACGGTAATCTCGATTCACGGAGGGGGAAGGGGAGAGGTAATTGAATATAAATAAACGCGCGTTGGTTGCGCAATCGGCAGAAACAGAAACGCACGGGAAACGAGGAAACTCTCATCGTGAATCGTGAATCAAACGTGCGACTAACTTTCTTGGGAGGAATGCCGATTCACTCGCGAACAATTTCTCCTCGGCTTTAAACCGACGCTAAGGGGAGTCTACTAATGAAACGTTTTCGTTCGACGATATAATCTCTCAATTCGCAACACGGGGCGTTCAAGGTCCTTGTCTCCTGCCTCGAAATCGACGGCTCTCGAAATATAATGCAATCGTCGGATCGAATTCGATGGAGATAACGGCCCTCGTCTACGGGTGAAGGGGGTGGCGGTGAGGGGTGGGGTGAATTTTGCTTTTTATCGAGTTTTATCGATAAGGTCCTGGCCGTCTGCAGGATTTCGTTTTTGTTGTCAGCAGCGGCTCACCTGAGAAATTTCGGGGAACACTTCACGCAGGATACCGATCGTCCGTTTGCTCCTTAGGGCGTCCTTGTCGTCGGCTTCGATCAGCATCAATCGATTGAGTGCCTGAAAAAAGTTTTTTCCCTTCTTTCCTTTCTGCCCCTGCAAACCTCGTTTCCACACCCTCATGTGCAATTACAACGTTCTTCCTCTTCCGTCACGAGAAATCGTGGGCGTATCGTCGAAAAAACTCGTGCAAGAGACACGTCGGGTTGCGCAACGATCGCCAATAAGAACAATGATGCGTACAGGAGAGGCATAAACTTGGAGTTCTCTTGTGCTCTGTACACACCAATTTTCGTCATCGCGCGAAATCAACGCGCGTGCCGATCGTTTTAACGGGCCGAGCGTGGTTTAGAAAATTGATGGAAGCATGCGAGCGCACGAAATCGGTCGTGAAAAGGAAAATTACGCACCGAAGTTTGACGAGCCGATGTTACGCATTTGTTTGCATCGCTTACAATTTTCCAATCATCGCGATTATACGTTACATAGTGGTTACATTACGTTTGTTTACGATTACGCGCTATATGAATTCGCGTTATATATATATTGTAGGAAATCGTGGTAACACGCGTAATTCTTTTCTCCTCTCGTATAATTTCGTGTAGCGAAATTTCATATATAGCGGGGAGGAAAACGATCGTCCAATGCTCGACCGAAACGGTCGTTACAACTCTCGAATCGGGTACAACCCGATTGCGTTTGTTATTTATTATTGTTATGTAGGAATTCGCGGAATTGTAGGAAATTCTACGCTGTACTTTGTCATTCTTTCTTTCTTCTTTATTCTTTCTCTCGCACGTCTATGGCGTCTCACGGAGTGAACTTGCCCATGCGTTTTGCAATAAATATATTCGATAAATTAATTAAGCTATTCTGCCACTAGGACGGTCATCGTACTCAAAAGTTGCTCAACCTGGTTACCGTGGTTCACTTTCCCCTATATACAACGCTCACGTCCGAGCTGTTACGATATTCGTCCCCGGCTGTTATCTACATTCGCAACTAGTTTTTACGCTCATCGTAATCTCCTCTCGCAAAGTAAATCATCCTGAACGATTTACCTACTTTTTATTTATTTATCTCTTCCCTTCTCGAGGAACGAGTTGGAACAACAAGGTTTCCAGAAAAACGACCCAGAGGAGCTAAGTTGGAATGCGAGGCACGATACGTTGGATCGCGTCCGCGCCGGCATCGAAATCTCCGAAATTCGGCGCAAAGATCTCGAAATTCGCGATTCCTTTTAACCGTGAATCTTTAACTGCGTTCCCGTTCAGCCGTCAGGATATTTAATGGAAAAATATCCATTGGACGGAATAGGAGTTTGGGAACCACTGGAGGAGATGGAGGAGGCAGAAACACGCGCGTGCACGTGAGCGCGTGCACATACGCTTTCCATTGGGCATCGATCGAGCGAAGAAAGTGTCCGGTGTAACCCTGTAAGTGTTCGCGGCCAGTGAAAGTGTCGAGCGGCTCGAAGAAGAGGAGAGCCGTTCCGACTTTTCGTCGTACGCTTCGCCGTTCCTAGAACCGAACGGCTTCGCCCTCCCACTCGCGCCTGCCTAACCTTTCCCATTTAAAAAAAAAAAAATCATTCCACACGAGAATCGCTTTCCCGATTTTCTGACGTATATGTGTACGCGCGCATCTGTGTGTATATGTATATGTACATACACTGTATATGTATATATGCATACACTGCATATTTGAGATTGAAAAAAAAAAAAAAATAAAACGAAGTAACGATTCTTCCAAGAATCCATCAAAACTTAGAAGATTTTTCGCGTTATTTTTCCGCTCGTTTGAAAAAAAAAAAAAAAACGATCGATTAGCATCGGCGTTATTTAAGCGATGATAACGAAGGAATTTCCCTCTTTTGTCAATATTAGTTCTCCGGACAATGTCACGATCAAATTAATTAAAACGTTTGCACATGCATCTTACGATGCTCCATCCGAAGGTCGTTCAAACCCAGTGGCGATAAAACTTGCATCGGCGGTGCGAGTCATCGTCGGATGTTGTAAATGAAAATCAAACACACGGCGTGCGTGTGTGTGCGTGCGTGTGTACGAGGATTACACGTGGCGACGAGAGAGGATCGAGTATCTCAGAAGCGCCGGATTACTGGCGCGAGGTCGTAGCACTCATCCGAGTGAAAGAAAGGCTCCATCGAAAGTGAAACATCGATTCTCCAACGATCTTGGGACGTCCCAAGGGAAGCCCAAGATTTTCGAAAAATCGAGAAATCGCTTCATCGATCTCGCGAATTTTTCTCAGAGAAAAAAACGCAGTTCTTCTTCAGAGTTGTTTTCTGAACATTTTTTTTTTTGTACTCGAGGAAATGTGGCACCTATACGGATATAAATATTTTATATCGAATATTTATAAATAAATGAGGAAGTAAGTAAGGGGAGAGTAATAATCGATCGAGATGTTGTTGGCCCAGTGACACAGAGAAAGCCGAAGTCGTAAGCCGATTGTTTTTGTCGATCACGATTTACGTCACCTTTCGGCCGAGAGCGGATAGAAAACGAAGAGGAATTGAATTTTCGAAACGGGAGGAGGATCGAATAATCGTGGAATTTTTTTCTATTAAGTTATTATCGATCGATCGCCGCCAAGTTCGAGAGAGATTACAACATTCCTCGAGAATATTCAGCTATATCGAGATCGCGTCCGCAATGTCAAGATTATTATATCGCCCACGGCGAGGAGACGTACAAATTCCAAAGTTTCCAAGATGGACAGGTGTTCGTCGACACCGGCCGACTTACCTCGGATTTAATCTGCTCCTCGGAATGTGGATACGCGATGACCGAGCCCATGCACATGGCTGTTGCCAAAATCACGATGATCTTCATCTTCGTTCGTCTCTTTTTCCTTTTTCTTCTTCTTCTTTTTTTGCGTATCTGCGAAAAGAAAGGAGCGCAGTTTAGAGGATAAAAAAAAAAGGCGCGACATGTGTTAAATTCATTGGAAGAATTTGTAAATAATCGATGCGGAAAGGATTGCGAAGAAACGCGATGAGAAGGCGAAGGAGTATACATCTATATCGTGGAGGAGGGAGCGATAGCTCTCCTTTCTCGTATCCAGCCTCGAAACTATCACTTTCGACCGAATGAAAGTCGTGGAACGCCGCCGGCAATCTCAGATTCTTGTCGAAAGATGGTCTCGCGACGCGACGGTCTCGTCACGTCGAATTCGAGATCGATCGAGGAAACGATCGAATCTCTGCTTTTCTTAACTTTAACTTTAAACTCGTTTGAACGGACAAATAATAATAATTTATTATAGGAAATATTTTTTTTCTTATTATTATCACACCCGTGTCTCAACTTCTCCGTGATATTCGTTGCGCGATAAATTGAAAATTATAATGCAAGTGTCGCTCGGTTCAATTTATAATTGCAACGGCGAATACAATGGTGGCCACACATAGAGGATAATATAGATTCAGCACGCATATCGTGTCGTACCCGATGGTGTAACGATGCGCACTCGAGGTCGGATATTGGCAAATTTCGTTAATTAATTTTCGTCGACGAAACTTTTACTTATCGATACTTCTAATCGAATAAAATGTACGAACAACGCAGGCAGGAAAGCTGGAATGACGAGGCAAAACGCGGAGCAGAGACACGTGCGTTTCGCGAGATTGTCACGGTTCAATGGAAATATACGTATTTTCCTCAATCTGGAAAGTCGAGTTTCGATTATCTCTCTCTTTCCCTCTCTCATATATATATATACGTATATTGTTACGATCACTTCACTTCAATATTTTCACTCTGGCGAAAAGTTTTTTTTCGTGCACCTGAGAAATTATCGAGCGTTTCGACTTAGAATTGCTTCGATTAATTTTTCACGAGGGACGAAGATATTTCAATCCGATTTCTTTTCCTTTTCTCTTTTTTTTTTTTTATCTTCAAACTGTTGAATCTTCAAACTGCTCGATAATTTCCTCGAACACGTCAGGCCGTCACGTGGAGTGGTATTTCGCATTTCGAGTGAACATCGAAACGAAGAGAGAGAGGAAACAAGAAGAAGAAAGAGAGAGAGAGAGAGAGAGAGAGAACAAAAAAAGAGTTCACGACATCATCGACGAATCTCACGTTCCGAAGGGAAAAACTCACCACACCACGCGATTCGCAAACGACACGACAGAACTTTTGAACCTGAGTTGAAGAAAATGGAAAAGGAGCTCTCCGCGGCTCCTGCTCTCCTCGACTTTTCTGTGACTGTCTGTGTAACGGAGCTTAGTGAGCGGCTTTTATTAGAAGGAGGGGACTGGCGCTACCACCACGCTACACTTCGCTCTCCGACCTCTCCGTTTCTCTTTCTTTACGCGCCGCGATCCTTAAGAAGGGGTCGTCCCCAAGCGTTGCTCGGATCGGTGCAAGATCCTCCGCATCGACCGTGAACATCCACGACGAGTCGGAAGTGTCATCCGCGTCTTGTCGACCGTATCTTTCTTCTATCTTTCTCTTTATCGAATCGTTCGATCACTCGATGAATAATACGAATAAACGCGGCCGATACGAATTGAATTTTTTCCGAATCTTCCGTTACAAAACGGAGAAAGAAAGATTTATCTTCGATTCAGGGCCAGATGATGAATATTTACGCGAATTATGTCATGCGAAAAAACGGCTCGGCACGTGTCGCTATTCCCAATGTAAATATTTCGCACCGTTCGAAACGAATCGTTTTTCGTTTTCTCTCCCGTTATTGATTAAAATAAAACTAGTTTTCTTTCGCTTTCTGCATCTTATTATATACGACGACCTATGTTGAAATCTCTTTTTTTACATTTTAGATACAACATCTCGATTTTTCGTTCACCGATAATTTGATCTCTCTTTAATCGTTCGCGCTTCTCTATTTTTGCGAAACGCGGCACGAATAATGAATAGATATATATATATAGAAAAAAGAACAGACGAGACGTGGAGAGTGTTGGCCCCCTGCACGAGAAAAGATCCTCTCAGTAGATTCCGCCCGTGCGCGGTCAGACGTGTTTATCGCGGGTTATGAATACCAAGCGCAACAATGGTTCAGCATTTAATTAGACGGTTCCAGAAAGAAAGTTTCCAGCAATTCCATCCGCGCCGTACTCGATAATCCTCTAAATTTATCATCATGATATGAATATCTTTTTTTTTTCTGTTCTTTCGCGTGGAATACGACTCAACGTTTCACGTAGTATCACGTAGTGAAAATCTTATTACGATCTCGTGGAAAAGATCGATCCGCGTCCAACCGCAAAACTATCCGTTCCAAGTTATTGCCCGATTGTTTGTTCAACTAGAAACTTGCTTGAAATTTATAAAATTCCGCCGTTTTATTTTATCCGCCGTTTACTTGCTACAAATTACGCCTCCTCCTCGAATACCTTTTGCACCGTTCGTTATTTTGAATTTTAGAAACTGACCTCGTATTCGGTTCATTCATTATAAATCGAACGAAGAGAGAGAGAGAGAGAGAGATGAAGAAAAGAGATGAGACACGCATCGCTAATTCTCGACAAAGAAATCGTCACGATCGATCGATCTCGGGAAACGAGATATCTCTATCCATCTCTCTCTCTCCGCGTGTTCGTCACTCGAGTTTGTCAAAAATTTGGTAATGTCGATGTCGAAAGTCGCTCTTGCGCCAAGTTTCTTCACGTTTTCTCTCTAATATTCTCCAAGGGAATAATTTAATTCACCGTTGTTCACACCGAGTTTCGGGCACAGAAATTATATATCACGAAATTTGTATTTCTCTTTTCTTCTCACGCTGAGAAGAGAGACAATTTTTTTTCGAACTATTCTATGGTCCCCGGTTCATGACGTGAGATTTTCTATGAGTAATTTTTATTATTTGTAGTACTAGTACTACGAAAAAAAAAAAGAAAAGAAAAGAAATAAAAGAAGGTTCATTAAACGCAAGGTCGATACAGCAAGTTTGAAGAATTTTCCTTGAACTCGCTCAAAATTATGTACGAGCCCTTCGAGCGATGTGTTCGTGACCTTGAATTTTATTAATAGCATAAAATCCAAGCAATCTGAGAGAAATATCAAAACTCGAAACAAGTTCTTTACCCGTTTTTTTTTTCTTTTTTTTTCACGACAAAAGTTTCCCATTTTTACGGCTTAAGAAGACACGCGAATAATTTGCAGTTCGTTTGGCATTATAAACGTCGTAAGTGAGTTTATGCGTATTTTGTTACGCGTTTCCGCTTATTTACCAGCAATTCAAACGATAAAAAAAAAAAAAAAAAAAAACGAGAAAAAACAATCATCATTTAATGGGAAAACTGAGAATCTTTCAATCATGCTTAATTAATCAATTATGGGAATTAGATTAAAAAAAAACGCGGATGTTATAATCGTTCGTTATTTCTTGATAATAACAATTCGACTCGAAGTCGGGAAAAAATATCGAATTTCAAGGAAAAAAAAAAAAAAAATCTTCACACGACTTTGTATTTCCATTCCGTTCTCAACATTTTTCATTAGTAGAATTGTAGATAAAAAATTCCTATTATCTATTATCTATATATACATTGTTCAACGGACGATCGACATTCCAATAACATGTCTCCCCAACGGCGTCTCGTTAATAACTCATTCAACGGCATTTATCAAAAAATATCTTCGAACGAACTTTCGACGTTATGCAACGTTTCACTTTCATATACGATTTGATTCCGCTTTCCGTAGATGTTCTCTTCTAGAACGAGAATGATAATCGATCTTTTCATCTCGAAACCGTTCCGGGGAATTATCTTCCTCGAACGAGATTCACTCGTTTTTCATTGAAACTTTGCCACT
Source organism: Apis laboriosa (assembly GCF_014066325.1). Lineage (NCBI taxonomy): Eukaryota > Metazoa > Arthropoda > Insecta > Hymenoptera > Apidae > Apis > Apis laboriosa. The sequence goes on from NW_025221020.1 coordinate 2,079,082, forward strand.
TCGAAACTTTTTTCGGAGAAGGAAAATAAATCCGATCGAAGGATTATTCTCGAGTATCTCTTCGAATCAAATTTATATAACTCGATGAGAAATGGATCGATCTGTTTTCGATCCTATATTCGTATGAAAACGGTACAGGATAAAACGGTACAAATTCGTGTAACGAATATATTATAAGATCCGAAATCAACTCGCGTTCCTTCCGGTAGAGTTCCGGTTCATTCGACGAGGAAACCACGATTGAAAATAAACGAGCTCGAGCTATATACGATTCCACGAGAGATCATTCTTACATCGGGTAAGAGTGCGGTGTAAGTAAAATGTAAAATTAATTTTACTCGCGTTACCAGTTTTCCCCGTAAAATCCGCACGGTTACGATATAATATTCCACGTCGTTTCGAAGCTTTTGCTTCTTCCGATTCGCGTTATTCCCTCCACGCTCGTTATTCCCGTCACGGCGACTCCGCCAGTCTCATCGATTTAAGATACGGATGGAACGTCGCAACGTTTGCCAAGCGAATTGGCCACGATTTCGTTTCTAATGAATTCTTCGCGCGTTTTCCTTGCTCTCGGGAAACTGGTGTCAGAAGCGAAAAACTTGGTTGGCGAGTCAATCGGACGGCGTTTCGCCCGTCGAGATCGCTTTTCACGAAGGCCATGAAATGATAACGAAGAGATGCACTCGAGTGACAAATTATTATCATCACGAAATTGATGTACGAAATCGAGCTATTTCTGCATATTTTTATGCATTCGGGTCGCTTTCGACGATGACGATAGATCCACAATGGAGCGTTCCACGACATTAAATCTTTTATGCTCGCGATTGTATGGTAATTTGCGATTCGTTACCATACGATGATTCGTCGTTGTAACGTTACGAAGCCAAATGTTACATGCGTGTAATTTTTTTATTTACAAATCGATCACTTGGTTGTTCATTGGTGGTAATTGGAAATTTGTTCATTCATATTAATTCCGATATAATGAAATTATCGAATAAAAGTTTTAAAAATATATAATGTAGATTATTATTATAATTATTGAATACTAATGACAATACCTGTTATCGTTCTTTTTATATAATTATCAGGAAATCAACGAAAAATAGTCGTCATTAATCTATCTGAAATATTAATGATTCATAAAAGTGTGTATTCGTAAATATTCATAAATATTTATAAAAAGTATTCATGTAATCGTTGATTAATAATATATTTTTTAATCTCTAACGGAACATTAATTCGCAGTTTAATTACTTCGTTTCAAGAAGCTTGAAACTAACTTCTAATGGTGTTATATAAAGATAACATTTATATATATATATTCTTTTTATCTATTATATTATTATGTTGCAGTTCGGTTAAAATTTTTCTATTTTTTTTTTCTCTTCCTTCTGTATTCTCTTCACAGATACAAAGTTAACATTCCATGTAAAATCGAGAATCTCATTTCTTCGATAATAATTTATCGAGGTTGAATCGTCGCATTGACGTTCAACTCTATGCAATTTATTCCAGATGAAAATATTTGTCTCGTTAAATGCAAATTTATTAAAAACGCACGAGTTTAAAGAGATGAATATTTATTACAAAAAAAAAAAAAATTTTTTTCGCTCGTTCGACCATAATGACCAATGAAAACTTGTTTATTAAAACCTATTCGTTCTATGAGTTTGAAAAAAAAAAATTACTATTTATCTATATCGTCGATATAATCGTGAATTGTGATATAATATGATCCACGAAGAAACGTGGATCCGTTTCTTCTTGAAACTGCCTTCTTCTTCCTAACGCCCCCATTCCTTCCCCTCCCCTCCCTCCTTCTCCCAAAATTGATTTAACACGGGCCAACTTTTTAAAACGACGTGTCGGATGCCGGAAGTCGGATATGCTCGATGGTGAAAGTGTCACGTGACACGATTCTATCTCTGCAAGAAAAAAAAAAAAAAAAGAAACAACATCGTCCGTAGATGATTCATGTTACGCGACTTTCGAACCGGACCGACGAATTCTCCCCGTACGAGCGAATGCACGGTAATCCGATTACTTATCGTCGAGTCGAAACGTTACGTAAATTCAGAATTTGCATGGGAACGGGGGGAAGGGAGGCAAAAGATACGGTTCAGAATTTACATTCGATGGCGAAAAAATTATCAATCGGCGAATGGATCTATATATATTAGAAAAAGAAGGATTTCCACGACGATTTTTCTCTCTGTATAAATTTAAAATTATAAAATTGATCGATCCGCCGCGCTCGAATCAAATGCTGTTACCCGTCTAATTGAAAATTAATTCGTGTCTCTTCGATCTCTATATGCGAGTGCGATGTATATAATTCCTCGTAATGGGAATTTAATTGAGAATCGATGACCAGAAGCGACGAGATACATTTGAATGTATCGTTAAGAAAATGAAGGATATTTCGTAAGATCGATTGGGATGGTATTTTAGATAGGTTTCTAGAATAGATAATACACAAGATAAGAGTTTCCTCACTCTTGTTATTTATGCGAATAACTCGACGCTTCTTCGACCCGTTGCCTTATAACTTAATATATATCACGTGACAAAGGACAAAAACGATTTAAAATTCGCATCTTTGTCAACTTCAACACACATACTTTCACCATACTTTCGTAAATAATAAACGTAAAAAGAAAAAAATGTTTTTTTCTTTTTTCTTTTTTCAAAGAGCAAAGCAACTCGCGATATCGGCACAATTTCGAAAATGCGTGTAAGTTTCGAGTTAATGATAAGTCTTTTTTTTTTTTTTCTCGCGAAACACGAGGATCGTGGCACGCCAATAAAAGCTTGAAAAATTCTCTCTCGTTGCGCTAATAATAATCCTGTTAATCGCCGTCTAACCAGCCGCCGTAATTATCCGACGGAAAGAAAAAAAAAAAAGAAGCAGACACGGGGACATGTGGAAATAAAAATAAACTTGGCTCAACTTCGCCGAGTTCAACGACAATTAACTGTGGTTTCGCAACATGGCGCGCCAGGCCAAACAGTCAGAATCATAGAGATCGTAGATCGATTCGCTTCGAGAAGTGGTCGTATCGCGAATGTTGCTAACCTTGTAATTCTCGCCATTTGCACGAAACCGACCATTTGCTAAACTAGGAACCGTTTCCGATCTAGAATCGGAATTAAGCGTTTTCCAAGCGATGCTTTTCCCCAAACAAAACGAAAAGTACGAAAAACCGAAACGTGTTCCGTATTTGTTAATTGGTATAATTGGTTTAATTTCTTTCTTTCTTCGTATGAAAAAAAAATTGTCGCAAGTTTCTTCTGATTTTCGAGAAAAAAGTGTGAGAACGATACATCACAGGTTAGGTTAAGTTTCTCGATCGATCGTGATTTTACCGACTGTCATAGAAACCTGTGCGAATCGATAGCCAAGAGTCTTCGATTATTATTGCTTCCATCCACGATCGCTAGACGGAGGCACCTTTGTTACCCTTTTGCTAACCCTTCGCTCGCATTTCTTCCTCTACGATTTTTCCAATCCCACGTGGAGAATACATCGTGGTGTGATACTGATCGAATCAGAGAATCATTGTACACTGAAAAAAAAAAGAAAAAAAAAGAAAATTTCGCAAGCTATTTTAGAATTAATTCGACAATTTCGAAACTACGATTTTACCGGTTGTTTTTTGTCCAATACGAATTTTTCTAGAATATATATATATATATACATTTATATATCATATTTAAAATGTCACAGATGCAATAGCTATCGATGACCCACAAAGCAACAGCTAACCGATCGAACCAAGAACGAAAGTTGAAATAGCGTTAAATGTGAACCGTGCAACATACAACATTGATAAAATTCTATGGCAACCAGTTTTTCCCATAATCCTCTCACTTTTTTCTTTTTTGTGCAATTTTGAACGGTTATATTTCATAGCGTTTACGACTCGAGTAAAGTGCAGTTCAGTTTATACTACCGTGCCAGATAATTCTTTTTATCTCTTTTAATGATAAATTAACCGATTATTTGAAACATGGAAAATGGCGTTCGATCGAGCTGAATTTTTTCTCGTCGCCTCTACCTTCCTTCTACCTTTTTCTCTTATTCCGACGAAAAAAGTAAGATTATCGATATCGAAATCCGGAGCCCGCTTTCTTTTTCCGTGGATTAGAATCTCGTATCGATCGAACGTTAAAAAAAAAAAAAAAAATAACAGGAAATAATAATAATAATAATAATAATAATAATAATAAAAACGGCACAGACGAATGTGTCTCTACCTAACGGAGACTAGATGGATCTAGAGCGATAGAAAGTGGCTTCGTTCCAATTTTTTTTTTTTTTTTTTTTTTCCTCTCTGACCCGTGCTGACGATTGCCCAAGCGTGTCCGTTAAAAAATATTATTAAATTATTAAACCGTTTAATAGATATATCTTTAACAGGATGATTCACGTGAAAGCCGCCGAGCTAACTCACTCGTTGTTGTTATGTCGTTTGCCCGTATACAATTATTAATATATCTATTGTTATTATCTAGAAGGGAAAACAACGGTATCGTTGTTACCTCGTTCTCGAATTCTTTATCGCGTTTTGTTTTTCGCGTTTTCGCGATGTGGTAATCGTGAATTTTTATGCAACTAATAAAAAATACGAATTATTAATTATTTCAGTTTCGTAATATCCTAGAATAGAATATAAAGTGAAAGGTATTTGGTTTCCTTCGTACTTTGACCGCACGACATGGCGAAAGAGGTCGAAAACACGAAATTTTCTGCAAGGAATCTATTAAACGTCACGTCATTTTCTACGTCAATCTATGCGTACAAATTTTTCTTTTAGGATCCAGTAGATCCTTGGTGAAACTTTGTGTCGAATCGATATAAAAAAAAAAAAAAAGAAAAAAATAATCGGTCAACCGTGTTACATTACGTTTACATAGAATGGAAAATACGTGGAGAAGTTTTGCAAATTAATCGCGTCGTAATTGATCCAGAACGGGAAAAAAAAATAATTTGTTTCAATTTTATTAATAAATAACCTTTAATCCTGTTGGAAAGGAAATGTATCTGCGATATAAAAAAAAAGACAGAAAGAAAAAAAATATAATAATATAAATACTGCATACGAAACAAGAAAAATTAGAATTTCAACGAAGAATTCAAATTCAACACGAAACGTTATTGTTGGAAAACGTCAACATCGCATGAAAAATTACAAACGACGAATATAAATTATTCCATATTGAATAATTTTGCTTAGATATTCATTGTTCGATCTTTTTTTCGTGTCCATGTTATGTTTGTAAGAAAGAATGATTGAAAAAAGAATTCTTTACACTTCATTCACGAATACTCATCGATTGTCAATTGAGGAGGGAAGAGAAAAAAAGAAAAAAAGGAAAAAGAAAAAGAAAAAATCGATTTACGACGACTCGAGCCGATGTCGTTGCATAAACAAGAATGAATTCTTTTCTTGATTCGCGCTTCTTTCTAATCAAGGGAGGAATGGAATCGGCGATGTCGAGGTAATTGTAATTCTATCGAGCAACGACCTTGAAAGGATCAGCACCGTAAAAGGTGTTCACTCGACATCTGGTGCGACGGTATGGCGCGATAAAACCGCTTAAGGCCGGTCAGTAAACCGATTTAACGGTGCTTCGCGATACATTACGAAATTTACGAATATACGTAATCCGATCGAGTATCATATCGTGTACAGTTATCTCTCTTTCTCTCTCTCTCTCTCTTTCTCTGTTTAGAAAATCGATTAGTTTCAACGGTTCGTGAATTTTTATTAATCGTTTATAACGTTATTTGTAAATTGTTTGCAATTTTGTTTTGAGTGGAATAAATACCGTTTGAGTATTTTAATTTCTATGATAAAACGATGATTTTATAGCGAATCTTTATATTATACGAACGTTGATACGTTAACAATACATTAATGTCAACAATAATCTCGTTCTTACGAGTTTATTTTCTATACGAGTCAGTTCGATCATTGAAATTTAATGGTTACTTTTATTACAAAAGATACGATTAAGATCGGCAGATGTAGATTTGATGTAGATGTGTGGTCACATTACGTGTTATAAATAGTAAGAAATAGTAGGTCAATGCAAACCGAGCAAAATTTTAAAAACAACTTTTGTGCCGATTACAGATCGACGAACGTAGGAATAGGAACCAGAATGGTAACTTTCTCAGAAGTGTGGGAGCGCGTCGAACTTGTCCTTGCTTTGTTTCTTCTATCGCGAACTTAATAAACCGATCCAGGGTTTATTCACCTAAACAACTCGTCGCTTCTTCTCTCTCATCCGCGATCACGAATTTATCGAATAATTGATCGCTCGAAACAAAATCTTGCTTCTTCCACGATTTTTCGATTCTTCCGATTCGAAACAGATTCTCTGGAAAATCTGTCGAGAGAAGAAGAGAGTAAAAAAGGCATATTCTTTCCATATTAGACGGCCCCCCCTCCCCTCGAATTGCGAAAATCTGTCGTCGGCTGCATTTTGCACGATCACGAATTTATCGAATAATTGATCGCTCGAAACAAAAACAAAATTTTGCTTCTTCCACGATCTTTCGATTCGAAACAGATTCTCTGGAGAATCTGTCGAGAGAAGAAGAGAATAAAAAAGATACGAGGCATACTCTTTCTTTGGACGATTAGTAAATTCGTGCCGATTTCTAGATTAGACGGCCCCCCTCCCCTCGAATTGCGAAAGCCTGTCGTCGGCTGCGTTTCGCATGCACCGCGCCTCCTATTAGAAATCGCACCCCCATAATTGCGAATGCAACGGCGGAAGTGAGCGTGCTCGTCGCTGCTCGGTGCACTGTCATTAGGCACTGCCAATATCCCGACCGGCGCACGGGAAAAATACACGCTTCGTACGCGGTCGCAGGAAAGGGGGAGGAAGAAAAAAGGAAGAGAAAAGAAGGAAGAGAAGAGATAATAAAAAGGGGGGCCGATCGATCGGCTGGCTATAAAGCAACCATTTTTTCGATACGTGCGATCGAAGTTTTCGCGTCGCGATTCGTTTCAATTCCTCTTTTTTTCCTCGATGTCGGTTGCCATACACGTACAGCCGTCGACTTTTTCGCGAATAGACAGATAGATCCTGATGATCTATTTGAAAATGACGCGTCGACGAGTTTCGCGCGGACTCGATTGAGCGTCGTCGTCGAGCGGAAGATATATCAATATAATTGATCGAATAATTCGAGCCGAGATCCAGAATGTTCCTGTTATCCAGAATAGTGTCGAGGTTCTATCCGTTGCTCCTGTTCGTAGGGGCGAATCTGGTGATCTCGATGCCCGCTCCGTCCTCGAGGCGATCGTCCGAGCTAGCCTCGGATGACGTGGCTGGGGGGGGCGAAGGGTTCTCCAACGTGCCGAAAATTCTGGAGATTCAGTTACCTTTGAGGATCGCGACGAAGGAGGATCTGGTCGCGTGGGCCAGGTACGTGATGGGTTTGATGGCGTCCCGCATAAACATCACTCTGACCACGGTGAAAGAGTCGCCCTCGAGAATTGCAGGGAGAGCGGAGAAAATCGCGAAACAGTATCCGGTTAAAAATACGGCGTATCGATACTTGGAAGGCGGTGGATCCGATGGCGGCCGACATTTCGTAAAGAGTTTCGAGAACACGAGATACGCGGAGAACGTGAGAAACGTTGGACGCGTGACGAGCGTCGATCGGGACAAGATACCTGCGGCTGTCAGGATCGCGACAGAGAACGTCGACGGACACGTCGAAAACTCGGTGCAGAACGGAGACGTTCAATCGTCGAGAGAGAGGGTGTACTCCACTTCCCGGTTGCCAACCATAGCCATGCTGGATGGAGCGATTGGCAAGGGTTCGTTCAACGATCGACGACTTTTCCAACCGATTTTCGCCATCTCGGATAGTACGATTCCAAGCCCTCTCCACGTAAATATCCCCAAGCCTGGAATCGGCAAGGATCCAGACTCGAACGACTCGTTCGACACGAATTTTTTGAAAACGGGAGATCGGCAATTGTTCGTCCCACAATTTCCCAACTTTGGGCCGGCCATCGAGCTGAAACCCAACGGCATCTTTCCAGATACGAGCGCCGTCTCGCCCCCTACCAGGGCTTATCTACCCGTGGCCACGACCACCGTCACCGCCGACAACGTCGAGTTTCCCAACGATCCGTTCGTGGCTAGATACCTGTACGACGGTGTCGGGAGGAACGTTTCGAGCAACGTCCTTCCGGAGACAGTCACTCCGCTCTTCACGACGGACCAGATTACCTCCTCCCCGCCAACGAGAAACCTCCCCCTCGTCCCATCTCGAAACAGGAACACGAGCTCGGCAACGCCTCTGTTCAAGGCGGTTCCGTTCGAGGCGGTGATCACGTTCACGCGCGACGAGCCTTACCATATCCGGGGGAGGAACGAGGGTGGCGAGTATTCCGCCGTGTCGACCCCCAAGGATCCTCCTCCCAGGGATCGATTTCCACCCTACTTCGACGCCTCGAATCACACGTTGACCAACGAATCGGGACGGATCGACGTTGTGCTCGACGATGAAGGGCGCGCGATCGAGGCAGGGCTTCTCGGGGAGAAGGAAGGAGGGAGGGAGGAGGAGAGGAAGAAAGAGGAGAGGAAGAAGGACGAGGGCTCGAAGGGGGAGAAGTCGAAGAAACGGAAGCCAGAGAAGAAGGCTACGTCGCCCCTCGGCCAGTTGATCAAGTCGTTCGTCGCGCTTAGGAGGAATTCCACCCTCGTCGCGAATCTTGTCCCCCCTCTTCCGTTGAGACAGCGGACGCCGACCACGCAGAGGATTCCCTCGCGTCAGAGAGCGCCACCACCGACGAGGACCCAGCTCTACTCGACGGAGAAACCACCTGTAAGTAAGGGAGGATGAGAAACGTTCGATATGAGGAATTCTAAATTTGTCCCGATTTCGATTCGCGGTCGATTTCTATGGTGATGCGATATGATTCGCATTAATGGAATTAGGTGATCGTTTCTTGACTCTCGAGAGAAGGATCGATCGATCGATGAATAAAAGTGAAATCGGATCGCCAGCATATTTTGTTGGTTTGTTTCTGACGCGTGTCCGAGCTGCTCGAAACCAAAGATTGCATTGGATCGCGCGAGTGAACGACACGAGTGGAGGAGATCGAATCGGGGGAAAAAGAAAAAGAAAAAAACGATTAGTAAAAGAAAGAAAAAAGTGAAACCTTACTGAAGACGATTCGTTTATTTCAGTCTGCGCTCAGACAAGGAAGACGTAATCAGACGTCTCTGGCGCAACAACAAACCGAGGTACGTTCGATTTCACCTCGTATGCATATTCCTACGATTTTGTTGCAATTAATCGTGGAAAACTTGGATCGACAGGGCGGCAAGGAAGGAAGCGAAGAAGTAAGCGCGAGGGAGGAGGGCAAGGAAGAGGCCGAAGAGAGCAAAGAGAGCGAGGATGTCGAGGATGTCGAGGGAGGAATCGAGAACGAAGCTTCCAGCGAAGAAAATTCCGACGAAGAGGAGGAGGGAGGAGGCGGACCTATCAACGCCATCATCTCTCTTCTTCAACTCGCAGCGCCTATTCTGGAAGATCTGAGCGACGTAAGAACGAAAAGAGGAGAAATTTCAAAATTTCTAACATCGCTTACCGTCTTGCTTATCTTGTTGTCGACCATTCCAGCCTGAATCCGAAACCGACATTGCCGAAGTGCTTGAAGTAGGGATCCCGTTGCTTCAAGACTTGTCGCAAGTAAGAAGATAACGAATAATATTCTCCAAGTATGCTCTGTCTTCTATCTAAGAAACAGTAAGAGTAAATGCTCTTTCAGGGAGACGACGAAACGCCAGGCGTCGACTTTCCAGGATTATTGGTCCCGATTTTGTTGCAAATTAGCGGAGTGAGTTGGCAATATTTTTTTTACTAAAGCAACTTTTTCGCTTTTCGAGAAATGGAGGAGAGATGGATGGAAACTCGTGCAGGTAAGCGGTATCTGATAAGATTATTTTCAGGAGGACGGAATGAGGGATTCAGGCGCCATTTTGACACCGTTGCTTCAACTAAGCGCGCCGCTCATAGGACCTCTCGTTGGTCCGTTAGTCGTACCGTTGAGCCGCCAGAGCAGCCAGGTATATAAATAACTCCTAATATTCGTAAAAAGATTGTTTATTTTACGTTACAAGAGGATGAATTTCAGCCTCCAGGTCAAGGATCATCGATCAGTAACTTGATCAAGGGTCTCTTGGCTCCCTTGCTCGAGGTAAATATCATTTACAATTCTCAACAACGACGAAACCATGTATAATTTAACGAAACAAATCGTTTCTTTTCAGCCAATCGGCCCGTATGGAAAGATGACGCAACTTTCGAACCTGATCGCCGGAATTGTGTCTAGTCTTAGCAAAGTACGCATCGATCTATTTGTTAAAGAACGCTTGTTTTTTTCCCTCTCTATAAATAAATTCTCTAAATAAACTGCTAACCCGGTGTCATGTATATATCATCATGTATACACTTCCTCTCGATACTTTTTCTCAAATAATAATAAAATAATTACAACCTTTTCTTAATCGATAAATAAAATATTTGCAGAAATTTGCAAAATTTATATATTGTATATATTCGATCGTGATATTCGAAAATATCTCGCGATATTAATCTAATGTTCGTTAATGTTCGTTTTTTACAGAATTCAGGGGCTGGTGGCGCGTCAGACTTGACGAGCCTCGTGAAAGCCGTGGTCGCCGGATCGGTGGCAGGAACGAGCGCAGGCTCGAGCGGGAACAAAGACTCTTACGGAGCTGATGCTGCATACGGTACAGACAATTCTTATAACGCTTATGTAAGTTTTCAACGCTTCGTTTTCACTCGCTCGAAACTACTCACCTCGCGCGATTGGATCTCGCAAATTTGCAAATTTAAATCGAAGCCTTTTTTTATTCCATACACCACACACTACACCGCTTCTCAACTTTTCAGCCTAACGCACCATCGAAGAACACCTCGCTCGGCTCTTCCATCAATGACATCCTTAACGCGATATTAAAAGTGGTCGCCTCGTTAGTGAACGCCATTTCCGCAATTTTGGGCACCTCGTCGAACAGCTCGAACCAACCGCAAACCTATCCCTCGCCGCCCCCCGCCTACCCCAAAAAACCCTATAAAATCCGTCCCGCCGATTATGTTAGCATAACAACCAGCAAACCGGAACGTGTAGTAAGGGTATAAAGGATCAATTCTTGAATATTTTTTTTTTTTTTTTTTTTTTTAATAGCGTTAACAGTTAGATTTTTATTAGACTTTATCTATATCAAAGGGATAAGAATTATCAACATTGTATTTGATTCATTGTAATGATTCTTGACTAGTATCGATTATTTTTGTTCGTTCATCGAGTTTAACAACATTTTACGCCGAAGGGAATTAACGAAATATATTTAGAATAGAAGGGTTTTAGAATATATTTTTCGAGAAAATTGAAACTTATGTCTTTCGATTTGTTGGCAATTTTTGTTTTAATGGAGGAATAATATGTTTTTTTTTTTCTTTTGTATATTAGTGAGAAATAAAAGTGTGCTTTTCCGTGTTCTGCCTTTTCATTGAAATTCAAGCATTGAATTTATTTATTCGATTGTTATGAATCGTTGCAAGATCGTGTTATGTGATATTCATCGAGAAAATATTAATGAAACGTTATAGAATAGAATTCTAAAATATATCTTTCTCGAGGACTTGGATGCAATTGAAGCTAGTGTCTTTCGATCGATTTCTATAATCAATTTAGAAATATTGATTTTTGTTGGCAATTTTTGTTTAATAAATAAATAAATAATATTTTTTTTGTATACTTTTTTTTGGATACTAATAAGGAATAAAAAAAAGTGTCTCGAATTTTGATTGAAGTTCAATTAAATTGAATTTATCGATATATTCATCGAGAGAATATTAACGAAATACATTAATAACGCATGAAAGATGATTATAATTTTTAATTATATTTTTAAAAATATTGTTTGCGATCGGAATATAATGATATTAATTATGAGAATCGACTCGCAATCTCTAATTAATGATATACGATAATTAAAATCATAAGCGTGCCCGATAATCCAAGGATGCGGAATACGTCACTAAACAGACACTTTCGATTCGACCTGATTCGTTCTCCACTTTGATCAAACATATATATTAACTTACTTTTTACTATTATATCCACTTATATCCAGAGAAGGCAACGTTAAGAACCTCGTTCCAATTTTAAAATGAATGTCTTGCAAATTTTTCTTGCGACGAAATCGTTAATGCAAAGATAAAAATATTTGAAAAATAGACCGATTATAAAAAATATATATTTCATTTCGAATTTCGAAAGATTCAATTATATTCTCGTTAATTAATTCATTATCAATATTATATACACGTTTAAAGGAAAGATTCTAAAATATTATACGCTTCGTTTAAATTCAATTGGTTATAACTTACTAATAAATATTTATCGATTAATGATATCGATTATAAGTAAGTAATTTACTAATGAACAAATCTCGACATTGACATTTTTCTTTTCGTCTTTCCGTTTGTTTTGACTTCTAGAGAATCCCTCTTTCCAAAAGTACACATAAATAATATCCACGAAATCCGCTAAGTTCAAATGGCCGCCACGTGTTAAAGCGTGACGCGTAATGAGATGGTGAGTTACGTGATTTGGAAAGGGGATCGAGCGTATATGGACATTCAATTTTGAAACGAGACACAGTTTCATTACGTAACGATTTGTCTCTCCTCGAAAAGGGTTGTCTACTAATTCTCATCTCGTCTGAATCTATCTACCTAAATCAATCGTTTCGTTTCCAAACTCGTAAAAATCTCGTTACCAATCATCCAGAATTAAATTTCTCATTACGTTGTTTCTACGTTGTTGTCTAATCGTTCTCGATCGTTTTATATCGCCGAAAAAAAAAAAAAAAATAATAAAAATAAGAGAAATATTGTAAAACATTTTGAAACATCGTCGTGATTCGATCGAGTAAAATTTATGGCACGTATCAAAGCAAAAGCTTATAAGATTCTTCGATTAAATTTTGAATTTCGTACGAGATTATAATTTCGTAATTTAATATTCAAATTAAAAAATTCACTTCGCAAGACCGATTCAAGATTGCGACACGCGCAAGTAATTATTTAATAGATGCACCATATTCGATTTCACCGGGATTAAATGTGAAATCTAGTAGGTGAATTGTGAATTAACGAACGGCGGATAAAACGCCCGTTGGTTTTCTTCATTTTTCTTATCTTCTATATGGAAAACGCTGGAAAGTTGATATAATGGAAAAAAATTGGCAAACTGAATTGAAGACGGTCTACTAGCTGTTGCTATTACAGGCGGAGAGTCGAACGACGATGGAGTCGGTCATAATAAGCGGCACGGGAGCATAACGAAAAAAGGAAATGAGCAATATTTTTTTCTTCCATCCGCGCAACATGTTTGTGACACGCATCGCCAGTTACTTGAAAATTGTCTCGTAATTTTTATGCGCGGAAAACGCAATAATGTCGCCGATAGTATCTCTCTTCCATTGCGAATCATCCACAGTTCAACGCGTCTCGCCGCTTACACGGGTCGTTGTACCTAGGAGGGGAGATAGGGGGGAAAAAAAAAAAAAGTAACTGCTAGAAAATCTTTGACCTAGCTTATTAGTTAAACCGGCTAGCTGCGTGAAACGTTCGTCGATGACCCGTTGAATAAGCGTCCAATCAACGATCTAAAATACGATTCAACCGAGAACGGAAGTTACAAACTTTAACAAAGGATTTGAAGAAGAATTATATTCGAATTTTCATTCACGCTCGAGTTACATCGTGAAAGTCGTTTGATGTCCAGGGATATCGATTTCATTTTTCATCCTTCCTCGTTCGATTTACCAATCATACCCAATGACCGTCCGAACAAGAAAATCCTATTACAGTATAAATTTATTTCGTTTATTACGTTTTTTATTACGTTTCGTTTCGATTGCGGAAAGAGATGGAAGAATTCGATTTCGATTCGTCGTGGCTCTGTTTATGACTCGATTACAAAAAAAAAAAAAATCAAAGTTTGGAAATCGCTCGAAGTCGCTTTGTAAATAGACGAGATACATGGCGGCAGCCGAGAGAAATAAAGTATTCCGCGTACGAACTACATAACCGGCTAGACGTTTTTCTTGGTTTTTTTCCTTTTTTCCTTCTTTTTCTTTTTTTTACATAATAAAACGCGGAGATCGGTCGCCGACTCCGTGAAGGCCATTTACTTTCCATTCTGGAAAGAAAGCTGGAGTTTTGCCATCGATAGGACGGCTCGGTTGACCCTTGGACCCTATTTTGCGAAATTACCTATTACTACCTTCGACTGCTCGCTATCGTTTCGATCAACGTATTCATAAACGGAGAAACTTTTCTATTCGCTTGCGTTCCATTAGTCTCTGTCCTGTATCTTTTCTCTTCGCTTCGATTCGAGAAAGAAAGAAAAAGAAGAAGAGGAGGAGGAGGAGGAGGAGGAGGAGGAGGAGGAGGAGGAAAGATAAATTTGCGTAGCGAGAAGCTTACGGCCTCGATAAATATTTACAGCTAGATGTTTCACAGCTTGCGTTACGTTATAAACACGTTGAAAAAAAATATTTATATTTTGATGATGAATCGTGAAAAACTAGCAATAATAATAATAATAATAAAGATAAATAGATTCGTTGGGAAACGAATACGACAATCGTATCTTGCGCTATATCAAAAAATGAAAAAACATCCAAAAAAAAGAATAATAATAATAAATGTTTTTATCCAACATATTCCCACGAATGCATCTTCTCTCCGCTACTCGATCGTATTTAATTCGATTTTACGATGTTTCAAAACAAGAGAAAATTTTTCTTTTTTTTTTTTTTTTTTTTTTTGTTTGCTTAAAGAAATCGAACATGGTTACGCAAATCTGCTAGATAAAATTGCAAGATTGACTGTTTTAAACGAAGATCTATTAGATTGATTAGGTAAGTATCATAATATCGTAAACAGCTTTTGCAACGAAACGTCATATTTCGAGTTTGATGAAAAAAAAAAAAAAAAAAAAAAAAGAAAAACAAAATTACTCATCACACTAATTGAATTATTAAACGATTTGTTTACGATACGAATTTTATCTTCGATGTAAAAAATATAATCTATCTTGATTGAAATCGTTGATCCTAAACTTATTAGTAAACGAAGAAATTTCTTTTCCAGGCCAATTGCCAACGACCAGGCGCGGAGGGTAGGTGCTAAAGAATTTCTTTACAACAGAGTCAATGCGATCGAGGATCGGTTCATAAATCATTAATCTTTGTCCCTATTTGCGAGAATCTAGTTCACAGCCTTCGTTCCCGTGTCATGGAAACGAAATAAAAGTCGAATGATGATGAACATCCTTGTCACCATGGTCCGGTATGCGCACGAGTAAAAATTTCGCAACTGTTCAACTTTAAATTATATACGAGATTTCTACTCGTAGCGATTATTTGCATTTAATTTAGATCCGTTCTATCGATCATTGTACAAGATTATATAGATTCCCTTAACAATTTTAATCATCGTATACGATATTATGCTGCTGCTCGATAATTTAGAGAATAGTGTTCTAATGTGTTTGAACGTTCGATTGATAAATTCTTTGAAAGAGAATGACTCGTATGAGACGTGTTACAACAGAGACATAAAAAATTCAAACTGTTGGAATGATGAAATTCGCATTATAAATATTATTGTTAATAAAATTATTTTCATTTGCTTTGCTAAAAATTCTTTGAGAGCTTGCGGTATCGTTCTATTATATATATATATATATTTTTATGATAGGTCAGGTTATTAATTATTACCATAAATTGCAACAATATAAATGCAAATTAACGAAAGAAATGAAACAAAAATTAATTACCACAAGGATTATTAATTAGATAAATAAGCGATAGATATTATTAATTAGTATGTAACGCGGATTTGTTCTTTTTTCTTTTTTTTTTCTTTTTTTTTTCTTTTTTTTTTATTTTTAAATTGCGCAACAGACCATCAATTGGCAATTGAATTACGCGAGAAATTTTTCTTTCAAATGCTAATTAAATATGAAAATTAATATTCTACAAATATATTCTTTCTTCCTTTTTTTTCTATTTTACTTTTTTTTTCTTTTTATTACCATGTAATTGTGCGGTCACACGTTTTAAAAAAAATATCTAATTAAATATTTCTTGTCTCAGAAGAGTTTAGCGTTATTTATTACTTACTTAACTTTAAAAAAATATTTCACGTTACGACTGACAAAGATATTCCCAATTGTTTTTTTTTTTTTTTACCTGAAATTTTTTTTTATATCCGTTCAGATAATTCTTCTTTCTGAAACGTGTGACGCGCGCCAACTGCAAAGTTTAAGGTCTAGGACTGTGTACCCTTTCATCCGGAAATTTCGCAAGTTTGTCACGCGTTACGCAACAATACCGATTCGAAAGACTTTTACTCTCAACTCCGATCTCACGGTTCGTTCGATGGAGCTTTCTATTTCATTCTTACGTGTCGTGTAATTCATGACTGTATAACGTTTATTAACAGCGGCTCGAGACCGCTTTTAATAAAAAATCGATAAAAAACATAAAAAAAGATGAAACCAAATTCAAAATGGCTATGTATACTAACGATGATATTTACTCAATATATGTGCGAAAAAAAGTTAAATATTTATTGGAATTTTACGTTTGCTTGAAAAATTTCATGACGTCATCGCGTCAACCTGCCATAGCATAGGAAATCTCCATGAAGCATACGTCACTGGTCTCGAATGTGAATGAAAGAAATTTTTTTCGAAGGCAATCGAAATCCGAGGAAATAAAAGAAAAAAAATTGTTTTCGAGAGAGATGTTTTAAAATTTAAATTAAAATTTTTTGAAAACAAAAAATTTTATAAAAAACTCTCAAAAAAAAAATTTCGAAATTTTTGATATCAATCGTGCGTCTCGAATGTTTTTTGAACGAACGAATATTCCGTATAGATCAAAATCAATTTCGATTCTCCGCAATCGAAAAAAATCGAATCCTCCTGTCACAAGAAGAAGTTTCGTTCGAATTTGCAATTTTTACTTTCCCATCGATGAAATGCGATCGTATTTCATGGCGATTCACCTTATCCATGGACCCTTGTGCACACGATAATTATATAAACGCATCGTGCAAGGGCTTGCGTAATCGTGCAATAGAACGGCGATATCGTTATTGCAGAAAGAATTTAACAAGGAGCATCTCTTCGGGGTCAAAGTTTTTTTCCCAGGATTTTTTTGTCACGATAAATCTTATTCAGACCTAACGATAGATTTTTGCAATGCTATATTATACTCTCGGGTATAATAAAACATTTATTATCATCACAATAGGGAATGGGAATTATACATTTTATTTCGAGTAGTAATACGTTCATGGAAAGAGAATTATATTTGGAATTCGTTAAAAATAATAAATACAAGTGTAGCGGATAGTAAATAAATCTGTACGTATAAATAATATATGTACTTTTTCTTTTCTTTACCATCGCATCATTGATTCTTAAAGAATAATAATCTGGAAGGATGGTTTCATCGTTGTATTTCGACTTGTTACTCTAATTTAGTAGAAAAAAAAATCATTCATTATTATTATTCATGGAAAAGAACGTTAAAATTAAACTATTTGATTATTTCCACGTCTCGATTAGATCCGCGTCAAGAATGCAAATCAAGCATTTTCTCTCGCCGATATTTTGCGCGCATTCTTCTTAAAATGAAAAAAGAAAAGAAAAGAAAAGAAAAGAAAAGAAAAAACCACGAACGAGAATATACATCGTAACCGGTACGCAACCGGTGGTTCCTTCCTTCTTCTATATCTGTTTTCCTACGAGAACGAGAAAAATTAGGAACTTTCTCCGTCCATAGGAATTGCGGAGACGATATCTCGTAACGTGTTATTGTTTTTGCAAAAGTAAATCGATGTAATTCGCTTACGCGGTACAACGATCGAGAAGTTTAACGAACACGTGGCCGCCTGTGAATGTGAAGCCGCGTGTGTAGGAAGTGTGGCCGAGAAGAGAAAGTAAGGACGAATATGCTCGTTGTTCGATATATGCATATAACCGAGCGATGGCTACAAAGCGCTTTTAGCTTCCTGTACAATTCACTTTCGAATCGATCTATTTGAGAAACGTTGACACTTTTACCAATTTTAACCTCTTTTTTCTCGTATCGTATCTCTCGATGCAATCCAGACGTATTTATCTACGATGAAAACAAAAAACTGCGATTAAAGATTTCGCACAGAAGCGTTGTGTTTCGTATATATCGAATAAAAATATACGCACATATTCTCAAAAGTAAAAGATGCGTTATAACACACGATCGTTGTTACATAAAAGCGTTGAGGTTGATCGGTGAAGAAGGAACTCGAACTTTCTTACCGACTTAGACCTCGTCGCGGTCTCTGCCGTGACCGTGTGTCAATTCAGTGAAAGTGTCGCTTTGTGAACACTTTCGACCCACGACTTCTGAACCCGGGATCAGAAAATTGGCAACACTGATTAACGAACGAAATCCATTCGACACGGTTGAGAAAATATGAGCGGAGTTTTGTTCGAAACGTAAACAAGAAAGTGAGGATTACGTTCGCGCGATTAATAAAATGCAAGGTTACTTTGTTTACAACGTTCGAATCATCATCGTTATTATCGATTTTCTCACGATCACTTATCAGCAACAATGAGATACGTTTACACGTGCATTATCGAATTTCTCGTATACGTGCATAATATCCTATATCTTGTGTTTTCAAAACGAACGAAACGACGAAGAAATCTAAAAAAACAAACGTGTGACAGATAAAACGTAGCATTAATTGTAAGGCGTGTCGATTGGCGTGGTCAGGAAACGACAGCGATAGAAAAAGGAGAAAAAAAATAAAGGAACTTGAGTCACGGTGGAATTACGCCATAAATTTCGCCCACCTTGGTCGCCAACGTCAGAGTAGCGGGCGTTTCGTTCGGACAATTTCCCCGTTACGACTTTCCTTCGTGGCGGCCTTCTCCTCGCCTCTATTCCTACATCGAGGCGTCACGTATCGACGTTTCGACGTGTCGATACTGCTGGCCCGCTGTCCTGTCGCCATCCAAACGTCTCTCCAGCCTATCTCCATCCTTTCGCCGATATCCAAATTTCCCGCGAAATTAACGGAAATAACGGATACGAGGTGGTACAGTGCGGTTACAAGTGAAATTATACAGTGTAATATGGTGATCATGGACAGTGAGCGTTGACGATTGTTGTTTCTGCCAGAAGAAGAAAAAGAAGAAGACGCACGTGTGCGAGTAGACTTTCGATTCGACTTTCTATTATTTTCCGTCGGAATTTTTCTACTCGAACGTCGAATTCCGTGTCAAATTCATTCTCGATTCGATCGGAACGAGCGATTTCGATATATTCGCATTCCCCTGTTATTTTTCTCGCTCCCATCTAACTATATTCGCTCAACAGTGTGTGCAAACTTCGATCCGGTCGAGACCAGTCACTCCGGATCCGGATAATCGACTTGGCGATGGATAAATCGTTTAAAAAAATATCTTCGTAACGTTCGTACGTTGTGTTATGTGTATTATTCCAGCAAACTGTTATTGGAACGTGCGGATCGGAAGCGGATCGGAAGAGGATCGGAAGAGTGGGTAAGTGATCGATCGATTTGAACGACGAAACGTGTCACGTTAGAAATCATAAATATTCGATGCGAGATTTGTTTGCGATTTTTGTTTCAATAGAAAGTTGCTCGTCGCCACTTTTCATCGTGAAAATTGTTAGAACACATCTTTCACTTTGTGAATTTAATACGAGCATTGTGGTTTTAAGGAAACCATTCCTCGTTGTAACGTATTACGAGAGAATATAACGAGAGAAAAAAAAAAACGAAAGAAACCGGAACATCCGCTTTCTTTTTGAGTCTGGTGAGTATATTGCATAAGCGTCATCAGATATAGATCTCGTGCCACGCGTTTCATCGAAAGAAAAAAAAAAATGTCCACTCAGCTTTCAAAACCCAAGCAATTCTCTATGAGGATTATCAACCGTCTGGTCAAATGAGCGTATATAAATTATGCGTTGCGTAACTACGTACGTACGCACGAAACTCTTCCGGTTTCTCCATTTTCTTTTCTCTCTTTTTTCTTATATTTTCTTTTCTTATTAGTACAGTATATCTTTCCAGCCTTCTTTTCCATCGTATTTTCTCTTATCTGAAAGAAAAATGAGAAAAATCGAGATTTGAACTTTCTCGTCCTAAGAGAATCATTATCTTTCTAATTCGTTTAATTGAAATATCAATCCTGGTATTCCGTTAGAAAAATCATCGTTTCGTATTAATTAACAAAGTTATTTCGTTTCGTTTCGATCTTTTTTTTTTTTTTTTTTCCTGTTTGTCAAGTTTTAACCGTGGATAACATACCTCGAGCGTTTACGTGCACGAACGCTATGTGGCACCACGCGACAAGAAACGAAGATGACCAACAGCCGTCGGATTATAAAAACGACTCTACTACTTGCTCATTCCACGAGTCATCGTTTCAACGATTACAATTAAAAATCGTTTTCCTCGTCGTTAAATAGATGGAGATAATCGATGAAATAATGCGCGTAAAATTTTTTAATAATTCTTTTAGTAATTCATTTTTTAATTGATTAAGATCTATCAGTTGAAATCTCCGTTTCCTTTCCAATTAAGATTAGCCTTACGTGCAAGCAAAATTTAACGGTTGAAGTTTGGAATAAAGTTACCTCGATAATTTGTTATTCAAAGCATCGAATAATGATTGTAGAGCGGATCAATTACAGGAGAATAAACGTTACGCGAGCATTTTAATAATAAGTTATTTAATTCGAGGTAACTTTATTTTCATTATTTTGAACAGGTTAATGACACAACTCTTGCGTAGTGCGGCGATATTAAAATTTATCAGCCCGATAAAATCACAATTTCATTGCACGAAAGCCGCGCCTCGCGGAATAGGAATTTCTTCGTACGTGAAAGGATGATCGCTTAAATTATCTTTTTAGAACGCGTTACAAAATTCTTCGAGAAGAGCCCTTGTTATTCCTTCCAAAGTATTTTCCAACGAAGAAACGGTGCTCGAGCAACTGTAAAAATCTAGCGAGAGCATATGAAAGAAGCGTTCGATGAATTTTTAAAACGAATTGCTTAAAACGAACGAAGCGGATTTTAATTAAGGATTTAAATTTGAATTATTATTTAAGAGAGAAAAAAGAAAAACACGTGATGTAACAAAAGTTATTTCGATTACATCCATAATTCAGAAATCTCGTTTCCATCCATCGATTGCGAAACTTATTTCAATTTAACGTGTACACGTGTAAAACCAAAGCGCCGTTTTTCGACCGTGAAGAGAGACCGTTCCTCGTGACGCGCCGAATTCTCGTACGCGATGAGCATTATTAATCAAGAAAATTTTGTTTGAGACGGCCATCCAAGATCACGGTTACGCAAATTGGGCGACCTACTTCAATTTGCATAATTCTCTCGCACAATCCTTCTCGATCACGTCCTCGACTCAAGGAGGATCGCCTTGAATCGAATTTAATAGGATTCTCGGTGGCGGTGGTGGTCATAGTTCACGGCGATAGTCCAACTCGTTTCTCGTTTAACGAAGATCGACAATCGAGGAAACGAGTGCGATTTTGCAACGGGTTTCGAAAAATGCGAGAGATGGCCGCCAAAGCGATTGCGCGCACGTCGATAGGCAAGTAACGATCGTCGTTACCGTAAACGTCGGTCGACGAATGCATTCCTCGACCGGCAACGAGGAAACACCGTCCTTGATCCTTTCCGTCTCGCCCCGTTCGTGGCCCGCATTTCGAATTTCGCGCTTTCGAATTTCGCGATACGAACATCCCCGCTGCAATTCTGATCGATTCTGGTTTAGGAATTGTGATGAAACAGAACGGGAGAGAGATAGAGAGAGAGAGAAAGAGAGTTTTCTAGTTTCTTTCCAGTGGCGAGGAATGAGAGGAATCTTTTTAATTAAGAATTAACGCGCGAGATCGTTTAGCGGAGATAGTTTTCAACGATAGCGTAATCGGATGTCGAGAGAAAAGGTGAAAAATCCAAGAGGTTCAAGTCTACGGTCAAGGTGAAAGCAGGAGGTCGTAACGATTAAATTGCAACGGAACGGTGTCGATCGCGGGCGAAATGGATCGTGAACAGTGCTCGAACGAAAGCGATTTGGATTCTCGATTTATCCTTCTCCAGGCACGAGAGAACACATATATATACATATTCGATGCGGAAAGTTTTTAAATCGAGATAATAAATCGAGCCGTCCACCGTCCTCCGATAAGAGATCGCGAGGAGGATTTTCCAAGATCGAAAGATCCTCTTCGTAGTAATACGGTAGGTAATAATACGGAGAAAGGAGGAATGATCCAATTTGGAGAAACTAGCAGTTGCGTAATGGGCGTTACGATGGTTCGTGACGTCGTGTGAGATAATATGAGCGAGAAAGCGACGTCGAAGCGCGCACCTTCACGGCCGTATTGAAAAATAAATTGCAATACAGCTATATATATATATATATATATATATATATACACATATATCTACAGGTTTAGAATTATAATCGAACACGGTTCGAACAACTAACCTCTCCTTTTCGTTCCACGCAACGAAACTTACAATACGTCTACAATATGTATTCGAGAATTATTTACCTTTCTAAATAATCAATTATGTATTGTCGCTCGCAGAAGAGGGGTGGGGGAATATCAAATCGTTCAAAATTTATTACGCAACGTGATTAACCGCTGGAGGCGCGCTATTCATCCGTGTTCAAGCGATTCTATCTTACGCGTCTTGCCCACTTACTTTCACACCACCGAATAATCCTGACCTTTTCAGTTTTCCCACCAACTCTCGGTCAACTCTCCGTCTCCTCCCCTCCCTCTCCACCGCGTTCAACCGCGTTATTTTGAAACACGCGCGGATAAGTGACTTTCAATGATTCGATTGCAGACGACCCATCTCGAGACGCGTCGCCCCGTCCGTCCACTATCCATTGCTCAATTGGCGAGCAAGACATCCTCGCGTATCCTCGCGTATCCAGCCCCGGCAGGATAGATGGTACGTACGGTTTTCGAGAGCGTACGAGGCTGCGTGGGATTCGCGGAGCAAATGGAACCTGCCCCACCTGGGAGGCGAGGCCTGCGATTCTCGATTCTCGATTCTCGAAGGGGCACACACATGCTCGCCTTCGTTCCCCTTCGTGCCGCTAAGACATCGGGATCTCCTTCACCGTGGTCCTCAAACGAGCCTCGCTCTCCGCCAGGTACACATCTCTCGCCACTCACGCACTCTCGCCGTAAGTCCCCTTTCGCGTATCTTATTATTTCAACGCGCCACGTGCCTCTTACCTTCCTTCTGCACTCGCCTCTCCTCTCGCTTCGATCATCGTCGCGCGATTTTCGCCTTCGTATCTCGCGTCTTTTCGAGCCGTTTCTACGAGTCGTTCGCGTTGGAGCTAGCAAGGTGAACCAGTGTTCGTACGTATTTCCAATGGCGATCGATGATGTTCGTTTTCACCGCGTTTTCACCGCAAATCGATATTTCGATATCGATATAAAATCGATATTTCGATATTTCGATTTTATATCGATATCCTCCCCACGATCGACGAGGAAACGCGCGAAATGACATTTTCACGGGAAACTTGTGAAAATGTTCTTTTCTCCCCGTTTCGAACCTTTCACTTCGACCTCTCAACAACCTCGTCTTCGCGGAATCCTATTTACTCATTAGCCGCGATTTTCCCCAGGACAAACAAACTCAAGAAGCTCGACAAGCAAAAAGGTAGAGAGAGAAGGAAGAAAGGAAGGAAGGAAGGAAGGAAGGGAGCAAAATGAGGATAACTTGCTTACTCTTTGGCCTCTCGTTGCTGTTGGCTTACGTGAACTCCAGTCCTATCGTCAAGAGGGAAACGGAGCCCGTCGAGCTCAATCCATTGAACGAGGTAAGACGTTCGAATTCTCGAATTCTCTGTTTCGAACTCGAGAGGGGAGCAGTATAAAATCCCACGAAATCGTAACGTTCCAAGTGACGTTCCGTAATAGGGAAGGAGGGAGGGGACTTATTAAAAATCGTGAAAGTGAAAGCGCCCATTTTTATTATCTTACACCGTGTTAGAAGCTCGAGAGTCCTTACGTGGAAGATCGTCTAATATCGGGTCTACGATCGCAAGATGCGTCAGGAAAGGAGACACGAAGAGGGAGAGACGAATCGAGAAAAGAGAGAGAGAGAGAGAGAGAGAGAAGGAGGCGAAGAAACGAGCGAGGAGTGAAAGTGGTTGACTTAACTTAAACGAACGCAGAAGCCGGATAAACGCGTAACTGAAATTCTGATCCGTGGCACGTGGCCGTACGCAACGTTCGCCTCGCTCTTTCTCCCTCCTTTCATCCACCGTTTATCGTCTGTAATTAGCGTCGTAATCACGTTCGGAAATTAGACGAGAGATCCTCGATGACCTCGAGGAGGTCTCGCTTAATTGCTGTTTACGAGGGATTAAACGAGAGCTCCTCGACAATCGCGACAATCCTCGTTTTCGCGTAATTGTCGTTCACGATCAATCTGGAGATTGAGCCGAGATAGAGACGACAACTGCTCGAGAGGCTTTCGTTTTGTAATCGTCGTTTAATAATTAAATGAAAATTCTCTTCGTTGATTCACGATAGAGCGAGGAAAATTTGTAATAGTTAATGAATAAAATTATTTCAACTCAATTTATCTATTTTTTTGTTCATTATAATAATCGCGGATAATTGTAATGCTAGAGTGGTGGTTATAAAAGCGAATATTATTTAAAGATTTTATTAAAGTAAATTAAAAGTTCAGCCCGCAACTCTGTCTAGAAATTGCGGCAAGAAAAAAGTTTCAGATCTTAATCTTTACTTCGTTTCGATTAGATATACGTGGTGGAGGCCGAGGATGACCGAGGGGACGAGGAGAGGGCCGACAGGGACAAGAGGAAGATCGCTGTGGCGAAGCTGGGTGTATCCAACGGCATAATCAACTTCGTCTTCAACGTAAGATTCGCGTGATGAAATATTGATAATGAGAATGACTCGTGTTGATATTCATTTTCGTTTGCAGAAGCTGGATTCTTTGATCGACGCGAAGACGAAAGCTCTCACCGACCTGGACGAGACGAACAAAATAAAGAACAAGGCTTACGGAATCGACGTGAACAAGTCGGCAACCAGCAAGTTCATCGGCGAGCTGGTGAACGCGAAAATTCAATCCGCGACAGGAAGTATCGGGCCGGTGGTGAGCACGGCCCAAAACTTCTTCTCGAACACGAAGAGCGGATTGACGAACGCGTTCGTCTCGAAGTTGGCCCCGCTCAGCTCCATCGCCTCCGGTTTGAGCTCTCCATCCTCCAATGGTAAGAGAATATCCTCCGAAATTGCGTTTAAAATTTTCGAATTTTTTTATTTTATCTTAATCGATAAACGTTTTTCGTTCTCAAATTTATTAGGGGAGAACAAGGAGAATCTCGATACCAAAGCGTCGAACGCGTTCAGCTTTCTAGGAAACATTTTGAACGCCCAGCTCGGCGCGTTGTCGAACTCGAAGGGTCTTTCTAGCGATTCAAGTATATCCGAAGGGGTACGATAATAATAACTCTTTCTCTTCTTCACGTTTTTTTTTTCTGTTTTTCTATTTCTATTTCTATTCCGTTTCGTGATACCTTACCTTATTCACTCTTTCTTTCAACAAGTACGTTGCTCGTCGCCGATCGAATTAACCAGAAACCTGCGACGACTGATTACTTCCAATTGCTTCTTTTTCCAATCTGATCGTGTAAAATTGTCGCTTGCCATGGATGGAATGGAAATTAAGAAAAAAAAAAAAAAAAACTTTCGTTAAACGTTTCGTTTTTTCCCCTTTACTCGTCGGTCATAAACTTGCATGCACCGCATTTGTCACGTGTCGTCATTCGCAAGAGGGTGCGAAACTTTGCTTGCTAAACTTGTTTGGCTTGATACAAAGAATCCTTCTAAATTTTTTTGTTTGCATGTAGAGAACTTTCGCCTTATTACGTCGAATTAACCCTCTCACGAGAATCGTTTGGAAAATCAATCCAAACGATTGCAATACTCGTTCATACTATTAGCTAGCTATTCTTTCGTCGGGACCAAGGTAAACACGCAAATTAAAATGAGAACATGTTGTGCATAAACAGTACGATTACGGTTCGCCGCAAGGGGAGCCTTATACGGTTTAAAAAGCGGATGCGGTGCAAACGAGGACGTTGGATTCAACGCTTTGGACGCGTCCAAAGGGGATGTATCATCAAGCAGCAACGCTTAAGAGGATCCTAAGGGCGACTAAACGCCTATTTAAAACCAAAAAAAAGAAAAAAAAGAAAAAAAGAAAAAAAAAAAAAGAAAAAAATAGAAACTAACTAACGAAAGAACTCTATCATCACGCGTATTTGTAACATTCCCGTAGATTAGTAGCACTGTATGGATTTTTCTTTTTAGCTCGACCGATAAATTGCCAGGATCTTCTCCTCCCCTTCTGTCGGTGACAAACCCACCCACGGTAATCTAAACGTTTAGAGAGACACGCAACAGATCTTCCTCTATCTCGTCACTCTTGTTCGTGCTAAAACCAACGAGAAGTCCCTCCCCCCCAACGTTGAACGAACCATCGTTGTGCGACAAATGTAAATAATATTTGTTATAAGAGTAGTTTCTCGACCACGTAGCCGCGTGTCTCGATCATCATGTTTGTAAATTCATGGATGTAAATAGGGTATAGTATCTTTATTAACCTGATATTAAGTATAACAATCAGCAAGGATGGCCATAATTAATGGTTTTTATTGATATTGATGATGATATTGATGTTAAATAAAATCACGATCACGTTCTTTTTTCTTTCTTTTTTTTTTTTTTGTTTGTCTACGAA
The DNA here is from genome assembly GCF_014066325.1 of Apis laboriosa. NCBI lineage: Eukaryota > Metazoa > Arthropoda > Insecta > Hymenoptera > Apidae > Apis > Apis laboriosa. The sequence continues at coordinate 2,106,101 of NW_025221020.1, forward strand.
TCGAATATCTGAATATCTTTTTCCAATCGTACGTCCTGTATCCTTTTTCTGTCCTTCCCCAAAGATATACAGGATAGATTTTAATTTACGTGTGAAATTTATATTTATACGAATATAAGAATATAATTCTTTTTTTTTTTTTTTTTTTCGATATTATTATTTCTTCTCGAGATCTTTATTTCCTTTTATCTCTTTTCGATGAATTCGACCAATCATGTGCTAATTGCACAACGATACAATTTTAAATTATTACACGGCGTACCAATATTGATTTTTTCGCACGCATGATTGCGCCAAAGCAACAATCGCGTTACACGTTCTCTAATAAATACGTTATGGAAACAAGTTCTCGATCGATCGAAAAAAAGAAACGTATCATTCTCTCTCTCTCTCTCTCTCTATCTCTATCTCTATCTATGTTTCTCTCTCTCTCTCTCTCTCTATTCTCGATGTTGGCAACACCGAGCTACGCACGAGTGTTGCGAAAGCCGAACTGTCATTGGCTATTTTTTTTTTTTCTTTTTCTTATCTATGTCCAGATCTCGACCACGACGGAGGATATCCCCGAATTCGATAGAACGAAGGTGAACTTGGACATACCCCCAGTCGTGTTCGGTAGCGGTTTCACCACTATCACAAATATCAGCAAAATCCTGAGCAACGTGATCACCGTAAGTCCGAGCGAAAATTTGTACAAAATTAAAAGATATCGAGATCGAGGTCGATGTTATTATATTGTCTCGCGATTATATACACGAGTATAATTTGAACTCGGGACAATACTTTTCTTTTTTCTAATTTTTTCTTCCCCCTCTATGGCAAATCAATTCGTTACGTTGCAAATGTGTCACCCTTCACTTTATTGCAAAATTAATCCGGTTTTCCACGATATACCTCTTTTTTGCGCGCAATCAAAATGATATATTTATATATATAATATGATTAAATCGATCGAATTTCGACGAAGAATGATCTTTCTTTTTTCAGAACTCGGCCCGTCGAACGCAAACGTTGCTAGAGGTGTTCAAACCGTTCTTCCGTGGAGTTTTCGCAATCAAGGGCCTTCCTTCGGATAATCCCCGCTAGAAGATGGCCCACTAGAGGAGGATCATTGCGGTGCTAGGATCGACTGCCATTTCACCGAAGGATTTCCAGGAAGAGTCTTCTGTTTCGAGGGTGCTGAGGAGGAATCGAATGGGATCCGTGCCAAATAGCCTGCGAATGATAGTCTAGATAGAATACGAATTTTAGGACAATCGTAATCAATCGTGTTGCGTAGTTAAAGGTGATTGTTAGAAAGGGGGAATCATTTTTGTATATCCCATCCCTTGCGCCAGAACCACGAAATTTCCTCTTTGCGCGTGAAAAAAATATTTCTATTCGAATATTTATTAACTTATCAAATTTCCTCTGCGATGCTGTCAAAAATATCGATCATTTTACTTTATATACAAATTATCGAATAATTTCGTGGTTCTGGCGTCAGCGGCGTGAAATGTATAAATATTTATGCGGCCTCTGTGCCGTTCACGGGTGATCAAACTTGTTGTTTCCTTTCGTACGTAAATTCGTTGCCATAAATTGCGACAGAACTGTTTGCCAGAACTGTAGCTCGCGTGCCGTGAAATGTACGTACAACGATGTAATATTTTTACATCACTGCTGTTTAAGTGTAATGTTCGCTCGATGGTGAAAATGAACACGTGTTGCTTGATTTAGAACTTGTTAATTGTGTTTTCGATCAACGTGTAAAATAAACGTGCGAACATATCGAATCGATTAAATTCTTTACTTCCTACTATGTAAAAAACACCATCGACGTGATTTCCTTTCCGATAGTCTCTCGATTATCGGAGAAATCTTTTTTCTTTTTTTTTTTTTTTTTTTTTTTTTTCTTTAGGTGAGATGAAGTAAGCCCGTCGTAAAAATTAATCTATTCAATAGTAAGTCCCTTCTTGACTTCTGCTTGGATGAAAAGAAACTTTGTTGCGCTATCTTGAATCGAATTGCGCAACAATGTTTACGAATCGAATCGTAACAGTATATTGCCGCGGATCGGATTCATTTTGACTGTCGTCGAATAATTAATATCATCAACTGGCCTGGTTCAAGTTTGGAAATAGTACAAGGAATTTATAAATACGTAAAACTTGTATTTTATTTCGCGTTAATCGTGATTTCTAAATGATGATATTTTTGTTTATTATGCGGTGACATTTGATATTTCTAAAAGTTACTTAATGAATTACTTAATGAATTTCTAAAAGTTACTTAATGGATGAATAAATGAAACCGTAATATCCTTTTGCTTAACTTATCTTAAAGTATCGGTCGTAAGTAAAAAATATCTCGCTATAAAAACATCTTCGCAAGTATTTCTGGATATTCAATTTAATTTATTTATAATATAATATAATTTATTTATAATCGAGTAATATCTTTATATGTTATATCTTTATTCTTTATATGTTATATCTTTATTCTCATTGCAGACATTCAATTGCATTCAATTACATCTTCACGTAACGATGTTATTGGTTTGCACGTGTTGTAATTGATTGCAATAATACCGCGATGACGAAAAATCGACGAGGCGATAATTACCATCGATTAATCATTCTTTCAGGCTTCCGTATCCGGTGAAAGTTTTATTTATTCGAACGAATAACAATTTATCCTATCGAATGAGAAACGAAAGAAAAATTAAATAAAAACGCGATTCGATCTGGCTTGCCTCCGCGAGCCCAACTTCCGGTCTGGACCACCAATTATGCAACAGTGGTTGACGCAAGTATGCAAAATATATTAAATACGCGACTCTTTTATGTTTGAGAAAAGAAAACACTTCGAAGTGGAAAAGTGTTTTCTTTGAGATTTATCTATGAATCTACAAAATCTGTCTACGAAGAAAGGTATTTGAAAAAAAATGAAAAGATGGCTGACTACACGATGGCTTCTTTCCCTTCTCCTCCGTATAAAAGTATTTAATATTTGAAAGTAAAACGAACTTTTTTATAGTATAATGGAGTCGCAAGATTGCGTAATCGTAAGTATGGGAACGCGAAAAGATGCACGCGACCTAGTTCTAAGTATCCAAAGATACCAATGAACGATTAATTATCATACGTGGCGCGTTCCACTTTCTTAGTCGTTATTGGCCACGCCGTTTCTTGCGGTCAACGGATGCAAAAATGATCGGTATTATTCACCGCGTATTTTATGGGCGAAGAAAAGAAAATTCACGAGAAAAAAAAAAAAAAGGACGGCCGTCATAATCATAATTTATGGTCGTCTCAATAATCGGTGTCTAAGCAAAAAAAAAAAAAAAAAGAAAAAAAGTCTTGACAGAACTACGATTGGCAAATTGAACGTAAAACGTTTTTTAAAAACGTTAATGAAGTATTGTCAATGTTGAAACGATAAAAACTTATCGTATAAAATCTGTAATAAATTCTCATCAACCAGCTATGTCAGCTATTAGCTGTTATCAATTTCGTAGAAACTAATTAAACGAACACGCGTTTAAAAACGCGTTTAAAAATTTCTTTTCCAGCTTTCGTAACTATATATGATATCTCTTTTTCTCTCTCTATTTCCTCGATATTAAAATATGTAAAATCGAGATTATCCAACGATTCGTGTGATCATCGACCATCGTTGCCCAATTTTCTACACGAAAAGTACGTTCAACGGATCGTGCACGATCGTGACTCATCATGGGAAATTTTTCTTTTGACGAGTAATTTCGATTTCGGAGAATTTTCGTTTCTAGAATTTCATAAATTCTGTAACGACGGAACGGGAGATATTTCGTAAAAAAGGAACGACCTTCGAACGATTCGAAGTATCGAAAGGAGGAGAGACTCATCTCGTTAGTGTCCGCTCTACCGTCCAACAAGATGCATTTGTTCTCAAGCGACGTGTCGTTTCTTCTTTACACCGCCGGGACTGGTCTTCCAGATGTGAAGCTGACGGAAATACTTCTCGCATGAACGAATTGAGAATTTCAGTGTCGTCTCAGGTAAGAGTGGCGACTGTTTCTACCTGTTTTCTTTCTTTCTTTCTTTTTTTTTTTTTTACGATTCTCTCGGATTTTTGTCATTTTTTCTTTTTGTTTTGTTTTAAATAAATAAATGATATTGTGTATCTATTTATCTATATGTATGTTCGATTTTGTAGAGGAAGGCATTAATAATTAATTCTGTTGGATGCAAAAAGGATGACTTTACTTTTTGAGTAAAATATATGACTAGATTTTTTTTTTATATGTTCTGTAAATTTTGTATCTTTTGTATCTTCAATATTGGCCAACGAATTCTTACTTGTTCAAAGGTATAGAAACCGACTATTGAAACTCTTTTTTACATCCAACAATACAAAAAGACGAGTTCTTTTTATATTTTTAATTGCGGAAAGTTGTTAATTTTTCTTAAATGTAAATGCTTTATTTTTACAATTGACCGGTGGAATTGTACTTGATTCAGTGAAATTTATTCAAGATAATCACTTATTTTATGTTCCTCTTTCCAATCTTTAATTATACAAACATTTCACCGATATCTTTCAATACCATTTCAAAGGTATAGAAACCGACTATTGAAACTCTTTTTTACATCCAATAATACAAAAAGACGAGTTCTTTTTATATTTTTAATTGCGGAAAGTTGTTAATTTTTCTTAAATATAAATGCTTTATTTTTACAATTGACCGGTGGAATTGTACTTGATTCAAAGTGAAATTTATTCAAGATAATCACTTGTTTTATGTTCTTTCCAATCTTTAATTATACAAACATTTCACCGATATCTTTCAATACCGTACTTAGAATTCTTTTGTCTCTTACAAACAAACAAACGCGTTAACCAACATATGCAATGCCGCTATACGAATAAAAAATGACTTTCCAATTTCTCTCTCTCTTTCTCTCTCTCTCTCTCTCTCTCTTTTTCTCTCTCTCTTCGTTATAGAAAATAGTAACCAAATTTCTAAACTAGTAGGTCAAAGGACCCAACGTCGTTCACTATTTCGTGAACGATTGCGCGAACGTTGCATAAGAATAAATCTGACCACGTTTTATTATACAATACTATCATCGAAACACGAGAAAGAGAAAGAGAGAGAGAGAGAGAGAGAGAGAGAGAGAGAGAGAGAGAGAGAAATTAATTCTGTCTTGTCTTTCTTCTCCAAGCAAATCACACAAAACTATTTCGCAACGTTTAATATATTGTATGAATCAAGGATCGACTCGACGTTTGCTCGAGATAATTTTATTGAAAAAAAAAAAAAAAAGAAAAACAAAAAAAATTGATACTGACACGTAAACGAAGGAATAATTTGCAACACGCGCGTATATTTTTCTTTTCACGTGCTGCCGCACGTTTGGCTGCGCGAAATATTCGGTTCGTGATCGAAGCTTCTATATAAAATGCGATTCGTTATTTAAACTTAACTTCTTCCGACAAATTGGCGATTGGAAAATTATATCGGTTGTTTCCTCTACTACAGGTTTCCAGATACCACGCAACGGGGTAACAGAGAATTGCATAAGGGTACGTGGACGAACGCGAGGGATTACGCAATACGTATATTTGTTCGAGGCAAATAGAAGAGTGAGTAGAGGCAATGAAAAAACAAACGATTCGTCGTCTTCGGGGAGGAGAGGGGAGGGGAAGAAATGGTTCGTTCAACCGAATCGATGAAAGTCACAGATATACGGGAATTTTGATGACCTCGTTCTCTCGAAGAATCCGATGCACTAGAAAGATGCGAGTTAAAATATGCTAGGTTTCTAAAATCCTGAATGAAAAAGAGAAATACGTTTAACGATTAGATCCGTTCCGTTTAACAATTTAATTACAATCGAAAAATAAATCGATGATGTTTCTTTTTTTTCCTTTTTTCAAAATTTTCTTCCATCTTCGAAATTATATCGGCGATGATATACCGGGAGAAACTACACTGGGAATTCCTTTGTTTCAACAGTATTTATTACTCCTATTTATTACGAGAAAGCATAGAACTAATATCTCTCTCTCTCTCTCAAAATCAATTTTCTTCTAATTCCACAATGAGAATCACTGATCCGCAACAGGTGGATAACCGCGCGTTACGTAACAAATACACATATAGATACATACGAGAAGATTTCAAACAAAACCGACCAAGCCATATATAAAATTCGAATGAGTCAAATGCGTGTCGTAACATTTTACCCTTTTGTTTTTCCGATTCTGTCGATAACCCTCGATAGACAAAGAAGGAGAAAATTTTGAAAGCTCGTCGCATTTTGTAATTCTTTATTGTGAAACGAGAATATAGCGCGACAATTAGACCGCGAATGTAACGAATTTATCGTACGGTAACCATAGTTACTCTTATCTCGCCTTCCCTACTCACTTCTTCCATAACGTAGACTCGATTATCGACGCAATAAAATTTTAAAATTATGGTAACAAAATCCTATAATGAACATTGGTGGTGACATGGAAATTCATTAACCGGACAATTCATTAATTTTCACGATCGAGCGAAGAATGAATCGCGAGCAGAAATAAAATCGAAACGAGCAAGTTTAGAGTTGGAGGAAGCACGTGGCCGTCGCGGCGAGACGGGCAAGCAGTGAAAGTGAAACACGGTTCGAGGTCCACCACGTGGTCCTGACGTTCCACCCACCATTGTAGTATTACAAGTATCAGCTTTGATCCTCGAGCAGCACGGTTCTGCTCCAGATTATCGATCGTTCGTGAAACGAGGTTTCGTGATCCGTCGAAAAATCGCGATTCGACGTTTACGCGTGGTCAAAGTGTTTCTCAAGCGTTGTCAATTTTGTTTGGACACTTTTGGTCGTTCATCCCTGAAGCTATCTACAGAAGAAAGACGAAAGAAAGGAAAGAACGTGGAAAAATTTTGCGAGAAACGGGTATCGTTGTCGAGCAAGAATGCAAGAATCGGTTCACCGGTTCTAGTCCTTTCACACGCTCGCATAATCGGCGATAACTCGTGGAACTTTTATAGAAAGTCTCGAACGGTACAGTTACCAGTTTGATCGCGGCAAGGGGAGAAGAAAACGTTCGTGGAATATTTAGAAATTTCGATCGTTTATATATATATGTATATCATTTTCCTGCTGTCATTAAAGTAAAAGTTATTCCGGTGAAATGAAATTATCCGTTTAAAGATCGTTCACAATTCACCTACGCGATTCAACAACAGAAATGGTATATTCGACGTTTTATAAACGGAGGTAATTACCAAGGATATAGATACACTTTGATCGACGAGCACCGATTTCATTTAATTTCACAATTTAGTTTCAAAATTCTTTCTAATCATAATCACGTATTATAAATAGGAGTAGGATTATAAATAGAATCTAATAAATAAACGCGCAGACTCGATCCAGAGTTAATTACCAATCATTCGCGACCTCGGTGAAAAATTAGACGGCCTCGCCTCTCCGGTTTTCGAAAAATCCGCGCAACGTTCGGATCCGGGCAAGTATTTATCGTCTTCGAACTCGAGTATCAAAACAAACTACAAGACTATTATAGATAATTACTTTTCAAATAGACTTTGCCAATAGCTCGTGACGAACACCAACGGCCATGCCCATTGCGACAGATCCGAAATTCGTCGGCCGATCGTCCATTTCGAAACCGATGGAACACCGCTGCTAGCCAATTCCCTACACGCACGAGGTCGTAACCAACCTGTGAACGTGAAAATGGAGCACGAGGGGAAATATCTAACCACGGATCCACGTCAAAATTTCGAGTGGACAGTCACGGCCGATCTTTCTCCAAGTTTCCACCTGCTCGACCAGTCTCGATCGATCCAAGTAAAAGACCCGACTCTTTTCGATCTGGTTTATCTATATTATCCTGCTCGCGTCGAGCGTGTTGAAAAGTGGAAGAAGTGAAAGTGTTGGAACAATCGGCGTTACACAAATTTCCCGCCAATAATTCGAGAAAAGCAAATATCCTTCTCGGTCGCTGTCACTCGAACAACCGAAATGCACGCGTGAACGGAGAAGGCGCGAGCTTATAAATGCTTCTTGTGACAGGACTTTCCAAATTTCCTTGAACGTAAGCAGGTTCAAGTAGATAAATTGGCCAATCGACAGATACCATTTAAACCGAATCTTTCGATACGGTACGAATACGAATCGCCTCGTTAGTCGCATTTTTCTCGCATTTTCCTGGCGAACAATCGCTTACGTGATGGGAATCACGCGGATAAGTTCGAGAGTTTCGCGTGTCGAATAGTCATTTGACGATTTCCTCCGACTCCTTTTCACGAATTCTGCTCGGTGGCTCGCGTCGAACTGCATGTCGAATCTATCCCGAAACTTTACTGGAAAAGTTGCTGCGAACGTTTTGTCTCGAAAGTATGTATTTCTTTCTTTCCTTTTTTTTTTTTTTTTTTTTTTTTGAGCGTGTCCACGGATTCTATGATCGAGTACTTTGATTGCAGATGATGCGGGCATCGTCGATCGAGTTATTGGTCGTCGGCCTGTCGCTATTGCGCTTCGTCGATCCTGTTCACAACAGTAACGTTCAGAGGTCTTCGGTGAGCTATGACCCGTCTGTTCCTTCTATTACGCACTCGGATATGCATAATGTTCGGAAAGTTCGCGAAGGATACGATTCCTCGACCATCGACGAGCATTTGCCACGCGCGAGCGAAGAGAAGGCTGTTGACGGTTTGGATTCGTTGAGTTATCCTGAAAGAATATCGAAAGAAACGATATTTCTGCCAATACCCGCTATACCGATGGAATATCGTAGTTATCGAAATCATGGGTTGAACGATCGTTCGAAGAAGGAAGATGAGATAAATTCCAAAGAGGAAGATAAAGAGAGTAGCTCGGTCGAGGGAGAAATTATAGAAAAAATGAAAATTCTCGATAAATTTTTATCCGAAGATTCGAATGCAAAGGATCTTGATATAAATGGAATCGAGGATAATATCATCCCTGAAGAGTCGAAGAGAGTCGTCAGAGAGGTGAAGAAGCAAAAGCCAGGATTCTTTTGGACTCTGGCAAAACTCACATTTGAGGTAAAGTTTATTGTGATTCATCTTTCGTTCGAAACTGATATAAAATAAATTCCGTTCCTTTTCAGATGATCAACGACACGAAATCAGCGATCAAGCAAATCAGTGATATTATCAACAACAGTATAGCGCCAGATTCGGCCACTCAGAGTACGATGACGAAGGCGGCTTTGACGGTTCCACAATCGACGAATAATGAAACGAACGCGACCAATCTGAACGCAACAGAAACAACGACAGAGGCGTCTACGACTACCACGCAACCCACCTTGACCAGAGACGATTTGCAAAAATTAATCAGGCGAAACGTGTTGGGCCTCGTTAAACTTTTTAACATTGAGTGGAATGACGCTCTGAATGTAAGACAATTTTTAATTTGTTCTTTACTTACTTTCTTGTAAATTTCCTTCTGATGCTCTGACATCGTTAACTTCCTTTTTTTTCTTTTTGAGATTTATTAGTTCGTTTCTTCTTCGATTTCTCGTAAAGATGAGTGTTTAATCGAGGGAATAAGATTAAATTACTATTCAAATTGTTAAAAATTAATTGAATATTTTGTAGAACCGCTTCTTTAACGTATTAGGTTGTACTACATGAAGTTGCCGATTTAGAAAATTACAATCAATTGCGACTTGTAAACTTAACCTATATTTTGCTTAGCCTATATTTAACCTATATTTTGATGAACCTTCTATATTCCTTTTGTGATAAATTCTTTTTTTGTATCAGTTTAGATGTTTTTTGAGAAGTGAGAAAATTTAAAATATTATTCCTATGATGAGTTTAAACTGGGCCAATCGAAACATATCGAAATATTAGATTAACTTTCGAAAAAGACTCTATCAACGAGAGAATCGTTCAATGATGATTTCAAAAATTCAGATCTCATAACAAATGAGAATCTTGAAAATGAATCCCAAAATTAAATCTTAATCTATTCACTCATCAGATATTTCACTTGTTTATCACTTGTTTCATTACTTACACTCGTTTTTAAAAAATATTTTGATTGAATAAAGATTATAGTTTCGAAAATAAACTATTTTTCTTCCGACCAACAAAATGACAATTTCATGTAGTACGATCTAATATTATCTTCTATGTTTATTAAAGGAGAACAATTCAAGGAGAACAATTTTTTTCATTTAAATTATTTTAAATTTCTGATTATTTTTCTTGGATCCAAATTTTAATCTTTGATCCATTTCTATTGTAAATTAATTAATAAAATATTAATATTTTTTATATTCTCTCTTTCCAGCAATCGGAAACGAACGTGAAAGAGTTCCAGAAGAATCTAGGAAACCAGGTGGGCCTTTATCTTCGTGATAATCCAGAGGCATACAAGGATTTTTAGAGAACTCTTCTTCACAACAATCCTTAGTATTCATTCTCGTAGCATGTAGTTAGCAAAGACTGAAACGTATTATTTTAAAAAAATTATTATTATTTATAAAATTGTGGTTCTCTAATCCACAAGAACGTGTAATTATTTACCATTCGAATTAAATCAGAGTTGAAAGTGAATCAAATTGTCATAAAAATAACTCCAGATGATTTCAGAAAAGTTTACCAACAACATTACATCGTAGTAAAAGAGGCGAAGACGATCGAGAAACATTTCAAAAACGCTCACAAAAGATCTTACGTCATCTAGTAAAGATCATCGTCCGATATTTATGTAACACAGACCCCACGCACTCGGATAACTAGTGAAAGAGAAAGAACTCTTAGGGAGTTAAGGCGCGAATTCGAGAAAACGATTGCGACGAATAGAAAGCACGATTGGCGGATTTCGATTGGTTGATACGAGGCGTGGGTTCACTCGATTCGCTCTTATATGTGGATCACGGAGACGAGTCAGCAACTATGTGTGATCAGTGCTCTTCTGTGCGAATCGCGAAAGTCGGATTTTTACATTTCTAAACGAGGGTTGTAGATATATAAATCATAGTGAGTATAACGTACGTTAATTTTTGCATATTTGATAAGTCGTTACGAGTAATTTATAGTTTCGGTTGTTAAAATTTATTCATCATAAAATATGAAAAGAAAATTGAATCGTTAAATAAAATGGATGTCGTAAATTAACATTGTCGTATATAATTGTTGTATATAAATTTTATAAATATAAATTTATAGATTATTTCAAAATATGATTCTCGCTATTCGAGCCTATTGAAAGTAGGCTTTTTGAATATTATTAATATCTTATCGAAACTAGATTTCTAAAGATCATATTAATTATACGATGACCCAATAATAATTCTGTTTACGATATCGCGTATGCAAAAATAACACGATCTCTGAGGAAAGAGAGAAAAGGCGGGGCTGAAAATCAAGATTAGTGGAATAGAAAGGATCAATGGTCAATATGTACTGGATTTTAAGAGCATCGTGATTGGTCGATTCGCACTTGAGGGATCCTGAAATCATCCTTTATAGACCAGAGGATCGTCTTGTAGTTTGTGGATTAAGGAACTCAGTGGACAGTCAAAATTTACGGCAATGTTTGCAATCGTTTTCGTTGTTCTTAACATCATCGTTTACGCGATTGCCTCGGAAGTGGTAAGTTATTTTTGGAGATTAAAAAATTCAAAATTTGAATTCAGAGTATTGATATTTTGAAAACAAGAAAAGAAAAAGAAAAGAAAAATGTTAGTGACGTATTTTTAATTTTTTTAACGTGATAGAACTTTTTTTTTTACGTGATAGAAACGCAAATAGAAGCATAACACAAAGCAATAATGTTTGTTTAAAACAACGCACGCTGACATTTCGATTATCGGTTGTCAAGCGGAATATCATTCGACGTTCTTTATACGTAGAAAAGAGAAAGCTGTCGAGAAAATTATTCTCTCTCCGTATTTACAACTTCACAATGGTATTTTCTTAATGTAGAATAATTTTATATTCTAATAATTTTGGGCACTTGTCCACCTACGTATATACTTGTTTTGAATTTATTATTTCAGCCGACCCTTCATCGAATAAGACGACAAGATTTTTCAAACGAAAATGGTCAAGTGATAGACAAGATTTTTAACGTGAGTTATAATAAAAAATAATAAATAATAATAATAAATAATAAAAAATATTCAATCTCTTTCCTCGCCTTCTCGTTTTCAACAAAATTTAATTATCCCAGATACCAATTACCGCGATCAAGCAAACTGCAACCGTGGCACAATCGTTCAATCAGGAAAATTCTCAGACGATCGATAACGTGTTCAAGGTATCGTATTTACAATCCATCCTATTGATTCTTATATTAACCTCGTACAAATATTTCGTAGATTCCTATTTCGACTTTGGAAGCTGTTGGAACCCTCGTGAAGGCGACATCCGAGCAAAGACGACGGAATGCCGACGATGCGCAACGAATACGACAGGAGAGAAGAGACAGAATATCGGCCCAAAGAGAACGGCAAAGATTTCAAAGAGAACAATTGCAACAACAACGTCTGAAACAACAACTCGTGAAGAAGACCATCAAAAATAATGACAAAGATCCTTTCGATTTGAACACGTTGTCTCTGTTGTTTAGCAATCATGGTGTTCTAGGAAGTATTCAAGGAACGTTTGGTGGTTACAAAGGTAGTCATGGTGATCAAGGTACACACGTCTGTAATTCGAAATTAAATATTCAACGTTAAAAAATGTAGATCTTCCATGTAAGATATTTTGTAGAAATTCATGGAGGTCAAGGAAATGCAGGAGGTTACCAAGTTCACGAAGATATAGAAGAAGATACGAACTATTCTTGGCACGGAATCACAGCTGGAATCGGTACGTTTTCCGGTTCTCGACCAACCAGCACACGCGTCACCATACAAAATAAGATCGCCGTTAAGGACGAAATACCAAGCGACCATCTTTACGATACGGAACAAATACAGAACAAGATCGCTCCAAAGATCAAAGGGGATAAATTGAGACACGAAGAAGACCTCCCACTGCAGAACAAAATTGCACCCAAGACGAATAGGATATCGTTCAGATCGTAAAAATAATTTTAAACATATAAAATAAATAAAATTTCTTTTTCACGACAATTCTTACGTGACCATTTGAGTGGAGCAACGTATCAATCGTTTCTATTGGCTAATTTTCGCTCTAATCGGTAGCCGATAAGTACGTGAGTCACGTCGTATCGTTTATGCAAATAACGAAATGATAGAACGATGATGATGCTCGGAGAAAGTAAGTTGCAACAGAAATTAGTAATATTATTTTTCGTTCCATGAAATTGCGGATTGTGGAAGTGACTCGACGAATTTTCTCGATCCACGAATCTCAGAGTCACGTTTATACCGGCGAAAAATTGCGCCTGTTCGAACGTTAAAATGCGCGAGTCGTTCCCGCGATACGGAAAACATTTTGAATATAGCATCACTCAACTTGAATAACGAGAAGCGTCCAACTTATATATTATGCATTGGATATTCGAATAAAATTCTTCTTCTTCTTCTTCTTCTTTTCTTTTTTTTTTTCTTTTCTTTTCTGTGCACGATTGATATTCCATTGAACCCCTGACAGAGGAAGATAGGCGCATATTAAATGAGCAGAAAATAATTTTAAAGAATGGGATCCGTGGTTCGTTTCTATGAACAATTTTTCTTTTTTTTTTTATTTGTATATACAATAAATATAAAACATTATGGATAAATCTATAATAAATGATAATTAATCCATGACGGAATATTAAATTATTCCGCGATTATCACGATTTCTTTGCACTTATTTTAAACGTGTTCGTTACAAAACAAGGTTAAATGATTCATATGGATTAGTAATCGTTTGAAAATAAAATAAAATAAAATAAAATGCATTTTTCGATTTTAAACATTATACTCGCTATTATATTTGTGAAACATATTGATTAAAAGTATTATTTTCGGATAATTAAAATTCTGAAGATACGATAAACGATGTTTAACGATAAAGATAATAATATGCGCAAAATTGTTCGTTAAATATATATAAATATATATATATATATATATATATGATTTGAATGTCAATGGAATTTTTAAAAAGTGATTTATCAATTTAACCGAACGAAAAGAATTATTCATGTGTAAATAATTTAAATTTCTTTTTTTCAAAAGTTTAATGTATGGAAGAAACAAATAACGCTCCAACGTTTGATTCAACTTTGATACAGGAAATTATCTAACATTGCTTCTCATTTTTTTTTTTTTTTTTTTTTTTTAAATCGCTTTAATCGTTATAACTTTGGCGTCATTCGTGCCCACATTTGAAACAAGTTTATTAATCACTACTTCATTAATATTACTCTTTTTGCCGCGAATACGATACAGCGATATGTATTTTTCCGATACATAACATTTCTAAATATTCGATTCAGATTGTCATCATCTTAATAATCTTTTTCCCAAAATCATTTCCAATTAAAGAGAAGATAGAATGAAGACAAAATGACAAAATCATTTTAAGAGAACCACGATACTTTTACTTTATTAAATATATTTCGTACACCTGAAAGGTATGTGCAATACTCTCGACACTTTGTTCCGCTTGCAAAGACCGAAGAAGGAAATGAATGCCTATTGTTCCCGATCAGTCGTGTCGTCCTTGACCCCCGCAATCATAGTTCATTCGACGAACAATCGAATAAATCTACGATCGATTCTCATCGCGCACAAAGAGACTGCCACGAGACTGGCTCGTTCGTCGGCTACGTCAGTTTATCCCTTCCCGAAGAGAAGGTGAGATGTCTTCGAGGTCTTTTTAGAAATCGGTGGTAAATGCGTTAGTCTGCCGGTTGCTCGGCTCAGTCAGAAACAGAGATGCTGTGCAACAAGGTTGATCTCGCGTTCGTGCTTGGTTTACTCGCGTTTGCACACGGGATGCCTGCGGATAGTCAGAGTAACGAGAGGGTGAGTATTTTTTATTTTCGAAAATATTAAAATAAAAAATATAACGCGCACATTTGTTTTCATTCGTTGGATGATCGTGAAATTCGTGATGGGAAGCTTAAAGCTTTCTTTCATATTTTCATGATGATGATGATTTACGAAATTTGGACAATTCTTCAATTCTTCGGAGCCACGATAAATGTGAAATCGATCCTTCTCGAAATTGTAAAACATTTGTTTTGTATACGACGAATGAGTTTCTTAAACTTTCTAACTTCGTCGAGAGTAACGCGACATTAATTAAAGTAAATAACATCTAAACTTTCTTTTTATATTGGAATAAGTGATTGGTGATGTGAAAAAAAAAAAGAATGGGATTGAAAACAAAATATAATGATACAGGTATGGGAAGAGTAAATGGAAAATGGAAAAAAAGTGATGACGGAACAGCCGTTAGGTAATGGACAGGCGCAACCATGAGAAAGGAGTGCGGAAGTGCCGTTACATTATAATGTTTCTTAATGATTATACGATGACTTTTAACTTATTTACCCAATTATTTCGTTAAACGCGATTAATGTTCCTCGAGTATAAGTTTAATGAAATCGTTATAATGATAATTCCTTATCGAAAAACGATTTCACGAACGAAAACTAAACAGATGAACAATTATGTAAAAAAAAAACCTAATTTGTAATAATAAGTTTTCAATTCCAATTGCACGTTACATCGCGTATCTTTTTTTTTTTTTTTGTACTATTATTTTTGCGCCATTATCAATCGTTATATATAAATAAATAAGCAATGTCGTTTCAATAACATTAACATTAACACGTATATACAATAATAAATACTAATAAACCATTATGTAATCGTAAATTATACCGTTCGTTGCAAGAAGGACCAGAAGATGAAAATTATTAATTTTTACATTTTTAGAAAAACAACAGTTTATTGGCCAACATTGACTTGCAAAATTTCGCAACGTTGTAACTTCATCATTACTTTCGAAGATGCAACAATTTATATAAGAAAATTTTTGTAAAAAAAAAAAGAACGTAGAATCTAATTAAATATTTTCAATCCCAAAAAAAGGAGCTCTTCTTGCACATCCAACATATAATTATAATTCCTCCTTTAATCCTAAAATTGAAAAAAACCCACGGAAAATGTGACCAAACCAGCACACGTTCGACCTATATTTCTGACAATACAAATGATATTCATCTATAATTGAAATATGAATTGAAAACTGATCCAACCTGTTCAATTAAAATTATCTAGCATTTCAAAACTCTTTTCAATCTTTCGAGAAATTCCATGTTGTCGTTCTTTCTTCGTTTCTTCCTTAACGAAAATTTAAACAATTCGAGGAAATATTGCAACGAGACATTTTAATCGATATCAATAATAATAAAAGATTCGCATTAATATTCGCAGCTTCCGTTGATTCAGTTCACCAACGGTGGAATCCGATTCAATTTCGCGGGCTACCATGCTGCAGCCGGGTTGGGTGGTCTTCTAACCGGGTCGAATACAGGTGGTGGTCTCCATGCCAGCGTGGGGACGCCATGGGGCGGCCATGCGGCCGCTGGTTTGGGCGGCACACTCAATGGCGACAATGCGAATGCTGGCCAGTATTGTTTATATATATTTTGATTTTTACAGAAAGCAGAGAACGGAAATAAAGATTAATTTATATTTTATGAATCGACGAACAGGGGGAGGGCTTTATGCGAGAGCCGGGCTTGGGAACGGAAGACACGAAGCCGCGGCCGGATTAGGCGGCTTGCTGGACGGAAGTGGGAGGTCAGCACCTCTTAGGGGAGGCCTGTACGCCGGTGCCACCACTGGAACCCATGGACTCGGATTCACAGCTGGAGAAATCCCTAGAGATTTGTTCGGTGCTGGACCCAGTGACGGACCCAGTGATGGGCCGAGTAATGGACCTAATGGACCTAGTAATGGACCTAATGGACCTAGTAATGGACCGGATAATGGACCAAACGATGGAAAAGATGGAGAAGGAAGTAATGGGAAAGGGCCGAGCAGGGGTACGTCGCATATTCAAATAATCTCCCGTTCGGGAAAAAACTCGAAAAAGGTTTGTCCAATAATCTTGAATTTGTATCATCGTATTAAAAAAGAAAAAAAGAAATATTGAAATAACGTTTGCTCGTAGAAGAATGAAATATCTAAGGAGGCTCCGAAACAAGAAGCTGATTTTTCGTCGAGTAAAGAGGTAAATCGTAACCGGTTCGTAGGTTATAGTGGATTTAATTAACGCGTGAATACAATTATATCAGATACGTGAAGTATTACCCATCGAGCCGGCGCCTCTCGCTCAATTAGCCCCTGTTTTATCCAAAGAGACGAACGAAATCGTACAAGTTGGTAAGAATTAATGGTAATTTCGTATACTCGTTTCTACTTTTTTAAGTGATTTCCAGATGTTCTTCCTCGTCGAAGCAGATTCTTTCAGAGGAAAAGGCTGAGGGGGTCTAGAGCGAAGGTGATAGAGGAGAATACAGAAGAGGATCAAAATTCGAATATTCAAAAGCGTCAGACAATTTATTACTCGGATAAACCTGATTCTTCGGATAGAATTATGACGATACCGAGTGGGAACAATAATGGCTTCTTCGATGATATTTTTCAGGTAGAGGAAATGTATTTATTTTGAATTTTTAGAAAGGCGAAAACATTAAATTTTTTAATTTTCTTTAATTTAATGCTTTTAATTTTTATTTTTAATTCTTTTAATTCTTGCAGATACCAATATCAACGCTGAACGCTGTAAACCGGTTTTTAAACAATAGTACTGGTTAATTTAACTTTCGTGTAAACGTCCATTCCTCGTATTTTATATTTACAATTAACGATAATGAAATATAATTATTTCAAGAGAATAGTAGTAGATGATAATTCCTTAAGAAAGTTTCTTAATAAAATATATTATAAATATATTATAATTATTAGTTTTGCGATTTTTATTAGCATTTAAAATTTATCATAAGTTAATTTGAAGTTATTTTTCATTCTAAATTTTATATTACTAATAAAAAGACTGGTCTATTGTTATTATTTCTTACATTGTACGTAATAAATATGTGTACATCTGATTAAATAAATTATCTGATTCAACGTTACATTATATATTCAATGTATCCTATTGCACAAATTTACGTCATGTAAAAAAAAAAAACCGATAAATTGCGATAAATTAAATTGCAAGCTTGACAAAACTGGGGGAATAATAATAGTTTAACGTTTAACGAAAGCCAAGGACAAAGTTTTGGATATCGATGCTAATGCTCATTACACTTATTACGAGTTATTCGCTATCAATGGTAAAATAGTTTGACATCATGCGGTTCAACTATATAAATAAAAGGCAACGACAAAAGCGACCAAAATAAAAAGACGAGGAACGAAGCGTTTTTATTTTTCTTTTTGTCGAAGAAAATAATAAAAGGAGAAGAAGAAGAGCCAACATGAACGCGATGAAAGTGATTGGATTTTTGCTATTCATTGCATCAATTGCAATGTTGGTTAAAGCACAAGTAAGATTGCAAAATTTATTTTAATTCTTTGATATTACTTTTTTAAATGTTGCTCGACACTCCATCAAAAAAAAAGAAAAAACACTAATGTTGATTTTAATGATTTTTCAGATTAGTCCCTCATCAGGTGAGAAATCTTATAGAAAATATTTGTTCATTTGGTAAAAAATTTTTTAAAACATATTAATATAAATTTTTTAAAATGTATTATATTCTTTGATCGATAGAAGATGCATCGATATAATTTATAGATTAATAAAATTAAAATTAAAGGTTTGCAGGTTTCAAGTACGATTTCAGATAAACATGGATCGTCTACTGTTGCGCCGAAAGGTAACTTTTCAAAAGATAAAAAATTGATAAATATATTAAAATAAGATAAGACAGAGATATAGAGGGATAATTATTAAAATTAATTGATTTAATTATTACAGGAAAAGGAAATTCCAATCCCATAATTTCTCTTCTCTCATGTATTTTGGAGAATGTAGGCAGTAAGTTTATTAAACTTCCTTACAAAACAGATCGTTGAATCCGACGATCGATACGGAGCAAAATTATGATCACGTTTTTAATAAAAATTTCATTTCTCTTCGAATTTAGAATTACTTAGAATTACCTTAAAAATTGTACTTTATCCGTAAAAGTAAATAATTCAAATATACATATTCATCGAAATATTTTAATGTATAATAATATTTAGATCTACTCGGGATATCCCTCGGTGGTATAGTGAAGGATCTTGGATCTTTAATTTCCTCGGATGGTTCATTAAATTTATCAGGACTTCTTTCCGATGTTACCGCCATCTTAAACATACCGCTCGATGCAGTATTTTCTGCCCTTCAAACTGGAAATCTATCACAACTCACGAAACAGCTTCAACCTTTGGTCGATAGCTTATTAAATATACCTATAGTTGGCTCCATATTATTACTTCTATCGAATGTTCTCCAGGTAAATTTCCTTCGATATAACCCTCTCGTGTTAATTGTTATCGTGCTTATCTCTATTTTGACCGATAAAAAAATAAAATGGTGTTTCAGATTCCAGTTTCTCTCGTCGTAGCTGTACTCAGTTTGGTTCTCCACATCGTTAAAGCATTACTCAGTCTTCTTTTGGGGATACAAGTGAAATTTTGATATATCCTATAAATCTACCAACATGCATATATATATATATAAATCTTTAACAAATTGTTATTAAAAAATTGTATTTCAAAAAATATATTTATATTGCAAAGTTTCTCTTCTTTTTCTCTCTCTTCATCTTTCACGTCTCCCGCAGTTTCAATTTCGAATAGTTTTCCCTCTAATCGATCGATCCATAAAAGCGCGCGAAACGATATCGAAGACGACATCCGCGCGCCGACATTGCGGAATGAATCGAAAGAGAAAGTGCGTTTCGTAAGAACATAGACCAACTTCAATATCGGAATGGAATGGAACTTCTTACAGTCTACCTGTGACTGCGTGTCAAGAAACACGAATTCGTGATCGTCGATTCTTAATTTCTGAAACCCTCGGTTGTTTTGATTTCGTGTGAGAACGATTAAGAAACACAGGAAAAAGAAAAAAAGGAAAGAGAACGTGTCGCGAGCACGCTTCCGGGTTTCACGGTCACTTTTATTTAAGAAAGGCCGAGTCGCGATCGAACGAGTTCATTTTCCTTTCCAGAATCACGAAGATGCGAAGAATTCTTTGGGAACGAGAAATCTCGAAATTTTGTATTATTCTACTCTGCTGTCCCTTTGATCTATCCGTTTGCCTGCCGGCGGAGCAACCGATTAGATACACGTTGAGCACCGGTGACTTAAAAACGAGAGATACTGGCACGCCGTTCAATTTTGAACAAAATCGAGTGAGTATATATATTTATTTTAACATGGATATTCATTATATTTATCTTACGATGATCAACGATTCTCTCGATGCATTTTTGTGACACGTTGGCACATAACAAGAACGTGAAGGGAAAGATCGAAAGGTTCGATTGATGATTATCAGATTTGATGATCAGGATGAATGATGGTCAAGTCAATTTCGGTTTTTGTAGGAATCGTATCGTGGACGCGGTAAGAATCGGCTTAGAAAGATTTGTGAATTCCGTCACATTAGCGTCATAGTCGATGTCGCTTTTTGCATTTTTGATAAACCTTCGTTGACGGAAAAAAATATATAAAAAAAGAAAATGTGGAGTAAGTAATTGGAATTGTGGCACGAAGCTGTCAATTTCTCCTGATCATTCATCTTTTTTCTCCGATTCTAATTCATTTCCATTGAAATGAAAAAAAAAAAAGAAAAAAGAGAAAACATTGAGAAATGCAAAGCAAATAAGCAATATCATCTCTCGATAGTCTCGTTATTATTATTTAGCACAAGGCTATTATTTTTTCCCCCTAATTATACGTAATTATATCGAATCAGTGTGACGAAGCAAAAAAATTCTCAACGTTGAACATCGCGCATAATTAACTCGAAACATTATTACATTAGATATCCGGTGGAATATTAGCATAGTGGAATATTGCTTCACCGAGATTCACGATTAAGAAACACCGAGTGAATTGTACGTAAAATTATATATATCTATATATACATACATGCACCAATACGTTTATGAAACAGGCAGTGACGATCGAGTCGCAAAACAACGTGGTTACAGTGGAGAAGTCGGTGTCCATGAACTACGAACCGATACAGTTTGGAACGACCGAGTATCCTCCAGTGACAAACACCCATTCAAGCGCTCGTGAAACCGTGAGATTGGAGAACGAGACAGCGCAGAGTTTTTTCGAGAGGCCAATCTCGAAACCCATCGCAAACGTGTTGGATTCCTTTTTGAAACCTACGCCATTGGTCGACGGTATCAAGGAGGAAGAAAAATATGGAAATTCAGGAGACAAGTTTATCGGAATTGGTCGTGCTCTGGTCACTGGTTACCAAGAATTCAGCAATTTTCTCAATGCTCTCGTTGACGTGAGTCTATAATCGAATAATGGAATAATTTGAGGTGAATTTTTCTTTTTTTTGAACGAACTGAAAATCGTTTCCAGTTCCCGCGTAAAACTGCAAAAAAGGCTAGCTCGGAAATCTCAGGGATGCTGAATTATATCGGTGCACGGCTGATCGGATTGGAATAACGAGCAGCGTAAATATTTTGGATAATCAAATTCTAATTATCCAAAATTTGTGGTTTTGTTTTTCATAATTTTATACGTTGAATAAATTTTTTTGTTTTTTATCAAATTATCTTAAGAATTGTCGAAAAAGTGATGTATCGGATGCGAGAAATGCACGAAGAATTGTCTCATAAATATATTATTTATTATCTGAACGTTACACGTACACAACGAGGCTCGCGTGATACGATCTCGATGCAGCTCGATCGTCGCGACCTCGTAGCGTGGCAGGCTGCGTTCGAAACCACGCACTTCTTCAAACGTACACTAGGCGGTCAAGTGTCGCTACTTTATCGACAACTTATTACGCGATAAAAAAACGTACACGATGCACGATCGACACACCCGAGGATTTAAAGCTAGGCGAGAGAAAAATCCACGAGGATTGTGTAGTGTTTCCACGGGTGGGGTCGATCCGATTTTAAAACGATAACGAGAATAAAAATAAAAATTGTGCTCGCGCTCGCACGACCAGGCAAAACCGTTGAAACGGAACGGAAAAAGAAAAGAGAAGAAAAGGAAAAAAGAACAATATTGACAAAGCGATTCGTAGCGCCTGGTCGTACGTAACGAATAATTTTGGTATGATTCGTGTGCGATTACCTTATCTCTAGTAAATAAAACAGGTTCGCATGCAAGGTAACATAAATATTCGTATCCTACTATATAAAATTCTCTCCTCTACTTACTATCTACTTCTACAAGATTCGTTCCACCGATCAAACTCGGCGAGTACGTCGTTATTATTCTTACTTACATCCGACCTATTTTGTTAAAAGCTCGTCAAATTATTCAGCTGGATGAAGGCGGAATCGCTTATCGGGTCTAACGACCCATTAAAATAATGGCTCGTCTCGTGTCTCTCAGAAGCCATGCTTATTAATCGTCTCGTTCCACCGTCTAAGCTCGTGGACGAGTTTAACGATAATTCGCTCGCGTTTCTACTCGATTTCTACTAATTCTAGAAGAAGAAAGGGGCGTACATTTTCGCAAGAAGGGAAGGAAAACAATTTACAGGGGGATCGAGATATCGGCCGAGAGGCATACAGGGGCAACGATCCCAGATCCTCTTCGTATCGGCGGCGAAGAAGATCGCGATCATTGGCGTGCGATATACATGTGCGTGTATATATATATATATATGTATATAAAGTTTCGATGGATCTTAGACGCTGGTCTCGTCTAAGATCCATCTGAAATTCTAGGTGTTGGTGGTATCGTAACTCTTGTACGTGTGGGACGACCTCTTGTGCCTGACGGTGCAGAAGAGGATCATGCTGGCCACTTGGCCGAACAACTGGAGGAAGGCCACCACGAGGCCAACGGTCCCGACCACGTGCAGCCTGGTCACCAGCCACATTTGAATAGCTGTCGCGCAGCCTTCCTTGTACCAGAGCTCCTTGTTACGCCCCTCGGAGTCGAGGCGACCGCAATACCGTTCTCTCTGCACGCAACAGGAATCGGGCACGCGGTCCTCCGTCGGCCAGGCGTCGATTCGGAACCAATCCGTGTAATCCCGCACGCCGCAGCAGTGGAACTGAAATTTTTTTACGCTTTTCTTAGTGAAAAAAAAAGATAACACGATTTTTTCCAAATTATGAATTTCTCTCTCAAGGAGAGTATCTACCTCCGTGTGTATGTGGTCCCATATAGCGGGAAGAGTTCCAGGTTCCCTGGTCAGGTTGTAATGCTTCTCGATGCCGAACAGCAGCTCGTCCTTCAAACTCTTGGCTAGATGTTCCCTGAAGATGAAGGCCAGGGTGCCCAGCATGAACTCGCCCAGGAACATCAGTATCACCAAACCGAAGTACTGTAGGGAAGAAGGACAGGTTGAAGGGCCGATGAAGACGAAGGAAAGACACACGGGATACGAACCGTGATTAACATGCATCTCGATTGAAACCACGCGCCGCAGCATCCGAAGAAGGCGATTACGAAGGTCACGCATCCGGCGGCGAGCAGCAACGAGTCAGCTGACGCGAAACTGTAGTGCGGCACCAAGGTCGTGTATCCGGAGTAAGCCAATCGGAGCCAGAGGCCTGCACCCAAAATTCCGCAAGCGCATAACTGTAAAAATGATTGCACGAGTGAGGACGCCGGCCTGGCCTGGTTGCTCTCCACCGTGAAATCGTGTGAATTTTTCTATCGCCCGATATCATCCTCCTTTTCTATTTCTTCTTTTCTCTTCTCTCCTCTTCTCTTTTCTTTTTTTCTTCGCGTAAACAGGGAACGTGATAAGGAACGCGAGTGAGACGACACTTAGAGAGAAAGGAGCCGCGTAAAAAAAAATCGAATCGCAACGATGATCTCTCCTCGACTTGATTATTATTCGACGCACAATTATGCAATGCGATAACGCCCGCTTCCCGTATCACCGTTCCACTCTCCGATCTTGCGAAACGCGCGAATCGCGAGGTCGAGCGCGACTTCCCGTGACTGCGCGTGGTTACTCGATCTTCGAGCTCGAGGTTTACGATTTTCCATTCTTGCCACTTTTAGCCTTAAATTCGAATCAGTCCCGAAATCAGGGGGATTGTGATGGATTGTGAGAAAGGGAAGGATCGTCGTGGATCGCGGTTTCTGGATTATTCGGGGTTTAAAAGTGGGTCGAGGAAACTCTCGTACAACGTTCTCGGAACAACTCGATTCTTTATTCCCTTCGTTATCCGTTGCCTCGTCTCGAGGTCTTACGATTATCGTTTCAAAGGATATTCGAAATTATCGCGTCGGTGGCGAGGACAGGTGAGGAGGCAGCATTTGCTCCCGAACAAATCGTGGACGTGGAGTGGTCGAGAGGGGCGAGATTAGAAGGTATATTGACCTTTTCCTCGGAGATTGTTGCGGTTTAGTAATTTGCCCTCCGATGCGCCGTCCTCCGAGACGAGATTAAAGGCATCGTTGTGCGCGAACAGACGTCATTTACGATTTCTACCGTTCCTTTGTTCAACTGCTTCAATTTTAGCTCGTCATCCGCACAACTCGCCCGTTATATCTTGCCACCATTGTTCCGACCAATTGTACGCGTCCCTTTATTCCTGAGCGTTTTCGAAATATTATAATATCGACCCGAATCGTACTTTTTCCGATCTTTTTTCTCACGTCCCAACGATCTACGTTCCAACAAAATCGTTAGGATAATTCATCTGTCCATTTCGTCGAGTTCGTCGAGTTGACGAAGAGGTGGAAAATCTGGGTCGAGACAAGATAGGCCGGTAATCGGGCGGAATATCGAGCCTCGGGGCGATACATCGAACCGATGAAAAATTAGCATAAGCTTGTCGCGACGAGGCAGCGTTATCCAATCCAGTTAAACTAGTTGGAACGAAGTAATTTAAGCTTAAGTCGGGTACTTGGGATGGAAACGGGATCGAGTGCTCCACCGACCCAATATCCCGGTCAAGCTTTATCGGCGAGCAGCATCGCGATACTGGATGGACCGGGACGAATAAATGGACCAACGGTCCGCTCGATCGGACGATTAAACGCCGCTCGATTTACGCTGCCCGCGAAACCGGTACCGTTAAGTTTCATCTCGTCGATGAAACAGCCGGGTCGACTGTTGATTAGAAAACCGAGTGCGCGCTCGAGCGGTGCGGTTTTCGGTGTGGACGATCGGCTGGAATCGATTGAAAATCATCGATTAAAAATAGATTTTGTAAGAATAGTGGATCGATGGATCGAGATTTCGCGGGAAATATTTCGTTGGAAAATCGTGCTTGATTGATCGACAAACTTTAAAAATTACGATTAAAAATGAGAATCTTGGAAAGTTGCATTTGTGTTTTAGAAATTAGATTGTACTTTATGAATCTTGGAAAGTTGCTTCTTCCCAATCGATAAAATTTTGCGAAAAAAAAGTATTCGTGCTCTTTGACTAATCGACAAACTGCAATTTTGAAAACGTTAAAAATTACGAATATATTTATGAGAAAATTATTGACCAAACTGCACCTTTGCATTGATCACCTAGAATCGTTGAAAATTAAAAACAGATTGCATTTCATAATTCTTCTGGAAAGTTATTCCATTCCTAACTGATAAACTGAAATTTCTTTAAAAAAAATACGTTCGAAAAATCGTATTCCAAATTGCGAATTTTAGATCGCCCGGAATCAAAAACTATAATTAAAATTTCATATTCATATTCGATCCTCGATTCGCAAAAGAAAAAACTGTTTCAGCGCGCGAACTGGAATCCTTTATTCATTTATTTATTAAGAATACGTAATTAATTTCCCAAAAAACTCGAAGAAAAACTATTTATATTCCTTGATCAATCGACAATTAACAGAACGGTCAAATACTCCTCCGACCGATCGACGATTTCCTTTTCTCCCTCCTTCCGTCCCCTTCTGACTCTTCGCGCAGTATTTTATTTTTACCGCCGTCCTTGACGCGTCAAACTGTCTCTCATAAATCAAAAACGCGCGACGATAGTGAGCAACAAAAAAAAAAAAAAAAAAAAAAAAACGGGAGCGCACCTGTTGAAAAGACCGAGAAGGAAGAGTCGTAGCCCCAATCTTCTCTCCTCTCTTCTTCTCCGGGTACCGTAAGCGAGTTGATAGCTCGTAGAGCACGGTTCAACGTCCTATTTAAGAGCGGCGCGCGGGGAGCAACGGGGGCGGTTCGAAATGGTAAGATGTATCGGCGAGCGAGGAAGGGAGGGAGGGAGGGAGAAGGAGGAGGAGGAGGAGGAGGAGGAGAGGAATGGCTGTGGAATGCAGCGGGAATGACAATGCTCGCCGATTTGAACGGGCGCGTGGGCCGTTTCCATCATCGCGCGCCGCTTCTCTTCTCCGCGGCATCGGTGGAAACGAAACTTGGTCGATCGTGTTTCGCGAACGTGACACGCTTGCGGACACGTTCGACCAGCCGTGTTTTCGATTCGCGTGCCGCCATCTCGGCGGAATCGCGGCCGACGTTTCGTTTCGACTCGTCTGAGAGAGAGAGAGAGAGAGAGAGAGAGAACCAGAAGGTCTTGCGCGATGATGAAATTGGATGAAATCACACTAGCTCTAGTGAAATCTGAATAAACACGACGTAAATACGATCGTAATCGGTATTTTTATATAACGAATACGACAAATAAATTCCAACTTTAATTAAACTTGTTGAACGAGCCGAGGATGAGACTGGTATTCGAGTCCCTTTTTCTAGAAGCTATTATTGATAAAAAAAAAAAATGAAATTTCAAAACATGTTACGTAACATTTATTATTATCAATAAATCACGAATTTATAATAATAATAAATATAATAATAATAATAATAATAATAATAATAATAATAATAATAATAAATATAAAATAATAGTAACTATTCCTGATTCTGTAATAATGCTCGCGTAATAAATCGATGATACGTACAGTGGATGGAAAATAATGGTTACGTACCCAGATGAGAACGTTGAGGGAGCAGAAAACGTGCCTGATGCACGTGTATCCCGTGCGGCCCATGGCTGGAACACCCCTCGAGGTCCTCAAGGCGACAAACGGTCTGGCAGTGTTTCCTGAAAATGAAACACGAGCGACGAATCTCAAACTTCGTACGGCCCATCATTTTTACCTTCACCCGTTCTTCCACGCTCCCTGAAACTCGCGCGAAACAACGCCACCTTCGATTTTAATTGGCGTAAACGCGAATCGCACCCGATTATTCGCATATCGGCAACTTTCGCCGTCTATCCTCGCGTGAGTCACGATCGATCGTGATCGCCGCGCGAAACTCACGCCCGATCGTGACAGGGTGAACGTTTTCGATGAACAAGGCAAGGAGGAAGGTCGAACAATACGATACTTACTCGACGAGACTTACGTATTATCGTTTCGGGAGTTTGACGAGGAACGCGTGTGGTGGTAGACCACCGAGGAAATCGAAACGAGTAACAAGAGAGGAAGATAGAAGCTTTACGATTGCGTATGATTTGAAGAGTTGCGCGTAGAGAATAGACGTCTCTATTCCCCTTTCGATCGTCGATAACCTCGCGTAAATAAGAAGCAAAATTTTTTGATTCTCGAAAATAGGAAAGAAGATAAGGAAGGGAACGAATCCTCTTCAGACGTGTATGTGTACTTACAGCGAAATATTGGCGTTCACATTCTCGCTACGAAACGATTTCGACTTTTCCGCGCGTTGGTATTCGTCGATATTCGAGCGAAAGACGCGGACGACGAGAAACGGGCGTGAATTGGACAGATAAACGATACCGGTTGAGCGATCGGGCCGACCGGTTGGCAGCCGATCCTCATCGGGCGAGGATACGTTCCGGTGTGGTCGGAACCAGGTTGATACGATTGGCTGTGGCCCCTTGTGGGCCTTCTAGGTCCCCTAACGGGACACCCTGCCGACGGTGAGGCCTCTCACCTATACGCAATCCCGATCACGATCTCGTCGCTCTGCTCCATGGTGGAGGTAACACCTATGTGAAACGTGTGCTCGCGCGAAGACGTCACTTTCCTACGAACGCCCGCTGAGTCGAGTCGCTCAAGGTCGTTGCAAATCTACGCGTGTTTTCCTCTCGATCGTTATCCGATACGCGTTGCCGATTCTTTTTTTTTTTTTTTGTGCGCGCGAAAAATATCCGTGTGGTTTTCTATCTCACGAATTCTTCCATTCGATTCTCTTCTACTTTCGCGAAAAAATTACGCGTTCAAAAATTCAATCAAGAATTAGGAAAATAAGAATTTCACGGTATGGAAAATTTACATTCCACGATATCTGAATGGCGATATCTGAAATCGGAATCTCGATAAAATAACGTTCGACGTATTTTTCTCTTTTTTTTTTTTTTTTTTTTTTTTTTTTCCATGCATTAAACATGCCCTATCGCACGTGCGTACGCAACGAATCCGATCGAACCGCACATCGAGTCGCTGAATAAAAGATCCATCGTTGCGATTGTTTCTCTCCGTATTGTTCCGATCGATCGATAAAAGGAGGAGGGACTCGTTTTGTGGAATGACCGATTTCACCGAAGTTTTCGCCAAAGTTTCACCGACAAAGTTTTTCGTGATAGAATCGGTGATGGAGCACCGACTCGAGAACAGCGATTTATCCCGCGGCGCGATGCGAATTTCTCACCTGATCCCGCTCGACTGAGGAATCGAGTCTCTTTGCACAGGTGAGGCGCCTCTCGAAAAGAAAGGGGACGACGCGTGACACGACGCGTACGCTTATCTCGAACGCTTCGCCTGTCACATTCATTTTCGCGTGGAATAAACGTGGCAAAAAAAAAAAAAAAAATAGTAAAAGTATTCTGCAGAATCGCGATGCGCGTTGTTCACGCAGCGTTTTCACACGCGCGTGGAGAGGAAAACGAGCGATCGGTGCGGTCCGCGATGCAGATGGAATTTACGATCGTTCGATTTTTTCGATACTTGTTCGGCTACACCGATCGCTCGTTTAGAATCATTTTGCCTCGATAACCGTATCACGGTTGGCCTTATTCCGTGTTTCGAGCGGAAAAATCCCTTCCTCTTCCGCCACGATTCGAATGTCGTTATCAGGATAGGATAATATTGATTCTCCTTATCGCGTAACCGAACACGGTGTTGCGTGTAATACGCGATATACCACTTGTTGCAAATAGGGCTCGTTCAGCAAACGAGAAAGAAAAAGAGAGAGAGAGAGAGAGAGAGTAAAAAACGTGCTCGGGGCTGGTTCCAGGAGAATGTAAATACGTTTCGTATCCTGTTTCCGAAATAACCGACGTGAAACGTGATCGTTTCGAAACGTGGAAAATTATAGATTTCTGAAATATTGTTTCTCTTTTCGTAGCGCGCGTTCGATTATCACGACTCGTAAACGGCGCTCTTTCCAAAGAAAAATCGAATGCGAATTTTCGGTTCTTTTTTTTTTCCGATTTTTCCCATCAAGATGAACGCATAACAACTGGATTGAGACTTTTCGATAGATTTTCGATTTTTTTTTTCCATCCAAAGTAAACGCGATGCACGTTCTTAGAGAGCGAGATCAATTTCGAGTTGAATTTCCTTTTTCTTTTTCTTTTTCTTCCCGATCCCGAAAAGTAATATCCGCGAAAGTAACCGAACGAATACGTGGAAAAATCACAATGAACGATTTCTCTCTCTACCGGATAAAATATTGGATTCGAGATTCGATATTCCGTGGTGAGAGAGGTGAATCTCGACTGGATTGCTTCTCTGGCCGAAAGATCGGCAACGATGGACCAACAACGCAGCGTGGATATTCTTTTCCCCGCATTGTCGGAGGTATTGGATGGGGCGAGGAGAGGGGATTGGATATTTGCCGGGATCGATCTCGAAATCAATTCGTAAGAGCGAAATGGAAGCGTAAACGGCGCGGCTAACGAACGAGGCGAAGAGAGTGCGTGGGGGCGTAGGAACGGTCCCCCTCGTCACGACTTCCTGCCAATTGCGGACAATTTGCGATCATCTATGATCTCCCCCCTCGTCGCCCCGTCGACGAAACATGGTGTGGACGGTGCTTAAGAGTTAACGCGGCACGATTCTTTTTTCTCTTTCTCTCTCTCTCTCTCTCTCTCTCTCTCTCCTCTCTTTCCCTCCCTAATTCACATCGAGCTCCGCTCTTTCTCGCTTTACACGAGATACCGTGCCATCGGCGACGTTAACGCGTCCTACGCGGCTCACTTCCCACGTGACGTAACCGAGGAAAGGAACGACGAGCGTTGAACGTCGCGTTTCGAATACGTACGCCTATCATCATCCCTATCTCCGCTCGTGCGTGCAATTTGTGCAACGAGGCTAGTGCTCGAAACGCCCGTTTTTCCATCACTCTCCACCTGAGATGATAGCTGGAGGATCGAGATAATTTTTTTTTCCAAGTTTTTATATTAGAGATTTCCAAGAGTATTCCGAAATTTTTCGTCTTCCGATAATCCTCTGCGTGCGATTCTGGGAGTTGAATATTTTTAATTTAAGAGATTTCGAGGAATATTTCACGGTAATTAAGCGTCTGATATTGTTGAAGGTGAAGGAGAAATTCGATTGTTAAATTTCGAAAATCGAAGTTTTTAAATTAGAGATTTCGAAGAGTATTCCGAAATTTTCGTCTTCTAATAAATAATCTTCTGCGAGCGATTCTGGGAGTTGAATATTTTTAATTTAAGAGATTTCGAGGAATATTTCACGGTTCTCGTTAATTAAGCGTCTGAAGACGATATTGTTGGATTGTTGAAGATGAGGAAGAAATTCCATTGTTAAA
Source organism: Apis laboriosa (assembly GCF_014066325.1). Taxonomy (NCBI): domain Eukaryota; kingdom Metazoa; phylum Arthropoda; class Insecta; order Hymenoptera; family Apidae; genus Apis; species Apis laboriosa. The sequence continues at coordinate 2,136,986 of NW_025221020.1, forward strand.
TTTCGAGATTCTTCGAAATTTTTCTTCTAATAAATAATCTTCTCCAAGCGATTCTCTGAGTTGAATATTTTTAAATTAAAAGATTTCGAGGAATATTTCAAATTTTTCTATTTTCCTGATTTGTAAATCATCCATTGAAGATCGGAGAGAAATTGTTAAATTTCTTCGAAATGAGTTTTTATGTTAGAAAGAGTATTTTAAAATTTTCCTTTTCTAATAATCTTCTGTAAGCGATCTCAAGAACCGAGGAGAAATTGTTAAATTTCTTCGAAGTTTTTAAATTAGAAATTTCGAAGAATATTTCAAATTTTTTGTCTTCATGCTTAACTTTTATGTTCCTGATTTGTATCGCTGAGAATTGGAGAGAAATGATAATATTTCTTCGAAATGAGTTTTTATGTTAGAAGAATATTTTACAATTTTCGCGTCATTTTCTAACAATTCTCTGTAACCGATGTTGCCGAGGACCTAGAAAAAATCGTTAGATTTCGAAACGAGTTTTAAATTAGAAATTTCAAGAAATATCTCGCGATTTTCCTTAATTAATCCTCCGTAGACGATATAGGTTTATTTCGAGAATTAAAAATTAAAAATTTCGATGGATATTTCAATAATCCGAGTTTGATATAAAAAACGACAGTTGCCTGCGGAGACTAAAATACTAATATACTAAAATAATAATAATGAGATCGCTATAATTGAACCAAAATTCCATGTTAATCACTTTTCAAAATAAGCCATCAAGAAAAACGCGAGGCCCATCAATTACGAAAGTATAGAGGCCAACGTCCTCCTAATTTACAACGTAATTCCTAATTTATTACAATGCGCTCGTTAATCGTGAGACGATATGCGTACACGGTTGTCCTCCCACGTGACATAACCGAGGATCGAACAAAGGGTCTTGCCCATCTTGCATCCCTTGTAATACCTCGCCACCCATACGTGACTCGTTTCCTCAACGAGGGATTACGCACAGAATCGAAAACTTCTCTCCCCTCTTCGTCTCCACAAGATGGAGAGAGAGAGAGAGAGAGAGAGAGAGATTGCCACGAGAATCGTCGTTTCGGTCGCCGTTTATAAAAACATCTCGGTCTGATCGATGGAAATCCCTACCTCTCTCTTCTTTTTTTCGTATCGGCTCGCTGAAAAGCGATCGAAGGAAGGTATTTCTCACGGGCGCGAAAGAAAGCGGATGATAACCGCGGAGCGTCGTACCGGGCGTGAAATATCCAGTGACGATTGTTCCGGGAACAGGAACATGGGAAGAGAAATCGACGTTCAGCCGGTTCGCACGATCGATTTCCTCGATTATCCGCCGCCGGGATTTATCGGGACGATCCACTGGGACATTTAATTAACGTTTCTAATCCCGGTGCGCGAGGAGAGCGGGAGGGATTACACGATTCCTTGATCCAGAAACCTGGTCTAATCGGGGGATCGTTAAAAACGATCAGCCTCTCGAACGGTGGCTGATCGACGAGTATAGCGAGTGTGCATTTCTGGGACGGGACGATTATTGACGGTGAAACGGCGAGGATATTTTATCGTGCGTATATGTCGAGTGGGAAGATATTCCCGCGATTCGAATAAATAATCATACGATTATTGGAACGATCATCGACGTGACATTCCATTGTTCGTGAACGCGAGATAGATGACGAGTGATGACAATTCGGTGGCGATGGTTTGGTCAGCTTGCCATGGCTCGGTTAGAGAAGATTGTTTCTCATCTCACGCCGCGGGAGAGGCGCGTGGGTCTGAACGGGACCAGTGTCATTGAACAATTCGTATTAGCATGATTATGAGATTCGTTTATAATCATTATTATGTAACGCATGCCCTCGATTGAGTTACGTAACAACGGTTCCATGCACGAAAGTGCGCGCGCCCCGCTCTTTCGCGGAATGTCGTGCGTTTTAAATCAAGTGTTTCGAAAAATGCTTTCAAAAAGAAAAATCGTATCGCTGAGAATAATTGGAAACTCCGATCCCATCGCGACATACTTGTTGGCAACAGATTAATTCTTCCCGTGTCGTGAATTTAAGAATCGCGTTTCTTGTCTAATGGAGACCTCGCGACGCAAAATTGCACAAAGCAATTTGCAAACACGCTTGTAATTTTCTCGCGCGAAACGAGGCGAGAAGGATTTCGTTGCGAGCCAGCCGGTTGCAATTTCGCCAGTTGTTTTTCTTTAAATTAACGGCGTTCTGCTCCGAAGGAACCAAGGAAGTTGTAAATTCTATCTTCTCCGTGAAAAAAAAGAAAAGAAAGAAGTATATATTCTACTATATTAATCGAGCAAGAAACGAAGAAGAGACGAAGAAGAACGAGACTTGATCTATCGGCTTAGGAATTTTCCTGAAGAAATTGTGTAATAGTCTCGCATAGGAGCGTGTTGATGTGTTTCGCAAAGAATATATCGTAAATGCAAATATGCCTTCCCGTGAGGAGATTCTCTTTAAAAATCATCTCTGTGCGCGAAAACTCTCTTCCTCTCTCTCTCTCTCTCTGGGTATCGACGAAACTCAAGTTTAAGGAAAAGGAAGATAGGAAAAAAGAAAAAAAAGAAAAAGTGGATCGTAAACGGCGACGATGATCGCGATTACTCGGTCGGCGTCTTTTTTAATTTATGCTTATCCACGCGGAATTCCGTAAAACGATACCATACCCATCGCCGCGTCACTCGCGAACGAGTATTGTCAACTGTCACTTTGATAAAATTGCAAACGATGACAATAAGAATTTTTCGACGTGTTCTATTTATTTATTTCCCTTCCCTTTTGTTCCCTCGTGCAAAATGAAATAATAATCGCGAGGGTTTTTGAGAATCGTCGAACGAATATTGCGGGAAAAATTCGAAGAGGCGGAAGTGCGGAGGGGCGGAAGGCGGTATTCGAAAGATATACGCAACTTACAGGTGGGATGAAAGTGAGAATGGTCCAGTGGCGCGTTGCTGACAGGAGCTGTCACGAGCTCTTCGACACCGAATGAATCACAAAGGTTCATGGAAAGCGGAGTCAAAGGTCGGCTTGCGTTCGCGACAGGTTTCGAGTACTCGGATCGACTGCACGCAAGGAGCGCGCACAACTCTCGCACATCCGTTCTCCATCGGCCGCTATTCGTGACACGAAAGTCGCCATCTGACGGCAGCGGAGATAATTTATCCGATGGTATCCGGAACAGGTGATAAACCGAGGAAAAAAGATCCACGAAGACCTTTCAATTCTCATTCCATCTCGCTTACTATATAAAAATCATCGAATTTTAATTATTTACATCGATTTCGTAGATTTCTTGAATTTAATCTGACGAGAAAGAAGTAAAATAAAAAAAAAAAGACAGTTAAAAATTTTTAAGAAATTATTCGCGATTCGATATGAAAATATGATTTGACGTCAATTGATAATCGCATATTATTTACATTACCGTTAATTACTTACAAGAAGAAACTTATTTAATATTCTTTTATCACCAATAACATAAGAAAATATACATAACTGGAGTACATCGATCAAAAGTTTTTTTAGATTCATTTGTGCACTTGTTACGCTTGTTACGTTTGTAAAATGCGTTTCGTTACTTTTTTTAAACAAATTTTATTTCTTGGATTAAATTAAAATTCTCGTCTGATTCTTTTCTCAAAAAAAAAAAAAAAAAAAAAAAAAAAAAAAANAAAAAAAAAAAAAAAAAAAAAAAAGAAAAAAGACTATTCCAACTCTAATGATTCCAAACTTTTGCTCGACGTATGTACGAATCAACAATATTATAAATAATAAAATAACAATAAAATAACAAATAAAGTAAAAAGTTAGAAAAACGAGGATCATCTTTCGTTCATCTTTGTTTCTTGTATCTCTGAGAAGATTCTTCCATAGAATTCAACCATAGTTCTAAATCTTTGGTCATTTCGGGACATTGCGCGTTTGGCTCGACTTGAGCTATTATTTCCGGGACTGGAACTTTCAGACCTGTTGTCGTTTGTTTGCTAAAAATGACCGCGCGAACGAAACCGTCCGTCAAACTAATAAATTCGTGCTCCAAGTAGAAATTCTTATCATCCCAATAAATCAGCTGTAAAATCAAACAAAAATTCATTCGACAAATAATATTTATGTAATACTATACGATACGATTGACATTTAATTTATAACGAGCAATTAAGATTTATCAAAGATAACTTATCTCACCTTCGTGGTCACTTTATACACAGTGAAAATAGGAATGGCTCGACGATATCGAATCAACGATGCTCCTTGCACCGCGCTTCCACCTTTCTTCGTGATCGCCGAATATATTCCAGATCGATCGTAATAATGGAAACGCGCGAAATCCAATTCGCGAAGATATCTCGCGTTGTTCATGTGTTTAAAGAACAAATCCACATCTTGCGTAATGCATATACCTGAAAAAAGAAAAAAAAAAAAAAAAAGGAGGAAGATAAAAAGACAAAAGTTTTAATTTCTTTTTTTTTTCGCATTATTTGTCATCGATGAAAGTAAATAAGTATTTAAATGTATTTGAACTATCAAACTATTTAAATAATTAAATATGGAAAAAATGGAATGTTTTTCTTCATTTTAATACACGTGTCGAATTCAACGTCTTTCTATTCTTATATTATATTATAATTTCAAATAATATTATAATTTCAAATAATTCCTTTGATTATTATAGAAATTTTTTCGTCATTCTCCGATTCTGTTTCGTCACGGTATTTTTTCATTCATATTCCGTACACGAGTGAAACGAAAACATTAATACATCTGTGAATATATATTATAGTTATGAATAAGTTTGGCCGGTAATCGAAGAATCATTTAAAAGTTGCTTGCCTTTGAATTCTTTTGAAACAAGGCCAAAAATGTTCTTCCGCTTTTACAAGTTCGTTTACCCGAAATTATTCCTTGATGTCGATAACAATTACGGTACGAATGTAAATCAAGCTTTAAATCATGTCACTTAAACCCGGAAATGATTTATTTAAAATTCATACATCAATTACATTAATTAACGCCAAATCCAATTCTTTTATCGTTAAAAAGAAATCCAAATATTATATTATATATATATATAATATAATATAATATAATATAATATAATATAATATAATATAATTATACGCGTGAATTTCATAGAAACAGAATTGTAAGAATTGTAGCGGAATTGTTATCAAATTTATAAAAAAAACATCGAATGTCATCGTTAAGTGAATGGTCAATATCGCGTCTAGACTATAGTAATTACAAGAAAAAATATATAAACGCATAAATCGTAAAATCGCTACGTAAAATTATATTATGGAAAAAGAAAAAAATCTGGATTATTGAGATTTATAAAATGTTAAATAATTATTACCGTAAATGGTAGTCGTGTCAAAAATCTTCTTTTTCTTCTGAAACAATCTGCCGGTAAGGATGGTAAACACGATCCTCAGGAAATAATTTACATCGAAGAGCATGTAGAGAACGAGAGCGATCGTGAGCAAGCAAGCACATGCCATTTTTCAGTTATGTTATATGTTTCAGTTCTGTAATAAAATGAAGCGAGAAAGGAGAGCAGGAATGTTTGACGTTCACGAAGCCACAGTCCGAAGAACACTACATGCTTTCAGTTACCGTGAAATTTTAAACTGAGAGGTCGCTTCTTACACAGTGAAGTATGGCACAACCGGTTTCTCGTTAGACCTATGTTCCGTTGTAATAGGAACGGTACTTGTTCCATTCGTATAACTACGAAAACGTATAATACGCGGTCGATAAATTATAATTAACGTTCAATACGGTCTATTTAAATGATCATGATATCTTCATATGGTAAATTTTGATCATTACGATAAGGGAGATTGTTATACAGAGAGAGAATGTATTCGATCGATTGTTTGGAGCGAACGATGGGTGAGTTGGTGAAATATATATTGATGATATGATATATTACGTGAATATATAAATATATCAAGAATTATATTATACAAATGTTACACAAACTAGACTAGCATATGTGAAAGAGGATAAAAATCCTTTCAAAACACTAGTCATCATAGTTCTCGATTGATGTTGCGTTTAATTAATTGAAAAAAAAAAAAAGAAAAAAAGAAAAGTAGATAAGATATCAAAAAATATATGTTTTTCGTTACACGTACGATCATATATAATTATTCGAAAACATTTTGATATGTGAATACTTTTACAAACTAAATAAGGGTTATGATGAATTTTTCATGAAATATTTATACATTGTCAAATTATGTATGCATTTCGAACGTTTTCGAAAATCACATCATTATTCGATTCGATTTTGATTCCGAAAATATTTTATCGATTATTTTTACCTTTGTTTTTAAAACAAGTAGTAGAGAAAAATAAAGTAAATGTGTTTTTTTCAACGAGAAAACATTAGCCATCTAAGGAATATTTATTCTTACTCCTGGATAATGGTATCTTTAACGACATGATCAACACAATATTATCTGACAAAAAAAATGGCACTATTATCATCTAGAAGTATAATAACGTGCCCACGTATATTCACGTGGACAATTCTATTTAGCTGTTCGAGACTCGCTACGTCGTCGGCTACTTTTCAATGACGAAACTACGAATACCGATTTATTTCGAAATTTAAATTGAAATACATCTTAATGAATTTGTTCGTCGCAAATGGCGTCGGTAACAAGGATTGTACACGATTTAAAAAAAAAAAAAATTAATCACGCGAGAGTCGCGTACAATTTCTTTTTTTTAACTCCCGATTGCCGGACGTCCTATCATAGAAAATAATAATAATAAATGCAGTAATGATAACAAATGGAATTTAAAATTACAACGACGCGTGGCAAATCGATGTCACGGTCTAATTATTCAATAATCGTAAAAAAGCGAATATCCACCACGAATTGTAAAGGCACCTGTAACACGTTATAGAAGTACTCTTCTCTCTTAACGCGCTCGTAAATATATAAATTGTTATTATTTATTTATCATCGACGAAACAGCTCCTCAGGAGAATTCTATTAATTTATTCTCTCTCTATCTCTCCCTTTCCCCTCTCTCTGTCTCTCGCGGAAATCATTACCGGCGCCAATCGCTATATGTACAATATATATACTATATAATATATATATATAATAAAAAATGTAAATAACGCCTCGCGTCTTGCGATTACTTTCAACGAAGAATATTTAACAAATGGTGCTTTTTTTTAATTTTGGAAGCTCCTTTGGATTACACATTGGTTTCGTATCTGTAACCTTGCTCGACGCCCATCTAGCAGTCCGTTCCACGGTTGCTGGACAGATTTCTCGTAAAGCATCTTGAAAATCACGGAATCTATCAAATAAATTCTGTAAATAAATTCTTCCCTCTCGTGCGAGGGATGATCACACCTTATAGTCCGATAGTCGCGCATATACTATTGCCTATTAAAATAATTTCACATCTCTGTCTAGCCTTTGTACTCTTAAATTTTTCCTTCTTTATCGTTCTTCCAAAACAATTTCCTTCCTTTTTTGACATCGGCTACGTATATATGTATATATATATGTACGTATGTATACATATTTATACACATCGGAACCACGCTAAACCAAATAACGTTAAACCAAATTTTCAGGCGGACAAATGGCAATATCAAGCTGCCCGATCGCCCCTCTTGACCATTTACGTCTGAACGTCATCGGACTCGCAATCGATAAAAGCTTCAAACTTAACGATCACCCGTAATTTGTTCACCTAAAAAATTGATTCGAAGCTATCTCGTATGCCGTTCGAGCGAGGAAACGGCTACGTGGAAGATTTCATTAACGCCTTCACGATCAACGAAAGCCAGCATCGATCGAATCTTCGACCTTAGACGGCCGTAGTCGCGTACACGGAAGTGGAGACGGCGCCATTTGTGGTGGACGCCGCGTCCTCCTTTTGTCAGCAATGCGTGGTCACTGCAGCACTCTGGCGAAGAAGCGCCGAAGAGATTTCGTTACTCTCCAACCACCTGGCGACTTCCGGTGGCATTTGCGGTCTCACGTTGTGTATCTGTAATTTAAACTTTACGTTTCCATCGATTTCACGTTACACGCTATTAATTACACGTTCATAAATTATTAATTATGCCATCTTTCACTGACCTTTCATAAATACAGACCTGTCACAAATTTTTTATCTCGTTGAAATGATGATGAATATTTTTTTACCTGTGGTGCACCCGCCTCTACGTTTTGCTTCACGCCCCGTTCCATTAGAGTACTGATGATAGTCTCGGCGTTACAGTCCAAAAGTTTTTGCCTGCATATAGCGATAGCCCTGACGAATTCATCGCTGGTCGTAATGAATCGATGCTCCATGAATATGGATTTTTCATCCCAATATATAATCTGTGAAAAATAACGATTTCACAATGTTCACAATGTGAGATAAATACGATATGTACTGTTCGTGTGTACTAAGAGAGCGTATACGGAACTGTGGAACAATTCTAAAATCTATCGGCGAGGACGAAAAGAGTCAACAAATTAATTTCCATTGTGGTCTTATCGGTTTTCTTGCAGTTATCGGGAACAAACAATTGATAATCGGCCGTGATACTCTTTACAAAAGAATCGTGAAAATTTTTTTGTACGGATTCCCGTGACGATCGGTCAAAGTACAACGAACGAACGTGAGTCCGTAATACGATTTCACGTGGAACTCGGACCCGCATACCTTAGAAGTTATTTTGAAGATGGTGAAAGGTTTCAGGAAACGACGATAACGTATCGTCGCCGCTCCTTGCACGACGCCCGACCCTTGCGAGCATATCTCGCGATATAGGTTCGTCCTTTCGTAAAAATCCGCCCTGGCGAAATCGAGCTCGCGAAGATATCTCGCGTTGTTCATGTGGGAGAGCAATGGATCCACGTCCGTCGTGGTGCAGATACCTGTGTGAAAAACAAATATTAATTTTCACGGCCGTGAAAAAATAATGGAATTAAATAAACTCTCTCGTTCGACATCATTGTAAATATTTAAAAAATGGCATATCAAACAGAAATTGCATAATCAAGGAATATTTGTATAATGCAAGAATTTTATTTAATAAGTTGGTTTTATCATTATGCATTAAATGGGAAACCAAATAGATAGGATGAATAAGAAATACAGGAAATATTACTTTTACGTTTCGAAGTATCCATTGGTAACAGAAAAAAAAAAAAAAAAATTGAAATAAATGTAAGCGGTTTCCTCGTCCAAGGACTGATAAATAAAAGATCAGTTCTGGATACCGAGCATACTAAGTATCTCTATCGAGGAATTACTTATTCCTCGTTGATGTTGCGTGTCATGTAAGCCGTGACAATGATTATGTCTTTTCGTATGAGAAATTTCTAAGAATCGGACCACCGTGTTCTCGGGTTATCGAAGGATAGAAGGGGCGCATCGAGATATCTAAACACCGTTCACATTTCGAATATTTCCCGTAATATTTTCGTATAGAATTTCACAGCACCGCGGTGAACACAATCAATACGAGGACGGATTTGTTACGAGCAACCGACCTGCCAACTGATCGCGCATGGTAGGTCAAGGTTTACGCGAATGGGCTCGAGATTAGTCGGTAAATTGTAAGGATTCTGGGCTTACGTAGTTGACAGTTGCGTACAATGCATTTTCATGGGATCTTTAATAATAACGTTTTTTTTTTTTTTTTTTTTTTTTTACGTTACGCGCTATGCTACTATATAATTCTAGCTTCAACGATGAGAGGGTAGTGGAGAGATTGTACGTTAATTTTAACGTGTTCGCAATAATTAATGTGATTGTCTAATCCTTTCCCAGGGTTAAGCAACCAACGTACCGTATACAGTGGTCTCGTCGAGGATGCGAACTCTCTTCTTGCAGAAACGCGCGAAGAACACGATGAAGAACATGCGAAGGAAATAATGGACCTCTATCACTCCGTAGAGCAACACGATAGCTCCGAATACACCGGTCAATACCCAGCAGGCTATCATCCTGATCAATCTCGTATTCCGTCCGTTCTTGGATTGAATCGGGAACAAGATCCCCGCGTGGTCAGACTTTGGAAATTCTCCACCGTTGCAAAGCCACACCCCGCTTTATCGATTCGTCGGTCGAGACGTACGGTGTTTCCTCGTTCGCTTCTCGTGGAAGGGAAGTCAGGTTGCACAATTAGCATGACAAAGGATAGCAGGTGGACCGACGTCGCATGGCGAGCAGTCCCATTATGAGACGCATCGGCACATATCCCGATCAAAGCGTCAGTCAAACCGTTTCCTTCCTTTTCTTTTCTTCTTTTTCTTCTTCTTCTTCCTCTTTTTTTTTCTTTATACGTACGAATATACCTAAAACGTGACAGATAAAATTTTAATTATCGGGAAAAAATGAATTGAAAGTGTTCGTTCGTCGAAAGAATTTTCGTCGAATTTGTTCCATGCGAAAGATTCGAGAGCGAGACGTTTTTGTAACACCACGTTGTAGAACAAACGCTCGATAGCGAGGCAACGTTGAGTGGGTAACTTTTTCCCAGGCAACGATTAGTCCGTGGAAAAATTTGCACTTAGACGAACAAAAGTTATTTCTGAAAACCATACACACACACACACACACACACACACTGAGTAAATATTAGAATAATACACGTCCGTTGTAATTGCGCGGTATTTCTCGTGCTAACCCACACATCGGGATCGTTCGTAAAATAAACTGCACATCAAAAATAGGCATCGATGAATCGTGTTGCAATGTTGCTGATCGCTATAGGCGACAAGTCGAAAGATGACAACCGAGCAAGAACAAGCAGCGACGCGATTTGGCAAACGGCAACACCGTGGCGTAACTTTTGAACGTTGAGTTTCTGGGGGAGAACGATACCGTTTACGAAAGCGTTTAAATCTTTCGTAGCGAAAGCTACTTTCGATACTTTCCCGCTCCGTCCAATTACGAGGCAAAGCACGTTTTCCTTTGACGAGCGTTCCTTCGTGAAAAACAAGCTCAAAAATTCGTCGCCGTCCATTTTTCAAAATAGCGAACGTTCTACCCTAGAACGGCACGCAACCCTTTCCATCGCGCTAGATCGTTATTCGTTTCGCGCGGTAAAGATAAAACTGTTGTCGATTGGTAACTGGTTGCGATAATCGATGATTGCACCTACCTGGCGGGTGCCCGTCAGGTGGAAATATCGAGGATGCGCGACGTCCTGTGGCTGACTATACGCGACACATGAATCCGCACATGCTTATCTACTTACACGCGCACACGCACGAGGGACACGCGCGAGGAGCACACGTAGACGGAGCAGAATTAACGGCAAGAAGTATGCGTTCGTGTCGACATCTCAGAAACTGCTGATCAACCGCGTTCCCCGATTTCGATGTCGTGGTGAGCGTTACGGGCGTCGGAACGTCCCTTTCCGAAGTCGCATCTGCGCCGAGGATTTCCAACCACGAAGCCTACCGTTCCTAGTGGGAGGCGAAACCTTGCTGCGCGTTGACGTCAAAATCCTTGCCGCCTTTTTTAATGGGGGGATCGAACTATGGTCGTGCGTTGCATAGATGTTTGCGAAGAATTATCGTAAAAAATAGAATTGGAAATGATATAATCGACCGGTTTGGTCACTTCTTTTTTTCTTTGTACACTGAGAATCCGGTTGATCGGTGTATAATTCAATACGAAATGATTTTTTTTTTTTTCTATCTACGTTTTTTCTTTTTTTTTTTATTACGTTACGGCATCGGATTGAAAGAGTGGTTCGATTAATTTTGAATGAAGAGTGAAAAAAATAAATGATATAATAAGAAAGTCGAGAAATGTAGTAACCTTGAACTTTACGAGATTCACGATGTTCGTTGATCCATGAAAGGGAAAGAATCTCTTTATAGTATCTGTATTGCTTGTACGGAAGATTCAAATATATGTTAAAAAAAAAAAAAGTCGATTTCCTCAATAATTATTAATATCGTTGGTATAAAATGTTAAAAAGGAAATCACGATACAATCTATCAACATTTATAGAATATTATTTTTTTTAGCACAAATTGTTGTATCATTGTATTCCATCACAACTTTGGATCCTCTTTTATGGGAATATTTTTATTTTTATTTTTAGAAATTTAGAATTGAAATTTCGTTTGAACGTCATTATTAAAATAGACGTACGTACTTTTTATATATTTATATAATAATAAACTAATTAATTATTGACAATTATTAGTAAATATTAACATATATGTTGACGTAATATAATATAAAAAAAATGTATACTATAAATAATCTTTTGTACAAGACCACATTTTATAAAATCTTTTTTCATAAAAAGAAAACAGAGTACGATTTTATCTTTATCGTCGAAAATTTTTTCTCGCTATTACTCTTCGTTTTTTTTTTTTTTTTTTTAAGAGTATAAAAATTTTTTTATTTCTTCGCATTACGTGAATTTACTTTACGAAATTTAACGTACGCTTTGTGTAATTGGTACGGAGGAGAAGAGCAAATGAAGCTTCATCAAACGTTATTTGAAGGCGAGACATGCACGAACAATACTATGTTACATCAAAAAGGAGCTGGTCAAAAAACGCTTTCCTGCTGATGTTTTATGGAAAACACGTGATCCGCGAACGAGCAACCACGAAATCGGCACGAATCACGAGCGAATCAATAAATAAGTCACGTACAACGTGGGAATTGCAGACGTCGTAAAATTTCTATTAGCCTACCGGAAGTTTTACCGAACAATTACATTCTACTTTTAACTTGTGCCCTCAAACATAATTATACAATTGCTTTTTTTCTACATGTTATGCGTAGAAGCAATTAGTATCGTATTATAATTTATTATATATAGTTTATTATTATAAAAAAATTATTTGTACATCATTGCTCGAAACTTTAAAAAAATATAGAAGACAAATATAAAATAATATAGAATCAATAAATAAATTAAAATATTCGTACTATATCTTTCTCGATATTCAGCAATTTTTATTTATTATTCGGTAGAAAAAAATTCCATAACGAACGGCGAATCATTTTTTTCGTATCGAGTTAATGGCAGATCGTATGGAATAGGGAAAACTGGAACACCAGGTTCTTCTTCCTTTATGGGAAACGTTGATGATCCAGTCTATAAATAATATGTATATAAATAATATGTGTTTGGAACATCTTTGTCCATGTATAAAATGTATATGTATAATAAAATTTTTACATACAATAAAGCTTGGAATAAATACAACACCTCCTTCGTAATTCATAATATAATGAGAATTTTTTCCAACCGTCCCCCATGCTGCTTTACTTAAATTAGCACTAGTGAGGACAAACCAAGGTATTCTTTTCAAATCGGGTGAGATTCTTGTATAAGTTTTTATATGAGGCATTGCTTTATCTCTGCCAGTTTGCTTGGCTTTCCACTGACTGAAAAAATTGTTAAATATAAACATATCAAATCAGTGATGTGAATAGACATTAAAAACTTACTACATGTACGATTCTATCCATTTTTGTTTTGAATGTGTTTGAAGACTGTACGGTAGACAACAAGATCCAACTCGACAATCAAAACTTCGTTTATAATTGTTTAAAGACGGATAAATGAAGTGGAAATTCGGATGACTTTTTAAACCTACTGGATTTTCTTTCGACATCGAGGATGTAATTTCTTTCTGAAGCCAAGTCTCGTAATTAGGACCTAAGCTACCAATACTCGAACTCTGAGCAACCAATGTCCATTGGGGCGCATCAGGCGGTAATTTAGCGTGTTTGGAAAGAATGGAACCTAATTTTCTATGTCCCCAAGAGTCATATTCCATATCCGTGTGTCTCCCCGGAACAGAAGCCAAAAAAAATACGTTTACCGAAGAAAAATCTGCTCTTCTTACAGCACAAGTCCATTCTGTTATACCTGGCTGTCTATATCTATTCAAATAGCGTTCTAAATCCTTCTTGAAACCCGTCGGTGATTCTCCTTCACTGGAATTTGCAGATTCTGACAATGGTGGAAGATGCGGTGATATCCAAACTCTAGTCAACAAAATTGAAGCAATCGTTTATTCATTAAGATTCTTTCCTCTTTAAAACAAATATAAAAAATAATCTTTAAATTTATTTAAAGACAGACCCTTGTGTTCTATTCTCCCAATCGTCCATGTATAAATTCGCGGTAGATACCACGACTCGTATTCCGTCATCTTTATATTTTAAAATCATAATTTTGGTATGATGGCAACCAAATTTTGTTGGCATATCTACATAAAACATGGTAACATTTGAACCCACTGGTCCTGTATCTACTCTTTCTCCGAGTAAAATGGACATATTTGTGTTTTGTTCAGCCAACATATATTGCACGTGTAGCCATCCAATATCAACCATAAAATTAATGTGGAGGCTGTTTACTATTTCTCCTAAACTAATATCTAGAATTTCAGGAAGTGTTATAGAAAATGCTTGATCGTACGTTTCTCTTGATCTATTAATTGTTGAAAAAAATATATGATACGGTGCTGAACAAGCATATTTCATGGCAAAATTTCCTGGCTCAACCAAAGACGATAAACATGTTTCATATCCATGCTTCTTCATCATTTTAATTGCTTTCTCTCTTGTAGATTTGCACGATTGAAATACTTTTATCAAAGATGGTTCTTGTGATTGCTCTTGACTATTTCTAGAATCATATTTTTCATCTGTTTCAGCATGTTTGCTATGACTTGATTTTGATTTCTTATTATGCCTTTCATTATCTTGAAAATCACTATTATCTCTCTTTTTTTCTTGAGAAGAATTCTTCTCTATGCTTTCTTCTATTATTTTAAGACTATCTAAATCCTCTTTCATTTTAGAAACTTTATACTGATCCTTATTTTTTTTGTCATTGGAAGCTTTAAAAAGCGCCTCTGCTTCTTCATCCATATCTTTCAATTTATTTTCTCTTCTTTGAAACATTATTTGCTTATGTTTTTCTACTTTATCTTTTAAATCTTGACTATTCATAGTACTATTTTCATTTTTCATTTTTATGCTGGTATTACTTAGTTTAGAATTTAATTCTTTGATCGAAGAATCACTTCCTGCTTTTTCTCTTCTTAATATTATTTGTAAAATCTTCAATTGATCCAACAAGAGAGATCGATCAGAACATTCAAAATCAAGTTTTTCAGGTACTTGTATTTCACCTTCTAACTGTTTTTTTACAATTGTTTCTACTGAAATGCAATATATACTGTTCTTTATCACGATTGAACTTGACTTATTAGATGCATATCACCACGATTATCTCATTAATCAGATCAATATTAGATTAAAAGCAAATAGTACGTACAATGTGGATGTGACATTTCATTGAAATGAATCGGATTTCTTCGATAGCATTTTTCCATGTAAGGACACGGTTTCTTTTCTGGAACTTGTACGAAATAACATAATTTTTTAAATTGTGAAAAATTAAATCTTAACCTTAAAATTAATCGCATTTTTTTACCATTATTAATACAAAGACTTGTTGCCATTCTATACTTTTATTTAATTCATAAAGAACGTTGTTACTGAATAAATAATATTAGATTTAAGATTTTATATGAATTAATTACACGTAATACTGTTAAAATTTATTCCTACGAATTATTCTTTCAAATAGCTGACAAAGACGACTAGATGGTGCTGTAATCGATGTGGCGCAAGTGTAGTTCAAATCGAAATTAGTCTTGATCTAAACTTCTCAAGAGTAGTGCGTCTGAAAAATCGTTTTGAAGAAACGATATGGAAAATAATGTGAATTAATATAAAGTGTTGCTATTACAATTCTTTACAATATATTTATTTGTTCGTGTCAAGTTGGAATAATACAAATACGTAACATTATGTGTTCAATTTTTGTCTTAAATGATTATATATTTCTCGAGTTTTTATGAGCGCCAAATTTATTAATCAAAATGGCGGGAACACGTTCAACACGGTTTTTCGTTTCGTCTAATCAATCATCAATCAGATTTGAGATGTTTTTAACGTCGAACAATCGAAAATCAAGAAACAAAACAGGTAAGTCGATAAATTTAATCAAATAGCACGATATAAAATCATAAAAAAGAAACCGAAATTCGAATGATTTATTCCGATCGTCTTAAGAATCTTAAATACGAGATATTAGAACGAACGTCTCTCGATAAAAGAATCGAGGAAAAATAAATCGTGAGAAAGAACGATATGGCCTCTCACGGGGAAAGGATTAAGAGCGTCTCGACGCGTAACAACGCGTCCTTAACCGATCTGGTATCGAGCACCAGAGTTAAATTTCAACGAGCAAACTTACCGACCGCATCTCGGCGTACTTGATGCTCCGCGAGCGCCACTTGGAAGAGAATTGTGTCGATGCATTTCCATTTTTGCAAGAACAATTAACTGCCGTGGAAAGAATCGCGAAACAGATTTAAAAATTGGTTCGCTTAATATGCATGCGCATAATTTAGGAACAGCCATCGGTATTGAACTGATTAAATTAAAGTCACATCAGTGGGAATGTTTTCGACCGCCATTCAAGGATGAGGTTGTCCGGAGAAAGAGATTAAAAAAATTCATCGATTTAAAACATCTGCAAATTTACATGATTTGATTAAAAAAATCGCGAAAGTGAATATTTTGCGAATAGACTACTAGATGAAAGAGTTTGAATTTTTTCGTCAAGTGTTCATTGATATAAAGATTAATTCTTCGCTCGTTCATATAGACGTAAAATTACTTATACTCTTTATCAAAGTAATTAATTCTTTCGTTTCGAATAATACATATTCTCTTTATAACGTTAAACTGAACAAATGAAACGAAAAACTTTTCCAAATACTTTGGCAATTATTATGAAATTTAAAAAGATTAGCTTTTTTATTCATCATTAATTTTTTTAAACGCTTACTCGTTACAATCATGCCTGAATCGAATAAAAATTAATCAAATATATTCACACCTAAACATTTACACGATTTCTCCTAAAACATTTACACGTTCAGTAACAAACGAGACACTTTATTTTTCTCGGCTGCTCGCATTTTTCATCTTTCGCAGCATCGATTCTCGTTATCCCGCGAAAATCTTATTCTCGTTATTCATTTTATTCTCAACACTGTCTGTTCATTTTGCTGGAGAACGACGCGGATAGAATTAACGAGAAAACGAAAGAGGGACAAGCTTATTCAGGAGATTGCCGACTTTCTGGACAGTTTGGACAGAACGAAGAAAAAAGGCGACAGGAGTGGAGAAAATTGAATTACCATTGATTCGCCTTCCAAACTTCTTCTTCGTGATTCCCATCGATGCGGCAAATTGAACATTTTAACTTATCAAATATTCCAGTCCCGTGTATACTTAAACGACATACGTAAACATCGTGATTTTCACATTATAAGCCCTTCCTGATCGTTTGACGATAAAACTTAAACACCATTTAAGATTATTAGCCGTTGAAGGGGACCGGCGATACATTCTCATAGGGAGCCGTACACGAACGTACGATGGGGAACGAGGCGCCATAATCCTTATCACCGGTCGTTCCACGTTCCCGTGTGCCGTTTCGTGTCGTTTTCTAATTCGTTGGTCGGGAACGGGAACATTATGAAAACGATTTGCGGGGGATTTCCTCGTTCAATATCGAGGATTAAAGGAATACTCTCGTAGGAGGGAGTGCGTATATACGGAATAAATAACAGCAGCGCGTCGAATGTCACGCGGTGGAAGGTGGAAGGCGGACAACGGAACGACCGAAAAGTGGTCAGGCTTGCAGGATGTGAGGAGAAGGGGTGGGAGAGATGCCGTGCGTCGAGACGCCTCGATCCGCTCAGTCACCGCCCAGACCGCGCCGCGAGCGATCCATCCGCCGTGGCTTCCGCGTGTTTACACCGGTTCTCGCGCGTCTGTGACTCTCGTCTTCCACAGTTATCGGCCAGTTTCGCCTCGCTCGGATGCCCGGTGCCCGGATAAACTTTGCCGGTGGCGTTTACGTGCGTACACGTGCACGCGTATTCTTCCACCGTTTCCGCCTTTTTCATTCATCAAGAAAGATTGGATCAGTCGGTCCACCGCGTCGATCCAGACTTGGTCGCGTGCAGTGATCTCCGGGACAGTGATATCGATCACGTGAACTGCGGTGTAGTGGTGAGTTGGTGGCGTGGTGGAGTCGGTCGGGATCGCACATCCTGTGGAAAGCGGTTTCCTCTGGAGGCAGTCAGAAGGCAATCAAGATTCATCGCAGCCCGGAAATGCGAGAAAGTCAAGGTCGTTTTATTTACACCGTTACGTACCGCCGATCCCTCGTCAACGGCCGGTTTCGCGCCAGCAAAACGGAAGTCTCGTGAATCAGTCTTTATTTTGGATCGTCGTCGTGTGTTGTGCGCCGTAATCTTTCTTCTTGTTTACGCGCCCTTTCGCCGGCCGCTTCTCTTCGCGATAACAAATTTTTTTTTTCTCTTCTTCTTCTTCTTCTTCTTCTTTTGAAAGAAGCTGTTTCGTTTTCGAAGGAGGACAAGGAGGAGAAAGAAGTTGAATGGGAATAAGATCGAGAGTATCGACATCGGGGGACGGGAATTCGAATCAAATTATAACCTAACACGGTGAGAATCCCTCTCTTAACCTCGATGTTTCTCTCTCTCTCTCTCTCTCTCTTTCACTTTCACAGTCTCTCGATTCATTCTGATTCTTAAAAAAAAAAAAATCCTTTCATATACGACTAATTGCTTTCAATTTTTAAAAGCTTCCCCTCGAAATTGGTGGTCGGTTTTGTTTATAAAACGGAGGAATTAGAACGAAAGGAATTAAAATTTAAACTCGTTACTCGTTGTAATGAAAAGCGCGCGGGTTTTCGCAATAATATTTCGTGAATAATATATTTCCTAATCTTCATCCTCAAAAGAATCAGCGTCTGATCTCGTCCTCGATCGATCGTCACTAATTTTTACACGAATGATCCCGCGTTACACTCCGCTCCCCAAACTTTTCTCTTTCGTTTTCCAAACAAATCGTTTTACAAATCAACTTCGAAAACCAGTCTCGTTCTTCGTTTAAATCTTCGTCCATTCGAGGAAAATTTGACGCGAGGTAAATACGAAAAGGATAAGACTGTAACGGTAATCGTAACAACGAAAGTTAACTATTGAAATAGAAGAAATAGCTTTAATTAATTTCGAGTATTTAACCAGTCGATATTTCGCGAAGCTTTTCGATTACAATGGAAATTGTATCGAATATGTGTACGCGTGTATGCGTGTAAAAAACGAGATGATTAATCACAGTAGTGAAAAAAAAAAAAAAAAAATACGCGAGAAATGATTTCAAATGTTCGATGAACATGGAACGCTACGCGTCGAATTGTATTTCATCATTGTTTATATCAAAGATTATCGAGATACGATCGAAAGAAAATCGCGTTATGCCGCGTGCATAGAAAAATAAACCGCGATTTCGGCGAGTGAAATATTCGGTGTGAAGTCGAGGGTACTCGGCCGAATAAAAATATTATTCGTTGTTGTGCCGTTCGACGAAAACCATTCCCTCCCCTCCTCCCTACCTACCTACTGTAATTTGTAATTTAACGACGATCTCATAGATTTAAAACGATTCGTGCCACCTATTAATAATGGATTAACCGGCATTAGAACAACGGTCTCGTTAATCGCTCTAATAAATCACAAATCGAATATCTCGTGCAATCCGATTCATCGAGGATAAATTATTTTTGCACTTTATTCTTATCATTATTTCATTTGTATATACGAAGAGATATTTCCACTTGTGTGTGATTTATTACTACACCCTTACGACGCACCGATTAGAAAAAATCCGAGCCATTGCTCGTTTCGAATTCGTGCGATTGTTTATCAAAGTTTTTATATCGTTCGAAGAAAATTAAATTTGCGCTCGTTCTTTTTTTTTTTTTTTTTTTTTTTTTTCGCCAAGAAAGTTCGTTAACCGATATATCGGGAAGAAAAAAAAATATCACTTAGAGGGGAAGTCTTTGTGAAGTGGATTTCAGCGCAGAGATGTAAAGTGCTTTCTTTCTTGAAAAGTTCCAGCTCGAAAGTGGCCACGAAAGAGAAACGAGGGGGGAAGAGAGAGAGAGAGAGAGAGAGAGAGAGAGAGAGAGAGAGAGAGAGAGAGAGAGAGAGAGAGAGAGAGAGCGTACGAGAGAGACACTCGAGTCTTCATTCAATGCTCTAAACGGGACATTCGATGATTTCATGAATAATAAACCGTTAACGACAATTAATTTTTGCATAACCAACCGATAATTCTTCAGACAGCTGGAGAACGCTGGCATT
The DNA here is from genome assembly GCF_014066325.1 of Apis laboriosa. Lineage (NCBI taxonomy): Eukaryota > Metazoa > Arthropoda > Insecta > Hymenoptera > Apidae > Apis > Apis laboriosa. The sequence goes on from NW_025221020.1 coordinate 2,157,276, forward strand.
GAACCGGAGAAATCTTCTCGAGTGGCTCTCATTCTTAACTCAACAAAGGTCTCTGAATGTTTCTTCTCCTCGATGCTCGTGTATTCGAAATAAAATTTTACTTAACAGTAATCCCGATTAAACAATTGAGAGAGAGAGGAGGATTGAAAAATGAATTGTTTCGCAGTAAATACGGAATTACAATGCTCTGCGAAGAGTTATCGTTATTGTATGAGATGAAATTCAAGAGAATTGAGAGACGTGTAGAACGAAGGGATAAACTTTATCTTGAAAAATTAAAAATTGCAAAGTTGAAGAGGAAGTGAACGGTTACATTGTCGCGGGAAGAAATTCAAAAGGGTTGAAATATGAATTGTTTCGCAGGGCAGTAAATACGGGATTAAAATACTCTGGGAATATCGTTATCGTTATGTCGAGGTGAAATTCAAAAGAATTGAGAGATGAATCGTGGAGTAGAAAGGAGGGATAAACTTTGTCTTGAAAAATTAAAAATTGTAAAGATGAAGAGGAGGTGAACGGTTACATTGTCGCGAGAGGAAATTCGAAAAGAATGAAAAAGGGCATTAAACTCAATGAACAGTTATCCTCAAATTGACGAAATTCAAAAGAGTCGAATCGAATGAATCGTTTTCTAGAGAAAGGAAATTTTGTTTTTATTAAAAAATTAAAAATTGAAAAATTGAAGAGCGAGTAGAACAATTGTTGCTATGTTTTATCGCGAGAAGAAATTTAAAAGGGAAATTGAAAAATGAACCGTAAAATAGGGAAGAGGTTGAGTTGAATTTTATTTATGAAAAATTTAAAATTGAAAAATTAAAGAGTTATCCTGACACATTGGCGCGAGATTCGAAAGGAATTGAAAAATGGATTCTGTAGAGCAGAGAAAGGGATTGATTTCTTTTTTTTTTTTCGAAAAAGATTTCCTCCTTCCTTTCCTCCGTTCGTTTCTTTTTTCTCATTTGTCAAAAACGGGAGATTGACAAAACTATTTTATTAGCGTGTCTTCTCGATTCGAACGCGATTCTTCTCTTTAATAATTTTAAATCACGAGCGAAATCTTGCTTCGTCCCTCTCGTTTCCAACTTTTCATCCCTTGCGTATTGTCTTCCGTACACGAGGCAACGCAAACGGCGCGTGCACGGAGCCAGAGGATCGATGCAACGATCAACGTAGAGCAGTGATTACAAAAATGCTTGTTTACATAATACTAGGATGTCGACATGAATTATATTCGACTGTTTCCGCTCGTTTTCTCTCTCTCTCTCTCTCTCTCCCCCTCTCCACTTTCTGCCAAGAGAAAGAAATGTGAGCACGGTATTGCGCCATGTGGCAAATTGTTACGTAATCCACGAGGATTCATCCGTTCGCGATTCGAAAGAAAGAAGTTGATTCAAATTCAATTACGAAGTAACTTTGAACAGGATATATTTTCTTCATCGTTTCCGTTTTCGATGTTTCGATCTCGTTTCGATCTCGTAGAAATTTGATCGTAAATCGTCGAACGTTTTTTGCACGTTTTATTTGACAAATTACCGATACGATAATCTAATTTCAAGCAAACGAATCGAATTCGTTTCCACTTTAGCACTCTGGTTGCTAAGCTTAGATCCGGTTATTGCCATTTTTCATCTCTTAATCTCGTGGACGGATCTCTCGTCCATTGTCCGATAAACCACGCCGTGAATAAATTCATCTTGATAACAAATGTCATTGTTCCATGCAAACTTGTTCGATGCGAACAAATCAAGGATGCGCCTCGTTTGTTTCTCTCTGAGCGAGCCTGAATCGCGTTAATTAATCTTATCCATCTCTTCTATCGGTTCTTTCCAATTGACTCTAAGAGGGTTCTATGTCTCTACTCGAATTCGAAGCGTTGCCAAGAGAAGAAATTCGAGATTGAAAGTTTCCTCGAGAAGTAGAGAGTGGATAGGTTGGAAAATGGATTTATCGAATTTAGAGAAATTGTCGAAAACTGATAATCGAAAAAAAATGGTCTATTACGTGAAATAATACGAAATATCCTTTTACAATCGGATTTTAACGCATATTTTCTTTCTTTCTTTTTCTTTTTTTTTTTTTTTTGAAATCAAATTTTGAAGACAATCTGTTTCGCGAGAATTTCTTCTTTTTTCCCTCTAATTTATTTCGATTCGAGTGGAATTAGAGTTAATTCGTGGAAAAGAAAATTCTTCGAGTTGTTCGAGTCATTTATTTGACAGGTATCGATAACGAAGGAACAGTTTATTGAAAACTTCGATGTTTTCACGATTCTCGATTCTTCCAATTTTAGTTTGTTTGAAGCATTACGACGTAAGTACGGACTTTTGACATTTTATTCGCGCGAGCGCCTGCCGATTTATATATACACAAACTTCAATCTTGCCCTCGCTTGCCGATCGACTACGACATGTTTACACGAATTTACCGCCATTTCCCCAGGACGTCTGCCCGTGTTGCGTCCCTCTATATCTTGGTGAAGGATGGAGCATTTGCGAAACTCGTTTCCTTTGACCACGATTTCTGCATCGTTTAATCCCGTCCAACCTCAGTGAATCCGTTGTTTCTACCCTCGCTTTCAAATTCTCTTCTCCGGGAAAGAATCCACCAGAAGTAAAATCGCGGTTAATCGATGTATTAAAAATTTTAATTTTAAATTTGTGATTTTTTAAAGATCTGATTGTTATAATTTTATCATTGGATATATACATATATATATATATATTTTTTACTCGAAACGAACAACTCTAGATTTCCTTTTTCAACGCTCCTTGCTCCAAAACTTTTTCGTTGAAACATCTCGAGAGAGAGAGAGAGAGAGAGAAAGAGAGGTAGAAGGGAGGAACAACAACTGGAAACAACTTTTAACCGTAACACCTTTCTTTTTTATTTTCGCCTTATCCAACCTTATCCCAGACTCTTGTTATCCTATTCTCATTCTTGTTCATCGGTCGAATCGGGGTTATCGGAGCACTCAATTATTTGGGTCATCCGAGGCTACCGTTTTCTGCCTGCCATCGAACACACCAACGGCTTTCCATCGGAATATTTTGATAGCTATAAATAATTGTCGTCGTGACAAAACAACGTTGGCATTTACCTCCCCTTTCCCTCTCCAGTGGAAGAATTTTCGAATTAATTATCGCGGGATTTGGAATTTTCGTATCGGGTCTAATAAGTGGAGACAAGAGTTCGATTTTTTTGGCATTACGCAATTGATTATGACAACGAGAATCGTGAAACGAAACGAAATATAAATATAAACGGAATACTCTTCTCTTTTTTTCTATCTTTGGATTCGAAGATATCGAATCCCTGTTCACAGATATCGCACTCGTGATTACGAAAAATTTTATTGTTCGGGAGAAAGATCGAGAGATATTTCGTTCGAATAATAAATGTGCAATAAAGATAGATGCTCATAGGACAGGGAGAGAAACTAGTTATTGTAATTGATTAAGTGAAGGTGGAGCGAAAGCCAGGAGGGAAGATATCGTTTATTAACGCGTAGGTTAAAAACTGCGGGACACAATTTAACACCCCTTTCGATCTTATCCCAATGCAATAGAGAAAACGATAAGACAGACACACAAAAACCTATAACTACATAACTAAAATTATAAGGGACACGTGTTCGAAACTTTTCGATTGGCAACGAATTCACCAACGTGTTTCGCGTAAATCGTATTTTCCTTTCCCTCTCCTCCCCCTTTCCGTGCAATTCTGTAGAATCCTTTTTCGATACGAGTCACATTTCTTTCCCCAACTTTTTTCATCGCCTCTCTTTTCTCGAGAAGAGTATTCGAAGAAAGTTTACGATACTCGATCCGAGCAGTTATTGGCCAAAATCTCGTTTCCGGCAAACGAATTCAACGATTTCTGGCCCGGCGAATTAAACGCCGAAGCTACATTCGGATATATCTTCTTCCATGCACGCCACCACCGCAACCTGTCAGAAATTAGCAGTGGCACGTTCCACCTAGAGAGATAGAGAGAGGGAGGGGGGGATCCAGAGAGATGACGATTAGGGCGAAACAATTTTCGGTTGAATACGTTCGTAATGGATGCTCGTGGTAAGTGCGCGCCTTTGTGTGCGTCAGTGTGCACGACGCGCGTGTACTACACGGACACAGTGCATGTAGCGTTTGTATCCGATGTATCGAGAGAGCTAGGATACAAGCTTATACGTTCAATGTCACGGTGCTCGCACGTGCGCTTCTCGCGTCGCCATTTGCATGCGTGCAATTTCTACGTAATCGAGGCGAAGGGCAGCTCTCGTCTCCGAACGCGGAAATGTAAACTCGTTGGTTCGGGAATAATAAAAATAAGCGCTCGATTCGTGACGCGAAATCGCTAATGGGCGGGGAAACCGTGGTAATTTTACCGATGGGACCGAACTTGACTCGATTCCATCGTGCTCAACACCTTGTCCGACCACGCAGACACGATGGCTAATTATTTTAACGGGGAAATTAATTTCGTTCGACTCGATGCTGAAAAATTCGCAAATTTTATTCCGCGATGGATTATCGAGATATTGTTGTTGAATTTAGCGTTCGAGAAGGGCGAAGCGGTTGGGAGAAGATTCCTCGCGAAGAGACAAGGGATAAAATATTTTTTAAAATCGAGAGGGAAAATTAAGTTTGAAAAGTTCTCGAGTGAAATTGGACAATTTTCGATTAGATTTCGAGTGAACAACTATCGATAAAAAGTTATTCTATATGTGGAAAGAAAATGTAGGATTAATTTTCCGTTAAAAATTAGTTCCAATCTTTATGTCTCTCAAAAATTTGTATCATACTTTCTGCTTATTTCACGCGATTGGAATAACCTCGATAAATTCGATCGAAAATTTCACTCGATGGAAAAATTTTTATATCTCTTTCTTCTTATTTCTTTTCACTTGTTCTCAAGAATTAATATATCGGATCAACATAAATTCTCGACTTCAACCAGATATATATATATATATAAAATATAATAATTTTCGACGAAATTACGCTCGTGATTAGAAATCTATTCCAAGTGGTGTGATGTCACGCTGTTTATAAATCATGCCTCTCCGTTTTCGAACGCGTCAACAACGATGCGAAACTTTGGAATGGAATCTATTAAAGCGACTGGAGGATGTAATTACGCGAGTGGAGCAAGCCCTGAGAGGGGGGGGGGGGGCACGACTCGAGTCGATTTGATTCTGTTAACCGCGTCGCGCGAATTCGCCCCGTCAATTCCTCTCCCTTAATCCATATTTAAGACCGATGCCGCCGATTTGCAAGTTCGAAGAACCAGTTGCTGTGGTATTCCACTGTATATACACGTATATACTCGATGTATATATTATCCACGATAGGCGAAAATGGGGACGGCGAATTGGACGTGTTCGAGAAAACGCAAAATTGCGGTGGATTGTAAATAAACTTGGCAAACTTTCCTTTGTTCGAGGGAGCCAGCGTATAGCCACGTGTTTGAGGGTTATATAAACTTGACTTGGAGGGCGAGTTAAAGTTTCAACGACCAACGGAACAACATCCGCGAATCCTTTCCGTATTTCCATCGTTCGTTAAATCGTATCCCCTTAACTTGGCCGATTAACGAACCGTTAAGATTTCGTTGGGGGGAGCAAATTTATTCTCGAACGATCGAGAAATAACACGAATTGGAACGAATTGTAACCTCGCGTTACAACGGGAAAGATAAGGTGATCGATCGAATTCCCTTTTCGAGTCTCGTGTCTCGCACAGCCTCGGAATGTTCGAGGAAGGATCTCTCTCGCGGAGGAGAGTCGGCGTCGCGGCGCTAGGCTGAAACGTCGACGCCCCAGAGCGACGCCATCCTCATTGATTCCTCCAGCCATTCACGACACTTCCTCGCCCTCCCCTTCCTCGCCCCTGTCCTTCAACTGGCTTCGTCGTTCGCGCGATACTCCACTCGCGTCACCCACTGGAATCCCTCAAAGGAATCGTCCTCGAATCTTTGTGAAAACTTCTTCTCTTCGCCCTCGATTCTCCCATAATTTTTTTTTTTTTTTCGTCAAATCGACGATCAATCGGCGCGTTTAAAAACTCGAATCGAGTTTTCGCGATTTCGTCGTTTTTCTTTCCTTTCTTTTTTTGGAAAAAAAATGTGTTCGGATCGATGGGTGGAAAAAAAGGAAATGGGTGGGCGGCGCGAAACCACCACGAAAAATGAGAAACTATTATCGTCCAATTCGTTTTATACGTTCGTCGCGTGGTGAGTGTTGTTTAATTCTCGTCACGCGCGTTGCCGCGAAATTGCAAAAGGGGGAGAAATTTTCATCGACGTCTTTCTTCAACGGCCTCTGGTGAATCGCTGGTGGTCGCGTGCTTCCCAAATTACTGGGAGATGAATAATAAAAAAATGAGGGGGAAGGGGCAGAGAGAGAGAGAGAGAGAGGCGGGATTATGGATAAAAAGTGAGCGACATTTAGGTGATTACGATTGATGCGGAATTTTTCTGATGGAACCAGGGAAAATAAGCAGGGAATATTTCGCGATATTTTTTAACATTACCACTGATATTACTCCAGTGATTACGTACTCGATTCATTCTACCAGTTGGAATTCTAGCACAGAGTTCATCGACAATGGCGAGGCGGATGCAGAGTCAATATAACCAATAGCAAAGGATTTTCTCCCCCTTTTAAGGAATTTCTAGTTCAAAATATCATCAAAATATAATAACGTTTATATAATAATGTTTATTACGTTGGAAAAGGACGAAGACTTTGCTTGGTGATGTAAATTCGAGATAATTCTGGTTGAAAAAAATTTTTGTTTCAATTTCATTTGTTTAAACACCTTGCTCGAAACGAGGAAACGGAGTACTCCGTTGGATCGAAATCTGCATTCATCGCGCCAAAACTACGATGATCTATCGACGAGTCTAAAGATAGATCCTATTTTCAATATGTATTATGTCCGCTACAATTACAAGGGCCCTTTGGTAGGCGCAAAGCGTACGCGACGCGTGTCTCACTTATCTAATAATCAGAGATAAATGGGTGTCCCGGCGCATTAGCCGCGATATCGATTCTGTAAATGAGAATCAGGATTTGTGGGGAACATTAAACCGGTCCGCGGCTCACCCTCGCCCGACTTTAAACCTCCATTTCCGTCCAATTACTCATCTCGCGGCCTTCGTCTACAACTTCTCCCCCCGAATCAACGATTTATCGGTCAATCCATGACCGTATTATCCCGAATATCCCCAAATACTCGAACATTATTACCCTGTCCTGTCCATCCTTCAAAAGATTTTTCCCGCTCGACGATTTTTTTCAGTCGAACTGGTGAATGTCTGACAACTCGACATGACTTTTGAGCATACTCGACGAGTTGGTTTTACAGGTAACGTAAAATGATTTTATGTACGTGATAAAGAAATAAAGGAATCTAAGTTGCCGCACAGTGGTTCGAACAATGAATATTAAATGGACAAAATTTATTTTCAATAGAATTTTTCAATAGAAGATTGGATCATCTTTCTTGTCAATTTGTGTATTGTTCAATTTATGTATTTCGTCCTTCTTACGCAAACCATCGGATTCAAATAGTAAATAAAACTAGCACATATTTAATATTATAGACTATTATATTTAAAAAAATTATAATTTTGTTTTGTTCCTTTCATTTTTATTTATTAACACTTTTCCCATTTTATTTTATATTATGTGTTTTATTTTTCTGTATATTTGTATATTTTTTATATATCGATTGTATTTTTTTATTCTACTATACTAATTAAAGTTATATTTTTACGTTACATACATTTTTAACGAAATAATAAATTGTAATAAAAAAAGCAACATTGCTTTCTGAAAATTAAATCTCCATACAAGCTCGAGATCGGAAAAAAAATAATTTTGTCCGGTTAGATCCTCTGATTCACCGTGCGACGACGACTGAGACTCGCCTCTCGGGCGCAAAGGGTCAAATCCATCGTCGGATCAAGCGTTATTTCCACGCTTACCACCGTTTTAATCGTATTAATCGCAAGCTTAAAACGTTACAGATTAAAATTCGAAATTGAATAAATCGAAAACTTTGATTGTCGAACGACGAGGATTAACGCTTGGTAGTTCGAACGGAATTTTCGACTCGCTCGGGTGAAAAGGTGATTTTACGCTGGAAACGTATAATCCGACGAGAATTTAAACGAAATTTCGATTAAGCGTGCTATGTTAATTATCGGACGGTTCGACGATTTCTTTTTTTTTTTTTTTTTTTTTCTTTTTTTTTTTTGGATCTCATCTTCATCAAGAACGATTTCATGGCACGCAACAAAACTTGTTGCTCTGGAATCAGTCCAACCGGACAACCGCGATTACTCTTTCAATCGATCACGCGTTTCGGACGGACCCGGATCCGCAGTTCGACGATCGATGATTTCAACGAGAATCGGTGAACGCTCGAAATTTAAACCGACCCTCTTCCCCACCGGAAACACGGCCCACCGATCTCCGGGAAAAGATGAGGTCGGTTTAAAAACAAATTCGGGTTTCTCGAATTTTTTGGAGGGTCAAGGTTCTTCTCGTGATCGATTTCGGTTGAGACTTTATCGTATCGAGATTCGCGCAATTTCCTTAAATTCGGTTAGATCCGCGTGAAACGAATATAGATATATTGGTGGATCTCGAGTATAGGTATTTCCATAATCAGAAGAAGAATCATTTTCTTTCGAATATTCTTTCGATCTTTCGAATTAATATTGGAAAATTTTGTTTCGTTCCTTTCACTTTGTGCGACACGATGGATCTTTAAAGGTATTTGAAAAGAAGAAGTTCAATGATAATACACGTTTAAATAGATACACGTTTTTGTTTCGATCGAAACAGTTTGAGTTAAAGTTATCTCTTTGCGAAAAAAGGGATCGAATGATGTATAAACTTTGGATTTCGTCATGGAGATCAGGCTAGGTGACGAATGAATGCACGAAGATTAAAGACACGAGACTCGGATATAGTGTTTACTTAATCGTAGCGATAATTTTGATTCCGAAATTGATACAAATATCTCCAACAGTCGAGATAGTTGGATAGAAAGATGGTAAATAGTAATTTCGAAACACGAAACTACCGTAAAGTAAGTTTCCATTCCGAAATGGAATGGGTCTCGTTTCGAGTCGAAACAATCCTCTTTAACACGTGTAAAAGTGAGATACGACGAAAGAAAATTCTCTAAAATTTCTAACATATTTACACTTCTCTGTCGATATTTTAACGACCTCTCGTTAAAAGGGATCGCTCACTTTATATATATATATAAAAGAAAAAATTTACGCACAAAACTTTCTCGATCATTCTCGAGAACAAGGAATTTCTCAAGCTTTAATCTCTCATTCGTTGAAATCGCGAGTGGGCAGCCTAAAATTGAGATTGAATCGAGGTTTATACCGACTCTGTTTCTCTTCCCAGCCCGAGCGCACGAAGCCCATTTCCGGCATCGCAACCGTCAACCGTTCATTAGTCACGTAGCCGCTGACGAACCGGCAACAACGCGCGAAACATCTCCAGAAAAATTCTTCTCCTTTCCCTCAAATTTCTTCGCGCGCGTCTGTTTTCCATCGACCACTGTCTCGTCCCAAGATTTTCCCATATCCCCCTCCTCTTAACAGGCTGGAAGGAAACGAGAATCCGTCCATCGGATTTTCTGATTTCGCGCTATACCTGGAGGATCGGATAAGCGCGTACACGTGTGCGTGGCCGTATGTATTTATGGATGCGTTTCGAGCACGGCGGGAGGCCTCCACGGAGCGTTGAATAAGCAAGCCACGGATTCGAGGAAGCGGGAAATGTGTTTCCTCGTGAACCGCACGAATCTTGTTTGCAGGGAATTCGAGCGTTCCCGTGCACTAACCAGTTGTCTCGTTACCGTATCAATGAACACAAAATTCCGTTCCTCGTCCGTGGATGAGCGTGTCGACAACTATTCGAGAAATGTTACGTAAATGAGCACCGCTTTCCTCCGATAAAAGAATTATCGATTAGTTTGATCGATGTAAAATCCTTTGGGGGATTTTCGCGCTCGACGACTTTTCCAATCGGACGAAGTAACAAGTCGAGATGATTTTTATGTGACGAGTATTTTATAAGTAAAATAAAATCTCTTAAGAAGAAATAAAGATATAAGTAAGTGAGTAAATTTTCCTCCGATAAGGAAAAAAATTATCGATTAGTTTGATCGATGTAAAACCCTTTGGGGGATTTTCGCGCTCGACGACTTTTCCAATCGGGCGAAGTAACAAGTCGAGATGATTTTTGCGCACGTGACGAGTGTTTTACAGGTAAGATAAAATTTCCTGAAGAAGAAAGAAACCTAAGAATGCTTCGTTCTTATTAATCGAAGATTATGGAATTGGAAATGTAGCATAAATCGAGAACAAAAAATTAGGGATAATCGTTCTCGTGGACCAGCACGTGGTGGTGGAATTCGAAAAAAATAAATAAAATTCGCGGTGAAGTAATTTTCCCCTCTCCCTGACGATCGATAGGCCTAATCTCGGTCGTTAATTAAACAAAGTTAAGTTAAGGGGCGAGCAAAGGGCGGATTATTTCGTTGGCGAGAGTTCCCCTCGAGCTCTCCTCCCCTCCCTCTTTCATCTTATACAATAAAGTGTAAGCGCGTTTTAATCCACCCGCTATCGTCCCCCGCGATCTCTCCTCCTCGCTTCGTTCGAAAATAATAATTTAATATCCGTGCGAACACATTGCGGATCCTGTTGACGTGACACGACGGAACCCGACGGTGGTAATAATCCTTGCCACGGGGGCCTCCTGTCGCGTCTTCCTTGTCTACGACATTGTAATCATTCGTTTAATATCCGCCGGGGAGAAGCTAATTTCTCTGGAAGTCGAGGGGGCGAAGGATCTTGCGGCGCTGTCTGATTGATACCCCGGGTTAAGGGTGTCTCCTCCATCCTTTTCATCCATCCATGATTAAAAAAAGAAAATATTCTCTCTCTCGTCTCGTTTTTTTATACGAGCTATAAAACGACAAGGGTATTTTGAGGGGTATTTGGGACGTTCCGATATTCTTCTTGATTGACAGAGGTCGGTTAGGGGAAGATAGGTTAGAACAGGTTTATTAAAAGAATCGTATTGACAGACGTTTTAATTACGATTCTTATATCTGGCAAGAAAATAATTGAACGTTGACGTTAAAAAAAGGGGCGTTAATTCGGCTTCGATCGGGTCGGGTCGTGTGTACGTCTCGAATAAAACGTTTCGCTCGATTTGTCGGCTCAACATTAATATCGAATCGGCCACGAATTTCTTCGTTATTACGCTTTATACTTTCTATTTTCTCTTCCTATCTATCTATTTTTTTTTTTTTTGCGGTGATGCGGGAACGTAAATGTTGACGACAGGACGCGTGTAGGACAATCGTCACGCTTGCGCGGGTTAATTGAACAGTTACGTGCAATTGCGCAATTATCAGCAGTCCTCGATTCGATTGCTGCTGAAATGAATCGATCGCGTCGAAATGCAAAATTTACCTTTCCGTTACACCTCGCTGCTCGATTTATTCCGTTATGACGTACAATCGATCGATCTTTCAACGGAAGACAATTCGAAAAATTATAGTCTCTCGATTCGAAAAGAATCCTAAAAATCATCCTTTGAATTTTCTTAACGAACTCATCACTGAACGATGTCGCGAAATCGTCATTCTTTATTGAAATGTTATTAACCTAATTTAATATAAACAAGTGAAACGTACAAGTAAAATCTTTCCAACATTCAAAGTTTTTCCATTCAAAATGGCGATTTCGACGATTAAAAAATCATCAGGATCGAAGGATGTATAAATAATCTTTTTCTAAATCATCGAATTAATTCGCCTTCCAAGTCGTCTTCCAATTGTATTTCTGACACAACGATCGATCGACGAGAACGCAAAAACTTGGAAAAAAAAAAAGCTGTGGCGCCGCTGAGACGCCGACCGAGTCCCTTTTTTTTTTTTACGATTGTCACCTTTCGCGCTCGAGAGTCAGGAGATTAGGACCGTTACACCTCGACTTTACCGCGTTTTCTCTCGAGATTCTTGGCAAACAGTAACAACACAGGTTCGCTCGGCTATTTCTTCTCGAGCAACCTCGTCTGGGTACACAGAAGATTGAACGATCTCGTTGATTTCACGTGTGCACACTTATCACCTTTGAAGAGAATTGTCCCGTCGATACGACAGTCGTTGCTGTTATTTGCGCGCAATCATCCGACGCGACGATTGAAATTTATTCTTAAATTTATTTCTTATCGAGAGACACTACAGTTAAGAGATGTTTGATTAATCGTTTTAAGAGGTGGACGAGAGTAGCGAATTTACGTGAAAATTGTTTTGAAAAGTTTGAAGAATTTTTTCGATACTCGGTTGGATTTTTAATCTCCAATTTAAGTTAATTCAAAGTAATGCGAGATTGTAATATTTTCTTGCATCATCCCTTTGGATAATACCTCTTCAAAACGATATTATAATTAATAATTCCTCGAGAGAATCTAAAACGTTTCATCGAAATTCTAAATCCACGGATTGAAATTAACGTCGGGAAGATGCATAGAGGGGAAAAAATGAGCTCAATTTGAATTTTAACCGGCCACTTTTCCCCGGGAGATCAATAAACACGCACACCCGGCCGTGTATACGTTACGCTTTCAAAACGATATCGAATAGTTTCTTTTATTATCTCGGCCCGTTGTTTGGACTAACGCGCAATCTCGAGTAGATTTTACGCCCTTTACGATCCGAAATTCGCTCGAGCATCTTGCTTCGCCGATATTGCCTCGCTACGTTCTCCATCTACGAGCTAACAAACCTTACGTCCGTCCAATAACACTCGTTACACTGCGTTTTTTATTGGCCGACACAAATGTTTGCCCAACCGTGAAACTTCTCTCTTCCTCTCTCTCTCCCTCTCTCTCTCTCCCTCTCTCTCTCTCTCTCTCGGTTTCCTCCGCAAAACCTTAAAGATAACTTATGAAAAAAAATTCCTCTAATGGGATGGCGTCGCATTTCTGCCAACAAAACCGCGTCGTTCGTCCAACCCCAGTTGGATGCGCGCGAGCCGATAAAAATCTTTTCGAAACGAGGACGAGCGAATCTCCTTTTTATAAAGATTTATAAAAATTTCGAGGCAAACAACAACTCGAAACAAACAGGGGACACATTTATCCACCGTATTTATCGATCATACACTCGGCCTTTATTTTTATTCCCGTTTTTATTTATTCCCGCTTTTATTTACGCGATCTCAAACGCGCTCTATTCCTCCTCTTCGCTTTTCTTCGACTCGTTGCCTTTGTCCGAGGCGAGCTCGGATTACGAACGATTGAACGAAACGTTGTTTCCGAGACGAGTGTCTTCTCCTCGAGCTCGTCACACCCTGAATACCGCTCTCTTTACCACCTCGAAACGGTGGGTACATAGTTGCTCGAGTGTTGTTCCTCGGACAACAGCTTCGAGCTCGCTTCTTCTTCTCTTTTCCTCTTTTTAACCATCCTTTGTCTCCTTCGTTTGAACACTTCGACACGTACGTACACGTACGCGTGCAGATGGAGGAAACGGTTATTAAGGCGGTTCAAACGGTATAATTTGGAGATTTGGAGCCGTTCGAATTTCTCTTTCCTCTTCTCGTTCCGGCCGAGGTTGGTGGAAAGGAAGCGCGAAATCGAGAGTAAATCGAGATCGCTAATTTCGTATACGCAGAAAACATAATGGCCGATTCGACGGAGTTCGTAAACGTGCGCGTAGAGGCGTTGAATGAAACACGAGAGGTTCACGTGGGCGACGTTCAACAACAGCTGCGGACCATCCAACACCGCCGCCCCTCGACTACTTCTCCCTGCCTCGAATTGTTCACCACGAAATTACCGAGCACCGTTTTCGGCCGTTCCACCGCTTCCTGTCGCGGTGTTGCGCCGCTATTTTCACCTCGTGGGCCTCGTTTCAACGCCCCACAAAAATCCTCCACCCGATCTTTCCACTTCTCCCCTTTGGGGAGCTAGGTACTTTCGCGTGACTTTCCAAAAACGTAATATTGGGTGTTTAAGTGCTAAATAAATTCTTTCTCTCCCCCCCTTTTTTCCAAATTCAAGATTTTATTACACAAATCAGGTACCGTTTGTCTTTGGCAATGCCCGATCTTTCCGCCAATTCTTCTTGCGTCGAATTTTCGTCGAGCCATTATCAAACTCTTTCGGTGCACGATCCTCGTCTTCCAAATTAAAATTTCCGACTTCAAATCTTTGGTATCACTTTTCGTTCTCGAAGATACATCGTTCTCTCCAGCGACGACAACGAACCATTTTGGTAGCCTCAATCTGAATGCTTCTCATATCGAATCTGTTGGGATTGGAAACTCTCTCAGAGCGGTCATCGAGACTCTTCTTAAAAAACGAAGGAACGGTCTTTCGAACGATAAAGTAATTCGAATTCGGTCAAAAGTTACGATGGTGGAAAGAAAGGAACTTATTTGCACACCTAATAGATTCATCCATTATTTTTCAAATGTACACTTGAATTTTATACACCTTCTCGCGTTATATATTTATATATATTTGTCACTGAGGCGTTGATATCCGACGCTCGTAGCTTCCGTGACGGATGATCCTCTCTTGAATGTCGCGAAAGTATGATCTAAAACCGTAACAATAAGTCGACACGCGTGGTGAATTTAGCGCAGAGATCAGGGAGACGAGCGTTTAATTTCCACGGAAATTTATTACTTCGTTGTTTTATACGATAGGAGGCAACGAGAGGGGTCCCAATCCCGACATTGAAAATTTCTGTTTTCCGTCGAAAACACGCGAACCTTTCGCCTCTCCGTCGCGTTACGTTTCCTTTCTTTCTACGATTGTAACTTTTGACCGAATTCGTTTCTCCTTTCTTCATAAAAAAACGGAATTCGCCTGTTCTCGAGATTCGATTTCGATTTTCCCATCGATGGTAATAAATTATCCGGTCCAGGGGGGGATTAATTCGAATCTGCAAGCTCTCTGGATTCGTATATCCGGGGATACAAGCCGGTTCGTAAAGTTCGCTCGATATCCCGCCGGCTGTTTCGAAACAGCTCCCCTGATCCAGTTGATCGAACGAATACATGAAGTTTGACGAGCGTTAATCGGAGACAGTTACTTCTTTCTTCGAAGATCGATTCTTGTCTTCGATGTAAAAAAAAAATGTAAGAAAAATTCATCGAGGAAACGTTCGGGCACCGATGATGAAGGTTCGATGAGCGGTAATTAAAGGCAGCGATTGTGCATCGCTTATTTTCACTTTTGTTTCCTTTCTCTCTTTCTTTCTCTCTGGCTGAAGAAGAGAGGGGAGAGAGGCTAGGAGGAGGGGCCGCGCTCTAGTGGTCACGTTTCAAATATTCATCGAGAATACGCGTAAACGAGAAAGAAGAGGGGAAAAAATAAAGAAGAGAATTTTCGCGATATTTCTCGATATTAGCTTCGCGCGTGGAGTTCTCCCCCTCCCCCCGTTGCGAAGGAGGGGAGAAAAATAAAGAGAATCGCGTGTACTGGTCGTTATTGCGTCGTCGGTCAGTTTAATTCCCTTTGGGTGGACGAAGGGCCGAAAATAAAGAGATAAGCGTGGAGTTATATAAAAATTGGATGGTGTCGCAGCACGCGACACCGTTTCCCTATCGTCTCGATTGCATTTCCTTAATTACCCCTCGCGCGCCGTGTACTAATTAACAGAAACGCCGCTGTTTCTCTGTTCTAGGTGAGGCGAGGGCTACGTGAGGGCTGATCCGATGAATGGGGCTCAGCTCTGGCACAGGTATTGTCTGGAAATAATTTCGAGTTGGGCAGCTTCGAGTATGGAGAAGGCGATCGGTATCTCGTTGCAATAAGCTTAATAGTTTCCGATATATTCCATCTCCATCCCTCTCTCCTATATATATATATTTCTCTCGTTTCGAAGCCACCTTGGTGCGATCTCACCGATCTGGGTCACGCTACTTTCCAAACTACTTGTGTCACTTTTCGCCCCGTTTCTTCATTTTCCCTTCTTCGAAATAATCACCTGTCTCTCTCTCTCTCTCTCTCTCTCTCTCTCTCTCTCTCTCTCTCTCTCTCTCTCTCTTTCTCCACGCGCGATTTCGAACAGATCGTATTCGTACGATTAATCGACGAAGGATCGAGTCGATCCTCGAAGTGGAGTTTCGTCCAAAGATTGGTCGAATAGCCAAACGGATTCCATTCCGAGTTGTCCGTCGAGGTGACATCGCGTATCGAGTTCCATTCGCGGCGCGGATCATTCCCTCTGCTGCAACAAGAGAAATAAGGAAGATGGAAAGTGTGTTGGTATATCGGATTACGACGACACGCACAGTTTCGACGGGAAGCGGAGCGAAAATTCGTATTCGTCGAATCGAACGAACCATCGGCTGTATACGCACGCGGCTACTTACGCGAAGTCTCTGGCGAAACGTTTATAAATTCGGCCGATCCAGTCCCCATATATTTTTAACGTGGCGCGCGTTACCCTTTTTTTTTGATATGTTGCACCGTTCCATTTCATCAGATTCAATATTCGATCCCTTTAATGCAATTGGCCGACAGTGGTGGAAAATAAATAGACTGTAACAAAAACGTTGTGCCCGCTTTCAGAGCGGGAGGAGAAGCCGATTCTGCGATTACCGCGAACGGTTCGAGCGTAAAATAAAGGGATGGGGGGAACGGAAAACGACTTAAATTTAATTCGTGATGCACAGGGAATGTCTTGGGAGTTACAAGTGGGTAAAATTTAATATGTATATAAATATATGTATATAGGTAAGAGTGAGCGAGAAAAAGGGGAATGTATAATTTTATCCTGTACTGTTTATTCGTTTTTTTCACACGTGGAATTATTTTTTACGTCTCTTCAGTGATAGTTGTATCACACAGTTATAACAGGAAAGTAATTAGTAGGGGAAGTAATCACAGTTTCTTTAAAGGCGATTTTAGGATATAAAGTATAAAGGGAGAACGAAAACTTTTTTTTATTATGCACTCAACTTGCTCTTAAAGCAAAATTATAACCTAAAAAGTTTTGATTAACCATCTTATCTAATTCTATGAATTTTAAAGAGCCGATCGAGCAACATCTTTCCCTTCAACCGATATTCTTCTTACGAGTTGCCAAATTATGAATTTCTTTTAACAACGTCTATCGATTTTCCCACAAATGTGAAAATAATGAAATCTCGTTCGGAAATACTCCTTCAGAGGAGTCGCGTGAATAATCTCTAATAGCGAAAAACCACTCTCTTTTTTTTTAGTTTTTTTTTTTTTTTTTTTTTTTTAGGAAAGCAAGAAGCACACTCGTGTTCTTCTTTATTAACGCGAGAAACGGACTCGTGTCATCCCTCTAAACTCTCTCCCTTTGAAGGGAGGATCTCGTTGTGGGGAGGGGAGGGGATGCGGCCGGAATTCCGCGGGCGAACTGTGTGTACTTTGAAAAATTAAAGGGTCGGAAGGGTTCGGGCGTAATTTTCGCATCGCCGCGTTCCCCGGTTGCTCGCGTTAAACGTCGAGTCTGGTCTCGAGCACTTTGCCACGTTTACAATGGCCACAGCTATGCTCCACCCTCGGCCGCAGTCACACCTTCCCGATTGTTTGGCAAAAATGAAGGAGAGAAGAGGAGGGGAGGCGTTACGACGAAGTAACCCCTTTCTTTTTGCTCTCGCTTTTCGCTGTACTTCTTTTCTTTTCCTCCCTCTCGTTTTCACCCCTTCCACTTGGACGTCTTCTTCGAAAAGAAAAGAGGGAAGGGAAAAGACGGCGCAATGCTCGAAGAAAGAAAATATGGAAAAGAAGAGGAACAGAGGAATTCTTTCGATTCGGTATATTCATTATTTTCTCGAGGAGGAAAAAGTAAGTAATACAGGAAACGATACTCGAAGAATGAAAAAAAATTTAATTTTCTTCGTCGTCTATCCCTTTCTTCTCTTTCTCTCTCTCGAAAGAAGGAAAAGGAATAACGAACGACACGTAAGAATTGTTTTTTATCCTTTCGAATCCATCTCGAATCTTCTTTCTCGCGAAGGAGGTGCAAGTCATAAAGCAGATCGTACTCGAAGGAGTTTAAGGATGAAAATATCGGATAAAAGTGAAAGAGGAGAGTTCGAATTAGAGTTCTTATTTTTCTTCGTCGTTCGTCTCTTCGACATTGTTTCTTCTTTCTCGCGAAGGGAAAGCGAGAGACGATACTCAAAGGAATCTAAAAACGAAAATATCGCTTAAAAGGATGCGCGAAGAATTTCTTCTATTTCTTCTTCCTTTTTTTTTTTTCAACCTTTCATCTCTTCTTTCTCGCGAACGAAGGGCAAATAATAGGGAAGACGATACTCGACCGAGTCTAAAGAAGAAAATATCGCATAAAAGGAAAAGAAAACGTAGGATTTCTATTTTTTTTTTTTCTTTTTTTCCCCATCCTTTCAACTCTTCTCTCTTTTTCTCCCCCCCTCGAAGGAATGGCAAATAATAAGGAAGACGATACTCGAAGCGGCCTAAGGGTGAAAATATCGGGTAAAAGTGGAAAAGGACGTTGGAACGCTCTCGATTTTCCTCGTCGTTTCCACCCCTCTTTCTTTCTTTCTTTCTTTTTTTTTCTCGCGAAGAAAAAAACGGACAAAGGAGATAACACTGTGGAAAAAGCCTAGGGGCGAAAATGTCAAGCGAAACGGGGGAAAGGGGACGAGAGACAGAGGTACGTGGCTTATCTTAAACTTGGCACAGCGAAACTGTGTTTCCGCCGCTTCTATCGTCGTCGCTAGACAAAGTTGAGTGGCAATGGCGTAGGCATTATCATCTTTTTCCTTTCTGGCGAGACGTACCGATTGGGACTCGTGGTTGAATACGAGTCTAATTGGAACTGAAAGCCTCGGCCGTGATCCCAGTCTTCTAATAGTACCGGTAACGAGCATTCTTCCCTATTCTCTGCTTTCCAGTTGATCGATACGCGCCGAACCGACCCTCTTGACCGCGTGCCGACCGAGCCAACCATGCCTCCCAGCGAACGTTCGCCCATGGAATTCGCCATTGTCAAAATAGAAAAGTATATCGATCCTTTTTTCATCGTGTACCAATCGATGAAATAATAACGCGGAGATGAAGAATCGTTCGAAGAGAATTCATTCGCATCTAATTGTCAAAGTGCGTCCGGATTGGGATCGATACGATCGAATGTAAAGCATTATTTCGAATATCACGTTCGATTTTCTCATTCTTTTCTATCAAAACGACGAAGAATCGGAGGAGAAAATAGCCTAGAGAGAGACTAAGATTCAAAATAAAGAAGTACATTTGAATAATTTTCTAATAATTGTAAATTGCAAACTCTCGTTTAGAGAGTTACAATTAGAATTAATATATAAAGCGCAAAACTAATATCTTTTTTATTTCGAATATCACGTTCGATTTTCTCATTCTTTTCTATCAAAAAGAATCAGAGGAGAAAATAGCATAGAGAGAGGACAAAGATTCAATCGATCGGCCAACTATTGCCAAAATAAAGAAGTACATTTGAATAACTTTCTAATAATTGTAAATTGCAAACTCTCGCTTAGAGAGTTACAATTAGAATTAATATATAAAGCGCAAAACTAATAATTAATATTTCCAGAAATATTTCGAGTATTCTGTCGAGCATTAAATTTTTAATTCGCATCCATTACTTCTATTGTCGTAATAACGATGAATGTACCGATAATCGATTAATGTAATACATTTATTACAAACACGGGCTATTAATTGTATTACAAAATTGTATTCAAACACTGTTTTTCATTAACAGCGTTTTATTTTTTGATGTCAAGCTATCGTTCCATTAACGCTAACATAAAAATATTCAAGATGAATCCGAACAAGTCTGAGAAACGCAACACCTGTGAAACTATCCCTCGCATAAAAATGGGAATATAGCGAGATAGGAAAAATTGTAAACAGAAATAAATCTACGTTACATGATAAAAAGATCGAAAACTAAAGGGACACGGTCGCGAATAAAGCAAGAAAATTAACCGAAAGAGTGGAAAAAAATTATTATAACACTTTCACGATATCGAAAATGTTCGTACAAAGACGTTCATCCCCGATTCTTACGAATAATCGATTAGTCGAAAAATGGAAAAATAACGTGCGCGATATTCTGTCGAATCGTAATTGTAAATCGTAGATCCGTCGCTCGAAATGATCGCTAGAGGAGGATTACTGCATGGGAGGTAATTATTTTCAATTTCGATCTTCGCGTTCTCCCTTTGCTTCGTGTCAAAGTGACGAAAGGTTAGGAGGGGAATAACCCAGAAAAGGCAAGAGAGAGTTCAATCCATAGTAAATGTTCCATCGATCGACCGAGCATTGTCAAAATGAATTGGTACATCTGCATAATTTTCTCTCGAATAATTATACTAAATTACACGTTAAAGAAGTGTCAATACGTGGAACGTATTTAGTATTTAATTAATACATCCAATTTCGATTCTCATTTTCCTATCAAAGTGACGAAGAATCGGAGAAGAAAGTAGCCTGAAGAGAGAGAGGGCAAAGATCAATCGATCAACCATTGCCAAAATAAAAAAGTATATTTGAAAAAATTAATATATGAAGCCGACTAATATTTTCAATTTCGATTATCACGTTACGAAAAATCAGAAGAGAAGGTAAATTCTAAAGATTCAGTCGATCGACCAACCAAAAAGAAGTATATTTGAATATTCTAATTATTATAAATTCTGCAAACTCTCGCTTAGAAAGAATTAATATATGAAGCGCAAAACTAACTAATATCTTTAATTTCGATTCTCATTCTTTCATTCTTTTCTACCAAAGTAACGAACAATCAGAGGAGAAAATAGCTTAGAGAGAGGGCAAAGATTCAATCGATCGACCAACCATTGCCAAAATAAAGAAGTACATTTGAATAACTTTCTAATAATTGTAAATTGCAAACTCGTTTAGAGAGTTACAATTAGAATAATATAAAGCGCAAAACTAAATCTTTAATTTCGATAATCATGTTCGATTTTCTCATTCTTTTCTATCAAAGCGACAGAAAATCAAAAGAGAAAATAGCTCAGAGACAGGGAATAAAGATTGAAAATAAAAAAGTACATTTGAATAATTTTCCAACAATAAATTACCAAGTTTCGTTTAAAGAGAATTAATATGAGGCGATTATATATTTCCAAATTGTCGCGAGTCGCATTCGATTGTCAACTCCGTCAAAGCGACGAGGAGTCGCAGGATGCATAATAGTCGAAGAGAGTGGAGAATCCATTGGTGGAAAGGCACGCCGCGCGAGAAATCGAAGTCGATTTTCGAATAAACAAGCGGGTACGGAATCCACGACTGATTGCACCCATTGTATGTTCACGGATCGCCTCCTTCTATCTTGTCGAACTACGTTCAACCGAAAGCCGGTCATTGCAGCGGGAAATCAAATCGAAAACTAGCAGCTACGTTTCGCTCCGTTTCTGTTTATTTTTCGCCGGCCACCTTCCCGCCGAGTTCTCCTTCCCTTCTCGTTTTATCGCAACTCTCGTTCCTCTGAAATTCGGGCAGAACTCGGTACAAACTCCACTTACTGAAAATAAAATATCTCGCTGGATTATTAGATTGTTTCCAAATTTGCAAATTTTTAAAGACGTTTATTCCACGTTTTTTCGAAACAAAAGAAAGAGAGGGGGAGGATTCGAGATCTCTCGTTCGAAATCCGGTCAAAACACGCGTGAACGCCGATCGAGATTGAAGATTATAGCGCATGATAGAAAAACGCGAACTCGATTATCGTCCCTTTCTTTCCCCTTTGACACAGATATTTCCAATTTTTTCGTTCTCGAACCGCAACCGCGATCCTCGTTCGGTTACGCGTTGGGAAATTCTTTTTTTTTTTTTTTTTTTCGACGAAAGTGGAAAATAGAAAGGGAATAAACTCGGAATAAAGTTGGAACGAGCGCGCGACTCGGTCAAATTGAAAGTCGTTGTCGAAGGACGGGGGAGGGGGAGGGCGTGAGAGCGATTTATTAAAGCTCGTTCCAAAGATTTCCACGATGTTAACTTTCCAAGTGCGCGTTTACGCTGCACGGAAATAGCATGCTTCGCGAGACACCTCCTCGAGGTCTTGGACGACAAAATTTCGTCGCGTTCACCAACGAAGCAGCTTTTTGAATTTTGCCCGAGATTTTTTTCTTTTTCTTTTTTACAAATCAAGAGGTAATTTCGTTTCGCATTTTGCAAGAGAGAGAGAGAGAGAGAGAGAGAAATTATAATTATCGGCTAAGTCTTTCTCGACGAGAGAAAGAAACTCGCGAGAACAAAGTAACTACAAACTGACTACTGGTTCTTTTTAACGGATGAAATGGTTGGTTTCTATGCTCCTAGCTGTGTACGTAGCCACGTGTACTTTTGGTCGAATCGATAGTTTGTGGATGACAGTTCCGGCTGTAATTTATAAAGTAGGCGTCGCCTGGCCTGGAATAATTATAGGATGTGAATATGACGTATGCTGCTCGCTACGAGCCGGATACGAGCCGGTACTACTTTCGATTCAAAAGGGCCAGGTTTCGGTTTCGAAACGAACAAACAAACTTTTTACAAGCTCCCCGAATCGTCTTCGTTTAAGGATAGAATCGATCCGGCTTCGATCCTTTTCCGCGCTCATTTAAATAAAAGGTCGCGATAGGAAACGGAAGAGGGGAGGGGGGGGGAGAGGGGAACTCATTGGCCAGTGGCCAGGACCGCCACAATGCATCCATTTCTTTTGCACCGCCGCGATTCGGTTTAAAATATCGAATTATACGCGGATTATACCGCGACCACCGCCTTTAATTATATTGGAACCGCGCCGCGGTTTTTTACGATCGGTCCTTTCTTGGAAAATCGAGCGCGCCCAAAGATACCCCGCTCTCTGAAATCATCCGCCGTTTCCTTTAACGACGTCCTTCCCCCCTTCGACGTCGCCCGTTTACGCTCGCCGTTTGGACGCGGTTTCGCAGCGCCCCTCCCCCCCTTCAACGATGAAAAGACGAAAGGAGAAGAAGTCTGGGTAAGGATGGGTAAGCGATTTCGAGGATAAAATGGATGAAAAGTCGCGCGGTGGATTTATTTAAAACGGTTACACGGATTTCCCCCGTTATCCCCTTACGACGACCGAGCGACGATCGCAAAACGAGGATAGGTGAGCGTCACAAGGGGACACAATATTGCTTTTATTTAGAAACGGATTTATTCCCTTGTCGATGGTATTATAGTATAGTACCATCGTGGAAACGAGACGTGATCCGAACGCGGAATCGTCCTCGTCCTCCCCCTCCCTCTCTTCCTTCCTTCGAGAGAATTCATTCTGTGAAGTAGGGAGGGGGATGCACGACGACAATGGTGCAAACAGGAGGAGGATCTCGCGTTTCGAAGATGGCGGACACGTTACGTTTCTCGTTTGTTCGATTGTTCTAAAGATCGTAAAAAAACGATCGGATCCGCTCGATTTTAATATCCGGGTGTAGCGAGAATTTAACACGGGCGGATTAATCGGCGTGGCGAGGGATGATTTACGAGAGGAGAAAAATCATTTTCACCGTGAAATATATTTTCGCGGTTATTTTCACGGTTTTATATACGCGTGCTCGTGATAGGTGTTCTCTAAACCGGGATATTAGCCGGGTTTAATTATAAATCGTGTCGTAAAACCGGAGAAAAACATTTTTCAAACGGACGTGAAACGAAATTATCGTTATTCCTCCGTGTCATCTGCGAATTTTCTTTGACGAAATATATTTTTATTGGCACATCGGGTTTACGAGTTTAGACTCGAGGCTGTTGTGCAAAAAAGTTGAGAGAGTCACCCTATAGGTATGCGCACTCGTAAATTGCGTATATCTAGGAATAGTTCCGTAGAGAATCGGGACGATTGTTTCTCGAAGGACGCGGAGATAGCATTGTCTACGAAAACGCGAAGATAACATTTTGGCGTGGAAACGAGTTTAAAGGGAATCGGTGATGATTGCTCGATACGGAATTTATGGATCGCTACGTTTCTCCGCATTTGGAGAGATCTTTTTTTTTTTTTTTTTTTTCACCAATTCCTTTTCCTCCCCCTAGAAGAAAGATGCGAGAAGATCGAGTTAGGGAGAAGAAGTTACGGGCTCGTTTGTGCGTTTCATGAAAATTCCAACCGGTTGTAACAATTCCAATTATTTCTTAGAATAAATAGAATCAGGAACGTTTGTTTAATGATTTCATCGCTAAGAAAAGGATCGAATCGAATATTTCTTCCCCTCTTTTAATACACCTTTTAATGATTGCAGAAAACCATTCGGTTTTCTAAGATTTATCGCTGGGTAATTTTAATATCGCCATTCCTTCTTGGAACACCTGCAATTTCGACCCTTTGCTCCAAGCCAATCCTGCCCCAATGCCAATTCCAAACCATCACTTCCGGATTCCACGGTTTTTTTTTTTTTTTCTTTCCCTCCACCGAATTCGAACACACCTCGCGAATATTCAAAACCGGTCTCCTTGTCAAATTGATATTCAAAGCCTCCGCCTCGCATCGGTACCTCAATCGAGATCGCCTTAACCGTCCACCTGAAATCCATTCGAATGCAAAAGGCACGGCCGAACTTCCTCCGTGCGCAGTTATTAATTCTCGTCATTTCGATCCACGTGTCTGACTAATAATAATCACACGAGAGGAGTCTATTGCTGTTACAACGAATCGAAAGAAGAACGATGTATCTTTCGATGTATTGTTTTTATTTTTCGAATTCAATTATTTTCGATGGAAGAGTTTTGAGATTGTCCACGATAAAAATGAATCGGGTTCGCCTCGAATCTCCTTCGTTTTCGCCATACACACGCGTGTAATTACGCGCGCGCAAATTTTCGCGCGATGAAACTTCTTCCGCCGGTGATTGAATGCGGACAGGAACTCGAGACGAGAAGATGTTGGGGGTTGAATAAGCTTGTCGCCGCATCCCGAAGAATTACGATCCCCTTGTTAAGCCACCGCCCTTTTCCACCTTATCATTTAACATCGCCCGTAATGATACTCTTGTTACCGTTAACAAGAGTGACCGAGAGAACGGAGAGAAGGAATTGCTTGGTGAAATTTTCAATCAATTAACAATCCAAGCTTGATATCAAATTTTTTTAAATTTTTCCAAAGATGTGTTCTTGAAGTGTCTTTGAATACGAAGGATCGAAGGAAGGAAAGAAGGAATTGCTTGGTGAAATTTTCAATCAATTAACAATCCAAGCTTGATATCAAATTTTTTAAATTTTTCCAAAGATGTGATCTTGAGGTATCTTCGAATACGAAGGATCGAAAGAAGGAGAGAAGAAGGAATTCCTTGGTGAAATTTTCAATCATTTAACAATCCAAGCTTGATATCAAATTTTTTTTAAATTTTTCCAAAGATGTGATCTTGAAGTGTCTTTGAATACGAAGGATCCAAAGGAGAGAAGAAGGAATTCCTTGGTGAAATTTTCAATCAATTAACAATCCAAGCTTGATATCAAATTTTTTAAATTTTTCTAAAGATGTGATCTTGAGGTGTCTTGAATAAAGAATCGAAAGAAGGAGAGAAGAAGAAATTCTTTGATGAAATTTTTAACCAATTAACAATCCAAGCTTGATATCAAATTTATTTTTTTTTTTAATTTTTCCGAAGATGTATCCTTGAGGTGTCTTGAATAAAAGATCGAAAAAAGGAGAGAAGAAGGAATTCCTTGGTGAAATTTTCAATCAATTAACAATCCAAGCTTGATATCAAATTTTTTAAATTTTTTCAAAGATGTGATCTTCAGGTGTCTTCGAATACGAAGGATCGAAAGAAGGAGAGAAGAAGGAATTCCTTGGTGAAATTTTCAATCAATTAACAATCCAAGCTTGACATTAAATTTACTTTTTTAAATTTTTCGGAAGATGTGTCCTTGAGGTGTCTTGAATAAAGGATCGAAAAAAGGAGAGAAGAAGGAATTCCTTGGTGAAATTTTCAATCAATTAACAATCCAAGCTTGATATCAAATTTTTTAAATTTTTCTAAAGATGTGATCTTGAGGTGTCTTCGAATACGAAGGATCGAAAGAAGGAGAAGAAGGAATTCCTTGGTGAAATTTTCAATCAATTAACAATCCAAGCTTGACATTAAATTTACTTTTTTAAATTTTTCGGAAGATGTGATCTTGAAGTGTCTTTGAATACAAAGGAAAATCGAAAGAAGGAAAGAAGGAATTCCTTGGTGAAATTTTCAATCAATTAACAATCCAAGTTCCAATCCAAGTTTGATATCAAATTTTTTAAATTTTTCCGAAGATGTGTCCTTATATAATAAAGAATATTCTTTATTTTAGCTAGGAGAATCTCGAATTGTTTAAATATCACACGGGAGACGCAAGCGAACGGTTGAAAAATAAGGTTTTCTTCACTTCGATTTTTCTTACTTTGGCAAAGTTATTTATTAAATGCAGGGAAAGAAATTGAAAGATAAACTTCCCTTTCGTTCCATCTATTTTCTTCACTTTATTCGGGGATTATTCGATATCGATCGGAAGAAGGATCGCAACTCGAAAAATGTTGAAAAATAAGTTCTCCTTAATACCCTCCCCTCGAGTTATTTAATCGCCAAAGGACCTTATCTCGACGAGATAGAGAATCTCGAGTTGTTCGAGTTGTCGCAAAAAAAAGATGGCGAACGAAACGAAACGTTCCCTTTCCGTTCCACGTACGTGTCCATTAACGCTCCTTAACTTGGGCCGATATTCGACCACTGCTCCTTGGAAATTCAATATTCCCGCCCACGCCGGTGATTCGAGGAAATTCATTTGTCCGAGCAAGTAATAAACGCACTCGACACACCTATTCTCGAGGTACGTACGTACCTACCGTGATCCGTGTGGAACGATACCTCGGGGAAATTCTCTACCAGCTCGACTCATCCAGCGATTCATAGGCGAAAAATTCGTTTCCAACCGATAAATATCAATGGCCGCTCCCCTTTACTTATACGCCTCTTATCGAACGAACCGGACCGATTGTCGGTAATGGTTGATTTATGGCCAGCGGGGAGGAATCCGGTTGCCGTGTTCCGCCATGCGATCCCCACTTTTCCCCCATTGTTGCGATTCTACACTCGATAGAAAATCATCGTCCATTCTTCGTTACGCCCATTATATCGTTAACTTTCGTTAACCTTCCTTCATTTTTTTTTTTTTTTCCAACGAATCTCTTATTTCCTGGGGGAACGTTGATCGAAGAGAGTCCTGTTTATTTATTTTTTTTATTTATTCGTTTAACAACGAGTCACCACTTCCGAAGAAACGCAATTAAAGAGGCGATCGTAGATTTTTAAAATTGTATCGTTTCGATTATTGAATATGACGGATTTGGCGAATAAAAGTTGACAGTTTTTCGATTTACGATACGAGTTAAGTTTGTCTTTTGATTTTGATCCGAAAATCTAGATTAAACGATTATACGATTAAGGAATCGTGCGATCGGTTAGATTTCAATTTTTTCGAAGAGTGATTTTTGATTGAAAAAAAAAGAAATTCCCGAGAAATAGCCAATTTTTCGAAACTTCGAATGGAACAAATTTTGTTATCCTATATTTCCCAATTATTTTTTCACGTAGAATCATTGTGTGTATCGATCGTACCCATCAGTTGAAACACGCTCCAATACATATCCAACCATCCATATACGATGATTATATATGTATATCTACGTTACAATTAGCGGAATTTTATAATAGGTAAGGATTTAAAGCGACAAGTCTCAAAGCCGTCTCAAAGAAGGGGATTTTAACGATTATTACTCGTATCTTATTTGATTATTCCCTTTTCGTGATTTTTTTATTTGGAGAAATCCATTTGAAGAAGGGACGCTTAACCGAGAGAGAATCTTCTCGTTCCTGTGTCTCTCTTTTAGAAGTATTCCTTCTAGCCGGCGCCCATTTTCGTCTCTTTCGTATTTTCCCGAGGCGGAACGTATTTCACGTGTCAACGGGACGAGAAAGAGAAATGTTCTTTGTCAACTGCAGAAATCGACCGATCCACGGCGAATCTGAGCGCTTTTATCCCATCTCTCTCTCTCTCTCTCTCTCTCGACTCGATAAACGAACGTTTGTAAATCATTCAACGTTCTAATACACTAGAATAGAATTTATACGATGTATCGCCAGGTAAAGAAAGATAGAATGGAAGAACTCGGAGATTGCGTTTATAATCGTGTTACATCGTGGATAGAATATTATCTATACACACATCGTACAAATACAGCTCGATTATCGCAGCGTTTGTCGATCGATTTTTGATCCCTTTTGTAATTCCTCCTCCTCTTTATGACAATGCGTACGATAAAAGTGTTTGGAAAAGAAAAAATTTAGAAAATTTAAATGCTCTCTCTCTCTCTCTCTCTCTCTCTCGGCTCGTTTCTTAAAAATCCATTACGAATCGGTGAGCGAGAGATTAAGCCTAGATCGAAACGATCGAGATGTGTCTCGATCTCAAAGGGAAGAATGGTATCCCCGTGAAAAGCTGCACGCACGCAATAAACCGCATTTCTGCGAGTATCCGCTCGATCTATCGACACACTCGCCGCGCATGTATGAAAAGCTGTCCGATACGAAACGCAGCGGAGCGGAAAGCAAAAGGACGGTTGCGACCGTTCGCCAATTGTGCGTTGCATTATACGTTTCATACCATTCTACCGATACACCGTTGTCTCGATGGGTGGGGTAACACGTGAATAGCAAGGCGAAATGCAAATCCCTAAACGTGGAAATGGATCTAAGAAATCGCAACAAGCGAATCTCGATGGGAATAGAATTTATTCGATTTGGGTACGGCTATAAATCTCGGCAGAAGAAGCTTAAGGTAAGTTTGCGAACGGTCGGTGAATCGTCGGAGGTAATAAATTCCTTGAAACCTTCAATTCCCTATTTTTTTTTTTTTTCTTTCACTCTTTCGATGATGGTGACGGTGTTTTCATTTCCACGAAAAAAAAAAGGAAATAACATGGATGATTAAAGGGAGAAATGAAAAAGAGAGATAAATAAATAAATTTGCAAATTATCCGTGTGTTCAACTATCTCTAGGCGAAGGAGCGAGGGAACGAATGGATCGATCGGTAAACTCGAACGGTACCATCAATTTCTTCCATTCACAACCTTTTTCAACGATTGGTAATAATAAGTTGCGATTAATCGAGATTATTATTCGATATTCGTTAAGAAAACTCGCCAATATTCCGAATGGATTATATATAAATAAAATTTGAAGAAGATACTTAATGATATCGATTCGGTGGCTGATTCACAGAGGCAACAATTTCGAAGAGTAGCGAAGAAAAACGGTTGAAAGTAGAGGTTATGTACGCACGTATATTCAATTCGCAAGGTTGATGTTTAATTAATCATCGACATGATTTATTAATCGAAATCGGACGAGAAAATTCTGTCGGGGAATTATTAATCAGGAATTAACTCGTGTATCGTTAATCGATACGCCACTTTCGCGAGTGGTTCTGCTAATTTCTCGCATTTGTTCTCGCGGCCAAGGGAGGCAAGAAGATAATAAGCGCGATTCTCGTGATGTCGTGGCGCGCAGTCGAGGGTCGTCGGTGATTAATTTTTTAAACAGGTTGCTTCCGAGTTGCTTCCGACTGGAAACTCCGCTGCAACGAGTATCGTCACCGAGTATCGGAAAAAAATTTAACACGCGGAACGACGAGAGAAATTTTCTCTCGTCTCTGTTCTGGCTGATCGACGAAATATTTACGTGGAAACAGAATTTACCGTTGAACAAAGATAAATAATAACTATTGGTTTCGCAATTAAGGACTTGAGGGATGCAACGTGTATCAAAAGTATATGGAACGAACAATTGGAACAATTGGAAACAAATGGAAAATTCGTGGAAGAAAAAGCGAAATGTGATGAAATATTCGTCGAAAAATTTTAAATTCCATATTTTCGCCATCTTCTATTCCCGCGCACAACGATCACCTTTCCCAAGACGAATAACGTTCCAAGCTAACGACATTGGAAAAGGAAAACATTTCCAATAGTCTTACAATATCAACACGTAGCACGTTTGTTACGAACGACACAGCCTCGAAAATTCGTCGAGGAAAAGGAAGATTTAAACAGGCATTGTTATTGTTTTCGCATAAATTCCTATCACCGACATTGGATCACGATTTCAATCACCGTCGGCTTGAAAACGAGACGAAAAAATGGACGGTCTTAACCCGATCGCAATCGACCTCTTCACGGTTCGAATACGAGAAACGTGACAAACAGCGTGGAAATAGGAGTATCCTTGATTAGTGGATTCAGCTTGATCGGTATTTTCGGTGAAGGAAGACGAAACGATAAGGATAAACGATACGAGGGGGATGATGAACGCGGTCTGGGAAAAACCATTTTCTTATTGCCGAAGACGGTGGGAAAAAGCTATTTCGAATGTTTTCGCATAATGTTTTCGCATAATGTTTTCGCCGTCGAGGCATTGTTCCATCGTTATCGTGGAGAATCAGGATTA
The DNA here is from genome assembly GCF_014066325.1 of Apis laboriosa. Taxonomy (NCBI): domain Eukaryota; kingdom Metazoa; phylum Arthropoda; class Insecta; order Hymenoptera; family Apidae; genus Apis; species Apis laboriosa. Next base: position 2,187,820 of record NW_025221020.1, read on the forward strand.
TTTCATAGCAGGGGTATAACGTAAATATTAAAGCGAAAGCTAGTAGGTCGTAAAGTCGGTCGTAAGCTGCAATATAGATCGAACAAGATGCATCGTTTGAATCGGAAGGATAAATGCGTTGCAATTTTTTTTTTTTTTTTTTTAGGGGGAGAGGAATTATCTTTTATAATGTTTTTTTTGGTTTGTTTTTTCAAATCAAATGTAATTGTGACTATCGATTATCGATATTAGTTTTCTTTTTTATTTATTTATTTATTTATTTATTTATTTATTATCGATCATTGAGAATTTTTCATCTCTCGTCGATTATAACATCGAAATAATTTATCGGAAAATAAAACTGACTTTTATTTTTTTTCTTATTCGAAATTATTGTATGTAGGAGTTGTTTTATTTCTTGAAATAAAAATAAACGGACTTTATTACAATATCCACTTTTTATTCGTGTTATTATCTTAACGATATTTTGAATTCGTATATACAGTATCTTACAATTTTGAATACGAAAAATTTGTTAATCTCGCCATCATCGCGGTAACGATATCGATAATCACAATTCCGTTCCATAAGTAATGTGTACGAACGTTCTTTGCTCGATTGGATATTCTCACGAACATTTTCAATGGATAATTTATTTCCCATCCAAATGATGAAATTTGGCGCTAGCTTCAATTCATTCCTTCTTCGTTATTGCGAATTCCACCTCACCTCGATATCTTATCGGTTCATACTCTTCTTTCCTCCTCTCGTGGATTCTTCGAGAGAGAAAAAAAAAAAAATTTCTCGCGAAGAAGAAATTTCCAACGCGTGATCACGGACAAAGTATTCCCCCGATTCGATCTAGAAACGTGTACACGTACAACACTTATGTCTTCCACGAGGAACATTTATTACTATAAATTCTTCTTCGACGATCAATCGTCGAACGGACAAAATTCCCTCCACTTTCGGGGAAAGAAACTTTCGTAGCGATTCGAGCTCGAGAAATCGAGGTTGGCTCGAATAGAAAAAGCTAGTGGATCGATCCTCGACGATTCTTTCCTCTGAAGGAGGCTTCCTCTTTCGAGAAGACACCGTGGAAAACGGCCGAAAGGAATTTCGCACAGCTCGGACTCCGAAATTCCTTTTCCACAGCCACTTCTATTTCTCTAGGTGAAGGGAAATTCACTTCGAATAAATTCCTTGGGTTTATACACCCAAGGGATACGTTTTCTTTGAGAAAGAAAGAGAGAGAGAGAGAGAGAACCTGGAACCTTCGAAACAGGAATTATACGCGATAGAAATTCTTCCTCCTTCCCTTTCCTCCGCTTTAACGAGCGAAAAGTTTTGAAAATGGGCGCGAAATTTATCGCTCATCCCCTTTTATTACCGATACATTTCATCAAACCGTGCACGCGTATAAAATACAAACAAATATGCGAAAATAAGGATGGAAAGGAGGAGGAGAGAGGCGTGACGAGAAATATATTTTATCATACCTGATCCGGGGAGGAAGGCGCGTCGGGAAACCGATAAATTTTCTCCTGGAGAATCCACAGTTTCTCGTTCCGTTCTCGATCAATTTCGGTAGAGGACGTTCCCGATCGAACACAAAGTCCATCAACAGGGGATAAATATAAACAAAATTTACCCGACGATCGAGAATAAAAAAAGAAAAAGAAGAAGAAGAAAAAGAGAAAAATAGCTTCTCACGTGTAAATAAATAGCTTAACCCGGCTTCTCTTCTTTCTGTTTCAGTTCTCCAGCGGGGCAAATCATGACAGGAACGTACCGAAGATCGGTGAGTAGAAACGCACTCGTTTTCGTCCTCTTTTCCTCCTTTAGGTTTTTCTTNTTTTTTTTTTTTTTTTTTTTTCTAGAATATTTGAGGGGAAAAATCGGTGGTACAGGGTTTTCCTTCCGATCCGTGGACGTGGATCGCGCGTTCCGCGTGGCCGCGTTGCATTGATTTTTTCCCCTCGCCCCTTCGTACACCCTCGCCGATCCCTAAGCAAATTCGCACGATGCACTGTTGAGGTACGCCCAGCTCGAACCGCAGCTCGTTGTCGAACGTTTTTCATCGTCCGGTAAGCGAAGTGTGTGCTCGATGGTCGCATGATCGCATGGTTCTCCGAAATACAAATTAATTCATTAGAGTCGCTAATCGTTCGAAATCTCAGGGATGAGAATATAGAGGATGGCAGAGTTGGGCGATGAAAGAAGTTAGAAAATAAAGTTTTAATTTAAGTTAATTATCGTTTATTAAAACGTTCGTTTAGTTCGAACCGATTTTCCATGTAATTTCGATCGTTCGCAACTGCAGATTGTTATTATTATTATTATTATTATTATTATTATTATTGTTTCGAACGATAAATTATCGAAGTAACTTTATTCGTAACTTCGACTATTAAATTTTCCTCGAGAGGTAAGTTATCGAATAAGTGATTCGGGGAGTAGAAAGAAGAATTCGAAAAAGGGAAATTTTCTCGATTTGGAGAAATTTATATGGATACAAAATCGCGTGGAATCGAGTTTCGAAAGAAAAAAATTATCGAGCAGCATCTCAAAGTTTTCGCTTTGCATTTATTATTATCATCGTAGAATTCGTGGCACGATCCCCTCCCTCCCCCTCGGTTGAAGGAATTATACGGATGGAAATTGGGTGGGCGAACAAGGGTGCTAAGGTATCCCCTCGAATTACCCGTCGACACGAAAGATCTCGGCGAACGTTCGAAAATATTATCGTTTCTGGCCCGACGTGTACTGTTTCGCCGATTCAATTTCCTCCTCGGTCCTCGATTGACGATCTCGATCGACTCGGAAGAGCAGCGAAGAATGATTAATGCATAACCGAGACGCAACGTTGCAGCCGGTCGAAAGAATTTCCAAGAATTCCTTCTTATCTTCAGAAGCCAGAGTCGTTGCCTCCGATCACGTAACCTTCGAAATTTTCAACCGATAAATCGTTATATATATATGTATATAGGTTATGACAATTTAATTCTCTCATTGTAGCGCCGACTCATTCATTTATTCAGAAGAATTTCCAAGAATTTCCAAGAATTCCTTCTTATCTTCAGAAGCCAGGTCGTTGCCTCCGATCACGTAACCTTCGAAATTTTCAACCGATAAATAGTTATATATATATGTATATAGGTTATGACAATTCTCTCATTATAGCGCCGACCCATTCATTTATTCAGGACGCAAAGGTAAATCGTAGGATGAAACTCTGTTCGTGAAACGGTTATCATCTAGTCCTCCTCCCAGTAAAATGATAATAAGCATTCCCAAACGGAATATAATCAAAGCTCGTATTTCGAATTCTCTTACGTTTGCATCAAGCGATACAAATATAGCCATATAGAGTTCTTATAACTCGGTTAATTCGTTCTCGAAATTGCATTATATGTACTACGAGGATCGTCCAAGTTTAACCTTTCGCCAAATTCCTATGGTCAAGGGTGACGATTCATTCTTAATTAGTTTTAGTCTGGAGACCGATTTTCAGAAGTCTTGATGTATAGGAATAATATTCGTCCGATTCGAATATCAGAGGAAAATGCATTTTTTATTTTTCTTCGACTCGAAAATATAATATAATAAATGTAAATACATCGTGAAAACAATATTGCAAAAGCGGCAAGTGAAGGATCGAGTACGAACAACTATTTTCGAACCTCAATTCGAAAAATGTTTTCGAAGTATCGTGATATAACGGAGTAGACGAGAATAATTTAAAATGTTTGGAGAATCCTCGGTTATTTACCCGTACGCCGTACGTGATTCATCTGCTCGTGCCAACAATGTTGCGTTGAAATATCGTTTCGATGAAACTTTCTGAACCGCTCCCGAAGAAAAAGGCAGTTTCCCGCGCCAAGGAATACGAATATTTGAAAGGTTTTTGCGCCACGCCACGTATGAATTTTCAGCGATGGAAGAAAAAAAACGCATATTGCATATTCGATTATTCGCGGGATACGGATCGATACTATTACTCCCGTGCAACGTCGTGGCGGTGCGTTTGGTGCACACCGTTTGGATCACGATGAACGATCGTTTCGGGGAAGGGAAATGGCCGGTGGCGCCTTTCGATAATATTTATACGAGACGCGTTATCGAACCCGCTCTATCTCGCGTTCAGTCGAAAGAATGCCGCGGAAATATCTCGATCCTCGATTCTCTCTCTCTCTCCCTCCCCTCAACATCAAGATAATCATCGATTTTCCATCGAGTAAACCGATCGAATCTATGCCCGCCGATCTATTATTAAACCTCACTTAGAGAGAGATTGCGAATCACCTTTTCGAGACAATCGTTTTTAATCGTATGCCCGACGACTTATGGCGATAAGTCGTTCACGACTGCGCCACGCCCCACGTTCCTTCGTTCCGGGCTCGCGGCTCGGGGCGTCGATACGATTGATATTCCCGTATTCGACGTTAAGGAAAAGTTTGGAATGCGAGGGATGTCACAGGAGGGAAGACACGTTCGATGGTGGGTTACGAGGTATTATTCAGTTGGAGCTTTGAGTGTTAGAAGATTTTGTGTGAAAATTAATACTTGGCTACTCTTTCAATCACCGAATATTTTGAAATTTTAGGGATACAAGATATTATTATTTGAGATCTTCGATCGAAGTATTAGTGATTTTGTGTGAAAATTATCGGAGAAAACTTTCAATCGTTGAAGAAACGTATTCTTACGAATATTTGCATCTTGAAATTTTAGGGTTACAAAATATTATTCAAAATATTATTGAGATCTTTGATCGAATTGTTAATGATTTTGTGTGAAAATTATCGGAGAAAATTTTCAATCGTTGAAGGAACGTATTCTTACGAATATTTGCATCTCGAAATTTTAGAATTACAAAATATTATTCGTTGAGATTTTTGATCGAATTGTTAATAATTTTGTGTGAAAATTATCGGAGAAAATTTTCAATTACCGAGAAAACGTATTCTTACGAATATTTGCATCTCGAAATTTTAGGGTTACAAAATATTATTCGTTGAGACCTTTGATCGAATTGTTAATGATTTTGTTAATTGTTTTGATTATCGGAGAAAATTTTCGATTACCGAGAAAATATATTTTTACGAATATTTGCATCTCGAAATTTTAGGGTTACAAGATATTATTAGTTGAGATCTTCGATTAAGAAGTGTTAATAATTTTGTGTGAAAACTATTGGAGAAAATTTTTAATCATTAAGAAAATGTATTCTTACGAATATTTGCATTTCGAAATTTTAAGATTACAAGGTACTATTAGTTGAGACCTTTGATCGAATTGTTAATGATTTTGTGCGAAAACTATCGAAGAAAATTTTTAATTACTGAAACGTATTCTTTGCATTTCGAAATTTTTGTTTTAACTTGTTCTACGTCTTTAATTTTTCATTCTACAAATATTACTTCCATTCATCGTCTAAATTCGAAGTTTAGATATAATAAGGAAAAGGTACTGATAACAGGAGAAAAATAATCGTTAAGAATAACGATAGTTCTAGATATTTTTTAGTTATATCAAAGCATATATATTTTTTTTTTATTCCAATTCGATCAGCTCCAATTATTACCACGTTATCGCAACACTTGCTCGGAAAATAATAATCGTGGAATCTCGATATATACCCTCGCTCTATCCGACCGAAACGTTCGATCCGAGTTTCAAGGAGTGGAAACTTTTCCGAAGGAGAAGAACGGTATCGAAGAAAGAGGCGAGGAGAAGGAAGAGGGAGGGGTTTAAAAAAAGAGGAACGTTGATGACAAAGTACGGCGAAGAAGATCCAGGGCGAAAGTTTCGTGGATGATTTAATTTGGTCGCGGCAGAACGTCGGAAACTGAAATGCAACGGGGGGGAAAAAAGAAAAGAGCGAAAATCTGGTTGGCTCTCGAGGAATTTCGTTGGCCTGTTAGTAGCCAATACCGAGTCGCTTCCACGGAGAGGTTGGGGAGGGAGGGGTGGGTTAGTGGGGGCTGTGAACGAAGGGTGTTGAACTTGCCACCCCGTGGAAAGTATCGAAGGACATCGGATCTCTCTTTGTACAGAGAGATGCTGTACCCCAACAAGATACAGACATCCTGTTTATGGAGGGAATGGAGATTTTATTAAAAAAAAAAAGAAAAAAGAAAGAAAGCATTGCGTAACGTGACGTTGTTGTTGCCTCAAGCTTGGCAACTCGAATAATCGATTGGCAATCATGTTTTTTTTTTCTTTTTTGAGGAGACTTTTAATCCTTTCGATTCGATCGATAACAGGTGAAGAAAAAAGAAGGAAGTTTGAAAATCTTGTTGCGTGCGCACTGAGTCGATAGTGGAGCGATGCAAAGAATTTATTTTTGAGTTTATGGATACTGATGTGTAATTGCTATCTTCAACTTGCTTTCTTGACAATTCTGATATTACAGTACAATAGTAGAAGAGTTGATAATTTGAATATTCAAAATTGTAAAAATTATTTTCATTTATCAAGTTACGTTAGGATAATCATTTAAGACTGGAAGCTGAGAAATATTTAAACCATATTAATTAGTTTGATATGATATTAACTAATCAAATACAAAATTATATTTATTAAATTAAAGTATCACTTACAAATTGTAATTGTAGCCTAGGCATATTATGAGAAATAAAAAAAATTTTTTGTAATATATCGACACGTTAGAATTCTCTGGATTCTACGTTTACACTAATGCATCGAGATCGTCATTTTTGGATTAATATATGTGACAAATACTACATGGTGGAAACAAAATAAACGTTTCCTTTCAAATTAACCGATCATCCGCACTCCTTCCATGAGACTTGTTTCCACTAGTCAAAGTTAACTCGTCGAAAAAGTAACTAGTTAAAAATCTCGAATAAAATTTAAATAATTAGTTATCGAAATGCTTAAACAATATTTATTCGTAGCTAATATTATAATTGATATAATTTTCACATAAGATCGGCCGTTTCCCATTACGATTACTTCCGATTATTATTATTATTACGTTTCGAGCGATAAATTATTGAAATAACTTATAGAAATAACTTCAATTGTTAAAATTTTGCCCATCACCGCCATCTACGGTAAACTGTACTTCAAACTTTATTATCACAAAAAAAAAAAAAAGAGCGATATCCAAAGAAGAAACAAACTGTGTTGACAAAAATGAAAGAATGGGATAGAGAACGTTGATTCAACAACAATTCAACAATCCAGCAGTTACAGCTTATTTATAATGAGGAACAAGGCGAAACGTTATTTCATTTTGAATTTACCTATTTATAGCTAATAAACATCAGACTCATAGTCAATAGCAAAAAAAAAAAAATAATAATAATAATGAAATATCGTGAAATTCGACGATCAATTAGAAGAATCGTCGTGGAGAATTTCGGCCAATTCGCAGTCGTGATTGCGGCCGTGTTGCATTTCGAATTCCACGCCCGCAGTTGGTACAATTGGCCTCGGCAAACTCTCTCGCGACGCGAGGTCTTAAATCGAAATTGCAGGGACGTGGACGCGTCAGACGAGCGGAATCGATCGAATCTCGCGCAAACACGAAATTCGAAGCGGTTGTCTTTCGATCGGGGAAACGAAACGACACTTTTTCGAACGAATCGAGGAGCTGAAGAATGAAATAACTACTTATTTACGTACGAGTACTCGTTTCGATCTCGTTCGCGTTTTGCTTCGAGTTTCACGATTTCTGACAGATTGGAAAATGGATTTTAAAAAATAATAATTGGAAAGTAATGGTTGGATCGGTTACTTCTTTCGCGGTCTCTCGATTTTTCGACCCAATTTTCGTGCGAGATTCGATCGATGGTAAATCACACGAGTCGTGATACACACGCGCAACGCTGTGTGTCAGTGAAACGGAATGGTAGGTTAGCGTGCAGCCTAATTTGCTGCTAACGAACGCTATCGATTTCGTTAAACCACCGTCCAATAAAACGCGGGTCAACAAAACCGCAACAATTTCGAATCTCCTTCTTTCCAATCTTTTCTTTCCCTCTTTCTTTTTTGTCATCCAGTTGCACAATTTGTTGCATCATGTTGATAACAGAGACGATCCGACGAAGAGATGGCGACACTCGATCGGAAATTATGATCGCGCGGGATCATAATCCGATATCGTGATATATATATAATGAGATTGGTAATCGTAAGTCGTGCAACAGCTGCGAACCAGCCCATAGGCTTATTAGTTAATCGGCGAATGATTATCAGTTCTCGAGCCACCGTAATACCGTGCGATTAATTCTAATTAACGGTGGAAACACACCGGTGGAAACAGCCTCGCCATTTCCCTCTTATCATCGATGTGAATTACTCGCTTTTAGGTTTTAATTGCACGAGAAAATGCAAGCCACCGCGAATTACGCATCCCCCAGGTTTTTCACCCTGCTCCCTCTATTTAAACCGGATGTTTTTCTATGCAAATTTTTGAGCGAGAGAAACTGCAAAACACGGGCCACTCTCCCAATTAGATTCACCGCAGCAATTAAACTTTCGACTTTCGGTCGGTTCGAATAAGTTGTTTCACCCCTTTATATACGTACGTATGATAAACGCGTGCGGCAAGTTTGGAGAGAAATCGTAGGAAAGCGCGATAAGCTTTGTTATTTATTCCCTACGGATGAAGGATACGTTTTCTGAAGCTCAGAAATATCTTCGAGGAGGGGGTTAACCTCGAATTTCTGAACAACCTCCGTTCCTGGAAATTTGCGAATCGACAAACGTTGCTTATCGACTAAAATGAACGATGTATCTGATCAAAGGGTTTCGTTTAACGAGAAATCGCTTCTGAACGTGTCTTGTTATTGTTTTCTATTCTCATTCGCGATAAACGTCAACGCTGCAACGTTGGAAAGTTAATTTCCATTTTAAACTTTCGCAGCGAGTATTTTTTAAATCGTTTTAAATATCTCTGGACACCGAGCGAATTTAACTTTTCTTTTCTTTTCTTTTCCTTTCTTTTCTTTTTGTAACTTAACCTCGAGGAAAAATAAGTCTCTCTCTGAAATTCATTCGCGCACATTCTCCCCGATGTTCGGCCGAATTTGATCGTTGTTGCTTTTCTACCTTTTCATCTCGTCACATCCGTGTAAACGAAAAAAGCGATATTGAAAATAAAAATTAAATTAATCTTCGTTCCGCCGAATGAAAATTCCAGTTTTTTTCCAGTATCCACCTTTCGATCTTATCTGTCTAACGCGATATTATTTAGTAAAAATAAGCTCGTGTTTGTCTCTCGATAAGAAAAGAGAGATTTTTTCGATAACAAGGAGGGAAACGTTGGGTGGATGGAATCGGTTCGTTTTCGTGTTTTTCTTTTTTTTTTTACCTTGCCGCAAAGGTGCCTCGAATTTCAAAAAGGAGTTTCCACCGCGATATCTTTTTTCTCTTTCACTCGTGGCCGCGTTGGGAGACAAAGGTACTACACTAGGTAAAAGTTCTTGTCTCTGTGCAATCTCCGAGCGGACAGCGCAACGAACAATTCACCCGACCCAAGCTTCTAGGAATTTCCGTAATTTAAACTGGTGTGTGTGTGTGTGTGTATATGCGCGTGCGTGTAATTTCTAATAATATATAACACACGCTCGTGTCCCTCTTAATATAATAATGTAAATTGTTGGACCGACAAACGTCGCTCCTCGTTTGCCGAATACCACTGTTGTGAAGCAGTCGGGCACGAAATGATTTTCGTCGTTGTTTGCCACCGCCTCAAATGAGAAGTAATAACGATTAATCGTTGTTAAGAGTGCGAGAGGTCGAAGGAACGATGAGAAATGTATCTTACGTGGCGTGGCGATTACGTTTTACGAACTACAAACACCGGTGAGAATGAAGAACGCCGCCCGGGAAATTTGTGGCGCGATTTCGAGTTTAAATTCGGTTTAACGCCCCTCCCATTTAACGATTTTAAGGGACGGTTTAAAGTCGCTGTTGGATTAATTATCGATCCAGGGGAAATTTACGAGAAAAATTAAAATTAATTAATTAAATTTTGAAGGAATGTTTTTCAATGTTATATATACTTTTTCATCGTTCGCCGCCATTTTACGCGATTTTCGTCGATCGATTTTTCGGCAATGCAATAATCAATAAAAAATTCATAAATTTGTTAAGAAGCGTGACACGCGATCCTCGAGAGATACTTGAATTTTCTTACAATTTCCTTGCACATTTCGATTGTTTCTCCTTTAAAAATTCCGTTATTTTTTAAGGAGAACGGTGTCTCAAAGATGGAAGTACGAATCTTGGAGACTTTTCGGCTGGGGGAAATAATACAGGATCTCGTATCGAAATCGGGGAAATTTTATTTTCTTTCTTGGACGAAGTGACAAATCGAAGGGAAAACACGGTTATATGCACGGATCGACAGCGTTGGGAAAAGCGTTTTTCTTTTTTTTCCGGATATACACCGAGATAGATCGAGTCGTAAATTAAACGCGAAACGGGGAAAACGACAAATCGTAGAGGTAATCGCGATGATAATTGATCGTTCGATCGGGGGGGCGGCGTTTTCGCGCGTTTAATTAGAAAAGTTTATACCCCGTTGCCGGGGAAGGACCGACGGAGAGAGACAGGGGAGAGAATCGCATCGCGGTAGGTAAAGGATTGAAAAAAACTGGGTTAACCCGAATTTCGAAAGCGACCATGCTCCGCGTATTATAATTTAAATTTTTGAACAATCGTCGTGTTTGATGGATCAATTCGAACAGAAAGATTTAATTCGTTGAACGATAAATATAATGATTGGGTGTGTGTATATATATATTAACCTTATTCGTTATTTAATAGCATAAAAATGATAAATTGACATTTTTACCAATTTTTGTAAAATCGAATATATTTGATAATAAATAAATAAACACTTGTGCAATAGATCAATGAAATATTCAAAATTGCTAACAAAATGATGACGCATGGATGCTTAACCATTTCTAATCTAGAATTATCGTGACGAGATTTTTTTTGCAAAATTTATGGAAAGATCTTAAATGAAAGACAGATGTATTATTCCCTATTTATTGTTGAAAGAAAAAAAGATGCTTTACATCTTTTTTTTAATTTACTCTTTGTACGCATTACTTATAATAGAACAAATGTATTTGTACAACATACTTGGAAGGAAGATAGTAGAGAAACAACTCAAAGTGCAAACAGCAATTAAAATATGAGATATATATAATTACACGTTTTTGGAGAGCGATGTAAATTAAAATTATATACGTTAAAGATATTATATTATACGTACTTTTAGAGCGTGAAATTTATTTACTCACATTTTACCTCATTATGTTTTTTTCTTTTTTTAGCTTTTATATAATATCCCTTTGAGAACGAAATTCTCTAACGCGTAGGCTGAAAGACCCATTAACTTGCTAAACTATTATACGTTGTTATATATAATGTGGCCAAATTATGCGATTTAAACTACAAATAATGGAAACTAAAATAATCGTGATAATACGCAACAATCGAATTTGTAATGTAACGTAAAAATTATATTAACAAAACGTGTAAATTTCAAATACATTACGAGCCGAAAAAAATTATATTTAAATTATACTCGTAAAAGCGAGTATTTCGTTACTAATTTCTAATATCGAAACCAATTTCTATACGAAAAATTATGTTATCACAAATGTTCAGAGACAAATTCGCGTTTGTTTCATTCGCGACGGATGGATGAACGACCGACCGTGTCTCGATCGTTTTACTATTTCCGCTTTGACGAAACATTTCGTGAACAATTGATCGACTACCCCTGTTACAGATTTCCCGCGATCGAATTTTAATCGTGGATGGATCAAACTTTTTCAAACAGATCGCTCCATTCTTTCTAATATTCCCTTATAATTTATCAAATTATAATTATTATTGTATACTTTTTGTTAATTAATTTTCAAATTTTTCACGAACCCTTTCAATAATTCCACAAATATAATTTCACTCTTCCAAATCTTAAGCCAAGCTCCCTCGCGCGTCGTCATATCAAATATCTTGAACTTGAAGACCAATTAAAAACCCGGTGTCCAATTAAAAATTGAGAAACACATCTCGCGGGGGTTCGCATTAATCACTCTAATCTCTTGCCGAGAGAATAATTTACGAGAACGAGTACACTCGCGAATGGAAGGAAGGCCGGTTCGGAAAAGCACGATTCGTCCATTACAGGCATTGCTCCGCGGTGCTATATCCACGCGATCCCCTAACGCTAGTTCCCATTCGAGACCCCAGCAAAATGAATAACGATGCGACGTAATCCTCCGCCGCTGTGCGGGGAATCGAGGCCGCTAATTGTCGAATAATTTCCGAACGATGATTAATCGAGGGGGGGTGGTCGCGTGCGTCTCGGGATCGAAAAACTTTTTTAAATTTTTTAAATCGCAATCTCCGAAACTTTGCGTCCCTGCTGACGGACGAACCGTTCGAGAGAAAGAAGTAGGAGCAAGGAGGATCGGGTTGTTGAAGAAACGGATTGGAACAGGGACGAGAAATCGCGTGGAAAGGAAACGTTAGCCGAACGCATCATCGAGATTCAATCTCCACTTTCCTGCTACTCCCTCGCTTCTTTCCCTCCTTGTAGAAGAAGGAAACTCTGGAAATCTTTGCCCCTTTTGCTGCTCGAAGATGCGACCCTCTCTCTCGCCGAATACGATTTTTCTTTCTTTCCGCGAGGAAAGAAAGAGAAAAAGAAAGTGAAAGAGAAAATATCCGGAATTAAAAAAGACTGTGTATTCTCTGGAGGGATTAATCGAGGCGGGTCAAATGACGACGACGACGACGACGATGCCGCCTCGGCGTGTTAGACCCGTCGAATAAACCTTTTGCTCGTCGACGAAGCGGCGCAAGGTTACAGAGAGCGTTTCACGGCATTGGCTTTTTGCCAGGACGCAATCACACACTCGTCTCCTTGAACGAAACGCGTTCGATGCCGTATTCCTGCGTATTCTTTATTCGGGGAGAAGACTGTAAACTCTTGTTCTTGGGGGAGGAGAAGAGGTGGAAGGATCCGCGTAACTGGAGAGGAAGGAAGGAAGGAAGGAAGGAAGGGAATCGCGGCGTGACAGGATGCGGAGGGGGGCTAATCGATGCGAGAATACATTTCCTGGGTCGTGATAATGTTGCGCGGCCTTCAGGTGTTTCCCTGCATCAATCGTCTCGATGATAAGTGAGCCCCCAATTCCCACCAATCTATTCGAGCTTAATTCGCGACTTATCGATCGGCCTCTGAGGCTGATGTTATCCGTGAAATACTGCGATCGAGAAAAGATCGAGAGATCGTCGATTTCCTCTCTCTATCTTTTCTCTCTGTCGTTGATATTAACGTACATTTTTCAGAGACCACACGAAAAATCGTCTCGAGGTAAGCCCCTAATTTCCACCAATCTATTTGAGTTTAATTACAGACTTATCGATCAGACGTTGAAGCTGATGTTATCCGTGAAATACTGCGATCGAGCGGAGGATCATTCCCACGAATCATTTCTCTGTCGTTGATATTAACGTACATTTTTCAGAGACCGCACGAAAAATCGTCTCGATGATAAGTAAGTCTTCAATTTCCACGAATTTATTCGAGTTTAATTATCGATCAGCCTCTGAGGCTGATATTATCCATGAAATACTGCGATCGAGCGGAGGATCATATTAACGCACTTTTTTCTGGGACCACACGAAAAATCGTCTCGATGATAAGTAAACCTCCAATTTCCACTAATCTATTCGAGTTCAATTAGTGAATTATCGATCAGCCTTTGAGGCTGATGTTATCCGTGAAATACAGCGATCGAGCGGAGGATCATTCTCTCGAATCATTTCTCTGTCGTTGATATTAACGTAACATTTTTCAAAGACCGCACGAAAAAAATCGTCTCGAAGTAAGCCCCTAATTTCCACCAATCTATCTGAGTTTAATTACAGACTTATCGATCAGACGTTGAAGCTGATGTTATCCGTGAAATTGATGAATATTGCGATCGAGCGGAGGATTATTCCCTCGAATCATCGAGAGATCGTCGATTTTCTTTTTCTATCTATCTCTCTCTCTCTCTCTCTCTCTCTCTCTATCATTGGTATTAACGCACTTTTTTCTGGGATCACACGAAAAATCGTCTCGATGATAAGTGAGCCCCCAATTCCCACCAATCTATCTATTCGAGTTTAATTAGTGACTTATCGATCTCAATGGCTGATGTTATCCGTGAAATACTGCGATCGAGCGGAGGATGATTCTCTCGAATCATCTCTGTCGTTGATATTAACTTTTTTCAGAGACCGCACGAAAAATTGAAAGTAACGAAATGCGAGGGAACGCTGCGCGGAATGGCTGTGCATATTGACTCATACTGAATTTGAAACGCAAAGAATACAAAGAATTCTCTTTTCTTTCATATCACTTGGAAACGTTTATATTTCGTGAATATTTATACATTTAGAATCGACGATTCTCTTTCTTCGGAGATCCTTTTAAATACTTTTGGTATATACTATCTCTTGCTTAAGGGTTAACGAAAAAGATTAATTGCAAACGTTGTAAACACTTGGCAAAAACCTTTTGGCGTATCTCTGATTATCTCAATTAGTCACATTTCGAGTCTTTTTATCCTGTTCAAGCGTGATAAACGATTTTTAACGGTACGATGCTGACGGTTTCTCTTTCCTGTTTCTCTTCAATTTTCAAAAATTTCGAGTAACAATATTGTGACGATGATCGTAACGAAGCAATGGACCGAGATTCCTCGGGAACGAAGCCGATGGGGGGATGGATAATCGTTAATTCGAAGATTGATTAGAAGGAGGAAGTGTAACACTCGGCAAGATGAGGTCAGCCGTGTGCCGGGGAATCTGGGTCAATCGGTTGATCGTCTTTAGTTAAGGGGATACGAAACAATTAGGCTTACCTTCCTTGCAATTAGGCTTACGTCACGCGGATGTCGAATCACGTGGTTAGGCGAGATTTTCGTGGCGCCCGTCCAGCTGGGAGGAAATTAGGCTCTGCGCCTCCCTTGCAAATGCAGAAATAATACAAAAAGAAAGGGGAATGGATGATCGAGAAATAGAAGCAAAAAAAAAAAAATAGAATTTCATTTCATGCCAAGCGATTACTCGATTTCGATCATTGATTAAATTACTCGATTGATTCCTTTGCGTTCTCGGATACGCGCGAACGACGCGCATTCTCCATTTCTGCTTTTGAGGAGGCGAAGCTTTCCTCTTCTCCACGCTCGAACGCACAAGTTTCGAGGATTTTTGAAGCGATCGGTCCGCGCGAATTGGTGGCGAGAAATTTCTGCTCGATAGAATTTCATTCGTCCCCTTTTCGGTTATTTCCACGTGGCTCGCATACGATGAGTTCGCCGAGTTCCATTTTTTCCGTGGTCGGACTGTGCTAGATTTTCGTTGGCGAGGGGGAGGAGGGGGAGAGCGAATGCGAAATTTGTAGCGTGAAAACGAGTAACTTTTTTTTTATCCTCGATCGTATCGTGTATCTGAACCGTCCCTCCCAATCGCAGGAAGAATTTCTGCGACTGACAGCCTCGGTGAAGGCGGAAAAATTACTTTTTACCCGTCCTCCTCCTTTTGGACATCGGCTGTTATCGATCGTTTACCAATCGTTTACCATTTTTTAGATCAGATCCCTGCAGGGATGAAGCACCTGGCGTTGTTGTTGGCGTTAATCCAGGCAGACGCGACACAACGTGAACTTCTCTCGGTGCCAGTGAATTTCACTTCTTCTCTCCCCTTCCTTATCTCGAGCGTTAAAAGGAATTCAATTAATCAGGAGATAAAAAAACACCTTCGCCGAGGAAGGGGGAGGAAAGAGAGTTAGACATCGTTGCGCGGCTGAGCTTCTTCGTGAAAATCGTTTCCCTGCGATGGTCTGAATCTAGAAGGATTCGAAGTTCCGCCGATTCCGGGGATTTATATGAAATTCTCGAGATAAACGAGGATTAAGCTCCCCGTCTGACGGAGCGGCGCAGAAATTGGCCAAGTTTTCCCCCAAGATAATGGAGCCAGCTGCTGCTGCTCCTCCTCATATTTCAACCCTCTATCCGCGCCTAGTCATCCGACCGTTTCGTACATTCGAGAGATATATACGATCGTTTTTTTAAAAAGCGTTCCATTTCAGAGAGAGAGAGAGAGAGAGAAAGAGAGAGTGGTCATTTTCCTTCCCGCCCGTGATGTGGAAGGGTCGGCGAGTAAACAGATTCGAGGCGGGAAACTCGTAAAAGCTCGTCGGGGTTCGCGTGATCGGCCGCTATAAAATTTAACGTGCGACGTCCTTTGCGCCGGACAACGTGTTGCCGCGTTGAGCGTTCAACCTCTTCCTATGGAAATTCTATTCATCGAGCCTCGTCCCTCGAGGATCTTTCGATGGATACGGTGGATGTTGGGATCGAATGGATGGAAGAAATTTCCACGCGAAATTTTTATTATATAATTGCACGAAAACGAGGAATCATTTCCGTTCCGAATCCTTGGAAAAGGATTTCGTTTTTCCTCCGATAAGAGATGCGCGGTTGATTTTCTTTTTTTCTTTTGGAAAAATCTCGAGTGAATTTTTCAAGGACGGGTGACGGAAGAGAGAGAGAGAGAGAGAGAGTCTCGTGGGTTTTTTGTTTCGCGGCGGCCCATGCGACAACGAGGCCGTCGCGATCACAATGTTGCCACGTCACGGATCGATGCGATTCTAAACCGTATACGCCAACTTACACGGAGTAAAATCTACGCGGAGAGACTTAACGGGGACAGCTTTTGTTTGTTTGCGTTTACGCTCTTGTTTGTTTATGTTTCACTCTTGTTTGTTTTCGTTCCAAGCGCATACGTTTCCACCCACCGCGTATTTCGAACGCCGAATTCGTTAACACCGTTTTAGAGCGATACGCTTTCTTATTGAAATCCACGTTTTTAGATTCCCACTTCGAGGAATCCCCAATTCGAAAGAAATATCTATCCCGAGAGATTTTCAGATGGTTGCGCTCGGAACGGATAATCATTCCTTTCGCGCGATGACAAAATTTTTAATTTATCCAAAAATAGTAGGAAGCGAGGAAAAAAAGGAATTTGTTAAAGCGGGAAGAAAATAATCCATCAAAAGAAATCGATAAGAAGCTAATCCCACTTCGCCGTCTCTCGCCAATTACTTTCCTTCGATCGTTCGATCAATTCGATTCTTTTGATAGACTCGATTCACGGATCAAACGCGAAGAATACGTTTCAACTTCCGCCGGCGTCGAGTTATTTCGGCCCCTTGCGCCGTTCCACAAAGGAGCAGAGAGCGTATCGCTTATTCGTGATGTAACGCAGCCGTGCGCTTCAAAGGAATACCTAATTATCGCTCCCAATTGCGCGGAATCTCGCGAATCGAGCAAATTTTCCAAGCAACTGGATTCGATCGACGCACCGCCAGAGAGAACGAACGATCCATTTTCCGGCCGGACGAGATCGTCTTACCGACCCGTGAAAGCTTTCAGAAAGTGAAAACACACCTCCCTCCCCTCCCCTCCGATATCGAGACGCTCGATTCTGGAAGCCCGCGGTTAATGTTACCGATATACCGATCCCGAGGACGACAGCTTTTAACGTTTCAGATTTTCGAAACTAGCGAAAACTTATACCTTCTTCTTTCCTCAAACCAAAATCCAAAGTTTTAAGTATTTCTTTTTTTTTTTTTTTTTTTTTTATCTCAGGGAATTCTCGTATCATTTGAATTTGAAACCAACCACTTTCTCCTCGCTTGAAATGTATTCGTTGCAGAAGAAGAAGAAGGGAAGTTTCTGGTCTGGCAGAGAGCGGATAAAAATCTTCCAGGTATCTGGATTATTTACATCCATCCAAAACCTGTATGGTGTTGCTCGAAGTGGCGTACAACGTGGTTGTACAACGCGAGACAAATGTCCCTTTACACACGGTTATCCGGCGAAGGGATTCGGGGGAAGAAGAGGAGGGCTATACACGCGAGGATTATTACGTGGAAACTCGTTTCATAAGTTCTCCGCGCTCTTCTGCCTTCCTTTTCTCCCTTCCCCCCCGCTCGAACACGCGATTCACGTGGAAACTCTCGAAATAAACTATAAACTATATATCCCATTACGCGAGATCCCTTTCCTTTCCTTTCCTTTCCTTTCCTTTTTTTAGTTGGAAAATTTTGAAATTTCTCTTCAACGAAACCACGACGATTTGAAGGGACGAAAGAAGAAGAAAAAAATCTTTGCGGTTGCGCAATTTCAAAATTATCAATAATATAGATAAATGCGGTATTGTCGTGTCATCGATATTCGCAGATTATAACCGGGATAACGAGTGAAATCAGCCGGTTTCCAAATCTCGAATGATGCGAATTTCCGTTGACCAAGCATCATGGGATAACACGAGCGCAGGAAAAATTTGCGGAGTGTTGTATTACATGCCGTTCCACAATTCGTACAATTTATATACGAATATATATTTCGCAAACGACAGAGTTTCTCGCTTCGAGTTTTCGCGAATAAAAAAGGCCGAAACAAATCGCCCGATATCGAACGTTCTAATTTGTTCACGCCGCGTAACGCGTCCAAATAACAATAAAGCCGTTATTATCGTTAAAGATCAAAAATCATTGGGACGGAATAATTAAATTAACGATATAATCTTCCACTCGGTGAATGGAAATTGTACAACGAGGAAAATAAGAAAATAACAGCATAGTCGGTATCGTAATAGGCATCGCACGTGTATCGCACGGGGGCCGATGAACCGACAACCAGGGGTGGAAAAAGAAGGAGAGGAAGAGGGAACGGGACAGGGAAGTGGGGCTTTGTCTCGTGAGAATTATTAGAGGCGAGATGAAATTTATCCGTGGTGGCAGGCAGGCCGAAATAACCGAGCGTGGACCGGGATACAACATGCATAAAAACCAATAAAAAAAAAAAAGGAAAAGGCAAAATGATGTAAACGACGAGATTCGACTCGATTCGATCTCCCGAAGGTGTTTTTCAAATTTATACCCCGTTGATTCACCACGAGTTTAATTTCAAGTTTTTCAAGCGATTCCCGATTTCCCTTACCAAAAAAAAATCATCCATTTTTTCGACGAAACGAAAGAAAGAAAGAAAGAAAAAAAAATGGAACGCGATCGATAAAAAAAAAAAAAGAGTCGCGCGATGACAAAATTGAATCAACCTTTAAAACAGCGCTCGATAAAAACACAAATCAATTACGATTTGTTCCTCCCGATATTCTCAAGACTGAAAGTCGTTGGAGGAAAGGAAAAAAAAAAAGGAAAGATTCGCGTTCTTATTTTACTTATTTTTTCGCGATAGATGTCACGAGAGAGGAAAATGCGTGGAGGAAAAATTTCTCTCTTCTGCGATACCAGTAAGGGAGCAGCAGCAGGTTTATCTTCTTTCGAAAAGATTCTGAACGTTGCTTTGAATTTAGAGAGAGAGAGAGAGAGAGAGAGAGGACGACCCCACCTTTTGTTTGGAGAGAAAAGAAAGGAGGGGAAAAATAGGAATTTTTTCAAGATAAAAGAGACATGAATCACGAAATTCCGCGTGGCCTTTCTTCCACGATAACTCGTGCCGCCTCGCCAATGGCACAATGGACCGACCGACCGACGATATCCCGATTGACGGACGCCGACTTTCTCAACTTTCAACGCTCGCTTGCTCGCCAATTTTCCGCGCGGAAATTTCGAGGCGATGATTTTCTACAATAGATTCGGGGAACAACGACGCCCATCCCGTGGCGGATGCGATATCTAACGCGAGATAAAACAAAAACACCTTTGATCGAGCTCGTTCCGGTTAATTGGCTCGTAAAAGCGAAACAGAAAAAGGGGAAAAAAGAAGAGGGACAAATTTGATTATTATCGCATTAAGTTTTCATCTTTTGCTCCAACATATCTGTAACAATGAAATGTTAGAGGAATTTCTTTCGATTTCGTTTCGTTTCGATGTGAAACTCGTTTGCAAAAACGAGGTTGTGCGTATTTTTTATTATCGAGAGAAATCGAATCGCGCGTTCGATGACACTTTGGCTTGGCCAAATATGATTTATCCACGAGGTATCGATCTTCCTCCTCCTCATTTGCGAGGCAAATGGGGCCACCCCGTCGCCGGAAACTGCTTCGCATTTTTGCTTCTCACCGTTCCTTTATTATACCGGCCGGTTTACACGAGTTTCATACGTAATAACGCCAGAGAGCCGATTCCCTTTAAATATGCATGCGAAAATAAAACGGAAACTCGTTGCACGAATAAAGGTATCGTGGCTACGATTCGAAAAGTAAAGGGGAGGAATTCGAGAGAGCGAGGGGATGATTGCGGAGAAACGAGGGCAGAAGAGGTAGGGGAAAAAAGAAAAAAAAAAGAAAAAAAAAAGGAAGGTACATCGGCAGAAGGTTCGAAGCTGGCAGAATTTCAATCCTGAACGGACATTTATTGACCACTGACGAGCGAGGAATTTAGCGACAACGAAGAGAGGATGAAACGTAACACGTTCTCGCATCTCTAAATCGTGTAACATTTGTCGCGTGTAACTCCACGATTAATATTGTTTGATATTTCCATATTTTTCTTAACTTTTTTAAAATCGCCAAGGCAAATAAATCGTTTCGTTTAATTTCAATAGAGATACGTTGAATAGCGTTGCGAATCGATTTCGCGATGGACGTTGTTTATCGATCAAATTTATTAACCAAACTCAATATAAACCCAATATAAAACTAGAAAGTAAATAAATCTTTCTTTACTTCGATCAATTTACGTTAATTCTAAATAAACTGATCTAATTAAACTTAAATTGTTTCGAAGAAAACAAAGAAAACTTGTTAATAATTTTTATTAAAAAATCACCGAGATCGAAACTTTATTTTGCATAATTACCAAAAAATTGTTATAGCAAAAAGATGAAGAAGGAAAAAAAAACGTTTGAAAAAATCGTCGTAAAGACTCAACGAAGATTGTTCAAGAGCGACCCTCCAACGTCCCAATTTTTTCCACTCTTTAAGCTCGAAAAAGACACGAAAGAATTGGGAACGAGTCGTGAAGTTACGAATCCATAGATTTTTCTTTTTTTTTTTTGATGGAACATTCGCGGATACAATTTCGAGATGGATCGAAATACACAAAAAAAATGTACGTACTTATTTCTGATGTTTGATAAAAGTTTATGTCCAATAGATTATACACGAAGTAATTTTTCTATTTAAAAAAATATCGAAAGAGATGAAATCAGTGTCAAAAATTTTTAACTTTTCTAAATAAAAAATGTTTAATAGATTTCACTTCACTCTCAAACAACTCTCTCAAACACTCTCAAACTCTCGTCCGTATACATTATAATATCCATTATGCTCTACCATTATGCGCAAACAAAATCTAAATTTTTGATTTAAGGTAAATTTTCTTAGTAAAATAAGTACGAAGAATTTCTCGATTCGATCGTATACATCATCCGCTTTGTACACGTCTAGTTGACATTCGCAAACCGTAATCCGTCAATTCGTATTCAAATAAGCCGACGCACGTCCGCACGCATGTTTACACGCGAACGCGTCGTAAAAATTGCCAGGGGCTGAGGGATAATACGCGTTAATTCTTCCATAAAAAAAAAAAAAAAAACGCGAACATTTTTTATCTTTCCGTGGAAAGAACGTCCTAAAAAATCCCGGATATTTGAACGAGCGTGCGGACTTCCGCCTTTCGGGAATTTCATTTCTATGCAGATTCAAGGGAATTAAATGTTCTTCTTTATCACGCCGATGATAAAGCTCTTTCCGTGCCTGCCAGTTATGTCGTTCGTGTTTATGCGCCTTACATATTATGCACTTGGTAGTTTTTTTTTTTTCCAATTATTGACCAAGATTAATTGACGAGATTAATCTTAAGCTGGAAATTCCCACATATTTCTATCGCATTAATTACATTAATTGCATGCGTGTATATAACGGATAGAACATTGTTCTAATCATAAACCGTTAATTAAAAATTCGTGCAACGACCGTGGACGAATGCTTGAACTGAGGACTTGAACTTTAACTCTCTTGGAGATCGAAAAAAATTCTGGAAGGCGGAAAATTTAAGAAAATTTATCAAGAGAATTTGATTCGACTTACCCAACGTTTCCCAAAGAAGTTGTAATAAACATCGTGACTGCTCGGTTTACCGAGCCGCCAGACCGAGTAATTTCGTTCAACGAAGTAATATAACCACGTCGCTGCTTCTTTTACTTCTTCATCTTCCTTCGAAGGGAAAGATTGTTGGGTGTTTCGTGGAAGCATGGTTGGCCGTCTGGAATAAGTCTTTCGACAAAACCTGGCTGCCTGGATAAATCTCCCGTTTTTCGTTTATCCTCGAATACGTTCTTTGAACCGACAGCCTCATTACGATGACTAACACGGTTTAGACGATGACTTTGACTTCGCGCCCCGCCTCACCGACAGCCGTTGATTTACGCGAATAACTTTTCGTTTACGACGGAACGTTCGAGCTTCAGGATTTCGCTTCAAGGTGGTCGTAAAACGGAACCGCGGATGTTAACTACATCGCTCCGTCTTTCCTAGGCGAAACTGTTATTCCGTTGTCGGTTCCTCGATGGGTAAACTGCCGGCTGCGCCAGACGTTTACGAGTGGTTAAGGAGCAGGGACCTTGCGAAAGGTCGGAGAAAAGAAATTCCGATTGTTGTTGTTGTCCTCTCTCCCTTCCTCTTTCCGTGTCGTAGCGCGGATGGATTTATGGACTCTCCGCTCCCTTGTTTCTCCGTGCGTTTAACGATAAAACGGAAGCCGCGTGTTTTTTCTTTTTACAAGGATTTTCCTCGCACGACGTCTTAATCTGTTAAAAATTTACTACGTTGCTTACCACTGCAACGGAAACGAACGATACGAGCAGCGTCAGGATCGAAACGAGCAAATATTCCGCGGTTTATTCTGTTCGTTTTGCGGACAGGTTAATACCACAAGCTGCTGCGTTGTAGATAGCGGCGCGCGTCAACAATTCGGGCAAATCCTTCGTATCTATAGCGTGTATGTTTATCGAGTTTAATCTCAGAGGTAACGTATCTCTCTAAAACTTTCTAGTTTTTTTTTCCCCTTCTGATTGAATAAATTTTCCATTTCGAAAATTTTCTCGATTGATATTCGAATATCGTAAGTTCATTTCAACAATTTTTCATTACAAAAATTTCATTTAAATTCGACCGATGGATGAAATTGATAGAATGAAATACTCTCAACAACTTCATCCGCGAATTCAATCTGTAAACAGATTCCTCCGGGGGAGGAAAAAAGAGTTGGAGTTCGTTTGACGATTTTGTAACTCAACGAATTATTAAGCGAAGCAACGTCGAAATTGGCAGCTATTAACAAAGCACGAACTCGCGAACGTCCCTTATAATCGGTCCGATTACCGCTTTCGTGCCGTCGACCGTTGGCTCGCGTGTACTCGCGCCCCCTCGTTTTTCCGTGTGCAACCGTGCACGCACGCGTGCACGATCGGTTAATTACCAGCGAATTCAACCGCGCACGAACGAGTATGTTCGGCCATCGAGGCCCTTCCCCTTCCACGCCAATTCCCCCCACCTCCCGTCGTTACGAACTCGCGTGCTGCCATCATCTAACGGGAATTATTGCATAATATTCGCCCAGTTCGAAGGTTCATCCGTTTAAGCTGGGCGGAGGAGAGCAAACAAAAATTAGAATTTCCGGACGGCGAGGAAAATTTGCTACGTAGGACCGAGCAATTATCGCGTCGTGTTTTCCTTTTTCGCGCAATTAATTCCGAGTAACTCTGTTTCATCGAGTTTCTTCTTCGAGAGGTTCTCTCTTCTAACGAGGTTCGTTAAACGACGGGGCCAACGATGAAAGATTAGAAGAAGAGAGTTTTTTCCGATAAACGGAATGAACGAATCGAAGCGAGACTTTTCAACGTTTCAAGAGGAGGCAACGTTGGGTGAACACGTACGGGCGAGTATTTCCGTGGAATGATTTCTCGCTCGCGTATAGGGATGTGCAACAGGTGCAAAACACATAGGCTCGGCCACCACATAGACCAATCTGCAGTTCCGTCCTACTTCTGATTCGTCGATTAAGTGGCAGATTTCGAAACTTGGACGGCGAAGTTCCATGTTAACTATTTAGCCACGCATCTCGATGCTCCCATTGTGATATCGTCTCTACGTTCTCTTTAGACAGCAAAATTTAACGGTTGAAGTTACGAATATAGTTGTATATAGATACTTTATTACTCAAAACATATTAATAATAATTGCAAATAATTGTAATGGATCTGAGATTATACGAGAAATCGGATCGACTATAATACGAATAAATGTTATTCAAGCATTTTAATAAGTAATTAATTTAAGTAACTTTATTCGACATTTTTAACCAGTTACTTTTTCAACTTTGTTAATGTTCAACTTTGTTTAACTTTAAGGATATACATTTCACCAAATACGATGAAAAATTTTCGTCGATCGAAAGACAAATCACTTTGACCTATATCTGAATCACGGATTTAAATATCATATAACGTTCGTTCAAGTTATTCTCAGTTCTTGGAAATGGAATTTTTGGAGATGGAACCTTGGAATAATGTTTTTGCACGTTTATCTCCTCTTCTTGTTTCAATCGAATTCCTAGAGATTATCTTTTATTCATTTTATTCGATCTTGATTCGACTGAAAAAAAAAAAAAAGAAGCTAACTTTCCCTTAAGCTCGCAAAAAAAGAATTACGGACTTGGAAAGGGAAGGGAGTATATACTCGCCGTGGGCTCGATGAAAAACGAGCTCGTACGTAATATCGCGTCTTCTTGGCTCATTTCACATGCGGTTGCGGAGAATTTGCCGTCGCGAAATTCTTCTCGAACGAACCGTGGAGGGTAATGAGGCAACGAAGGCGAAGGGGGAAGGGCGATGAAAAATAGCGGTGCGGTTATCGATCATCGTTTTCAAAAAATAATAGTAATACCGCCGACTCGCCCGAAAAATTCTTGTTATCCTTATCACCGCCGTGCGAGAAGAAGTATCGATGCATGTCACCGCCACTTATTTCCGATCCGGCGCACACTCTCGCGGATGGTGTTCGCGAGACACGTCTATCCGTTACGGTCCTGTGTGCATGTGCACGTATCACACGCGCGCACACACGCACGCACAGTGTTTATCGATCTAGGTCCCGGTGGTAACACGCGATTCATGGTGAGCTCAACGACCCGTGCGGGATCGAAGTTCCAACGTGGAGGGAACAGCGCGCAGATAACCATTCTCTGAATCGTGTGCCTCCTTGTTCCAGCTTTTAAATCCTCCTTTCTTTTCTTTCTATTTTTCTTTTTACTTTTTTTTTTCTTTTTCTTTGCAAATCGAAAGAATAGTTTAAAAGTAGTTGTTACGGCGGAAATTATCTTTGAGTAATCGTGAATCCCCATATTTCTATGCAGATAATTATCTTTTGAATCATGTGTTTCCTTGTTATTCTTCCCGTTTCTCTTTTTTCTTTTTTTTTTTTTACTTTCAAATCGAAAGAAAGAAAAGAAAGAAAGAAATCGTAGTTGATCTAATGGAAATTATTTTTGAGTAATCGTGAATCCCCCTATTTCTATGCAGATAATTATCTTTTGAATCACGTCTCTCCTTGTTATCCAGCTTTTAAATTTTCTTTTTATCTTCTTTCTTTTTCTTTTTTTTTTTTTTCTTTGAAAATGGAAAGAATAATTTAAAAGTAGTTGCTACGGCGGAAATTATCTTTAATCGTAAATCGTGAATCTCCATATTTCTATTTCTGCAGATAATTTATCTTTTGAATCATGTGTTTCCTTGTTATTCTTTTTTGTTTCTCTTTTTCCTTTTTTCTTTTACTTTCAAATCGAAAGGAAAGTAGTTCAAAAGTAGTTGATCTAGTGGAAATTATTTTTGAGTAATCGTGAATTCCCCTATTTCTATGCAGATAATTCTTTGAATCACGTCTCTCCTTGTTATCCAGCTTTTAAATTTTCTTTTTCTCTTCTTTTTTTTCCTTTTTTTTTTTTTTTTTTGTAAATCGAAAGAATAGTTTAAAAGCAGTTGCTACAACGGAAGTTATCTTTGAATGATCGTGAATCTCCATATTTCTATGTAGATAATTATCTTTTGAATCATGTGTTTCCTTGTTATATTTCTCTTTTTCCTTTTTCCTTTTATTTTCAAATCGAAAGAATAATTGTAAAATAGTTAGAGCGGAAACTATCTTATTAATCTAAGTTTATGTTCGAGTAATCGGGGATCTCCATTCCCCTACGAGCTGCACATTCTCGTTACATATCCGATCTACGTTGTTCCGAAAGAGTTCGTCTGGAAAGGAGTTGAACGGTTTCGAATGTATTTAAAAAGTTTCCGCTCCGCTCGAACCAAACGGTGCAAGAACTGTTGCTCGAGACTCCCTTTGTTCCGAGTATTAAGAAACTATCTGAAACTTCTCCGAGCTATTTAAGAAGCCTGTCTTTTCTCCGAGAAAAATACACAAACGTGTCGAACTGTTAAAGGTTTGGAAAGTGTAGCGTAGTCTCTCTCTCTCTCTCTCTCTTTCTCTGCCCTTTCTCTGGAAAACGGATATCTTCCAATCTCGCCGCTGCCATGAAATTTCCGCGATTTTCTTCCAGCTGTTTCCCGTCACGATCCTTTAATTTCGATGGAAATACAAACTCCGAATTTCCTTCGTTCGTATTTTTTTCATTAAGTCATTTTCGTTCTTCTTTTTCTTTTTTCTCCAATCTCCAAGTGAGATTATTCGCGGATAATAATAAAAACGGGCCGATGATCAGCGATCTTGAAAAACGCAAACGAAGCGAGTTAACGGTAATGTATTTGACAGTAATTGGAAACAATTCTCGTTTAATCCAATTTACGAACAAGTAAAATTTCAATTTATAAAGTTTATAACGAAGATTTTTATTTCTCGGGATAAGAGAAATGCGAACGATCCTCTCGTAATTGGAAACGTGCATGTAATTCTTTTACACCTACATCTACTAGAATCGTATTTTTTTTTTTTTTTTTTATCATCACAATTACAACAAGGAGAGACTTGTAACTTGAAAATAACCTTTATTAACGGTGCGACAGTGAGAGATTTACGTTCGCCTCTGACTAGCATAATTGTTGGCGAGGGAGGAAGAGGAGGAGGAGGAGGAGGAACTGTTTAACGAAATTTGTCGAGTGGAACACGAGTAACGAAGGGCGAACGTCGTCGTGGCTCAATTTCGATTTGTTTCGCAATATATTTCGCCATCGTCTCGAGATCCATTCGCGTGAAATAACGGCGCACACGCACACATCTCGTGCCTTATGTAAATCATCGGTTTCTAACGATCTCGTTGCGCAACCCCCGCCACAATGGCGCGACGCTCGATAAACTAACGATGAAACCTGGCTGCTCTCGTGATACATATTTACCCTTGAGATTAATAGCCGTGGAAAGAATTATTTCGATCGGTCTCGTTTCCACCCTTCATTTTTCCGTTCCATCGTTTGCTTCTCCTTCTTTTTTCTTTCTTTCTTTCTTTCTTTTTTGTTTTTTTTTTTTTTTTTTTTTTTTTTTTTGCTTAATTGCGATAAAATTATTAAAATGTAACGCGTATAATAGGGGTTACGTTGTATAGGCGTTCAACTGTGTGTGCATCGTTGTAGATGCGACGATTGAAATTCAAGCTTCAGATACAATAATAAATGCAAACGAGTATCGGCCATGAATAATTCGTCCTAATCTAATTATCGTCCAATGTACGAATGTATTTGAATTTTCTATTTTTCGAGATGCTGCAGCGAGACCTGCATATAGTACGAGGACCATCATTAATATTTAGAGAAATTTAAAGAAAGGAAGATCAAAAGAAAGGGGGTTGTTTTCTTTCTGAAATAAAATCATCCCCTCTAACGGAATTGAATAATTCTTTAAAAATAAATTTAGGGAAGAAAAAAAGGTATGAGTGTCCAAAGAAGCAAAGGAAATTTCCTCTTTTTCGAAGGAGCACGCGTTGGAAGAATTATAGATCGACTAATCAAAACGGCGCGATATTAAAAAAAATCGTTACTGGAACGAACAATACACGGTTTATTGAAAACAATCGATTGTTTTCCCCATTACAATTGATTTCGTGTTTCATAGCAATCGAGGATCTCTTTCCTCTTTCTCGAAAATTCTTATTCGAATCGGAGGGAAACGTGGGAAATCGCGCGAAATAAGGAAAGTCGTTTCATTTGTTTTTCTTTATTTTTCTTTCGCGATAACGCGAGAGGTGTGGATCGCAATTGATGTCTTCTTCGAAGGACCCCGAAAATTACGTACGTCGCAAACCTCGACTTCGACGTACGCGCGCGCCGTGTTTGCGCGAAACCAATAAGGGTGAGTGTATTCCACGATCCATCATCCGCTTGGATTGCCAACAGGGTGTATCCCAAGTTGCTTCGCAGTTGTGCCGACTGCTAGATCCCCGCCATTCTTACTCCAGGCCTTTATTTATATTACCATCGATACGAGACGAGAGTCGACGAGGAAACTGCTTAAAAATATCATGAAAATATCGGAGACGTTCGAATATCCTGTCCTTCCCGAACAGGAAGGATTTTGTAGATTTTGAGAGGCGTTTATCGTCGTCAGCCGAATTTATTCCTCGGGGATAAAAGATCGTACGAAGATGGATCGAGCGTTGAGGGGAGAAATTGCGAGGGGAAAAAATATTGGAAAGTCGTTATCGGTTCGGGAAACGTAGACACGTAGAAAGATTGGATACAGAGGGATGAAGAGGAAACGTATGTCTGTTTCAGAAAGCGCGCACAAAGATGAGGAGCCAGGCGCCAGGGGCGCGAGATCCCCTGGTGAAAGCGGTCTCGGCGAAGAAATCGGTGCTCCCGACGAGGATTGCGCGTATCTCGCTTTGAGGATGGATACCAACACGAGCAGGAATTGGAACTCGGGCGGCAGGGCATTCCTGCGGGGTATCGGGCAACGCGTCAGCTTCGACCCCGAGGCGCCCCCACCGCCGTCCCAACCTGCCAGAAAGATCGACGAAAAGGTGAAGGTAAGCATTATCCAATTTGAAGACCAATTTAAAGACTTTTATTGAAAGACATTGGAAGGAAAAAAAAATAGAAATCCTCGAAATATTCGTATACTCGCTTCAAACTATTTTCATAATCGTCTAACAGAATATACAGAAATGATTACGTTATCAACCAGAAAATTTATTACCCCATTCTCCCCTTCTTCTCTAGAATCCAATTTCCAATTAAAGTAACGTTTCCAGCATGCTGGCCGTATCTTTCGTCTCGATCGGAAAAGAGACGAGGGCGAAAAAAAATTGTTTCACGGAGCCACGCTGGTGGTAGAGATAACGGCGTATGCTTATACGCGCGCTTTTACGAGTGGACGAGGCAAGCTTTTATTTTTATTGCCTCGTAAAAAGCTCGATCGAGTTGATCTCGTAGGGACAGTATGACAAGCGCACCACGATCGTAGGGACAGCTTTTGTAACTCGTGAAATCGAACGTTCCCCTGAGAATAATCTCCTCCTACGTTGTTTCATAGTTTCAGTTTCCTTTGGATAGTCTTTAAACCGTTTCCATTCACGCCTTCTTCTCTCGTTGCTTTCCTCGAGAGCAATCTCTCTCTCTCTCTCTCTCTTCGCTGTTCTCCTTCCCACTTTTATTACCTCGTAAACGTCATCGTCTCCGAATCTCCACCCGGCCGAGCTTACCGAAAATCCCGCGGTTTTACGCGATCGAAACCAATCTTCCCGCATCTATCTCATCATCTTCTTGAACCCGCCACCTCTACCGTAACGCTGCCACCCCGCGTGATGATCCATCATCGCGATCATGCTTGATATTCGCGATGCACGAAACGAAAGAGGCGGCGAGAGAAAGGAGGAGGGATCGTTCTTCTGAACGAACGGGCGAAGATGGGCGAAGAAGGAAGGTGGAAGAAAAGCCTGTTGATAAAAAGAAGGTGGAAAATAATGAGGGTAACGAGCAGAGATGAGGAGGAGGAGTATTCGCGGATTACCCCTCTCGGCTTCAAGAAGATGACATACTGTGCCAAGGGCCGACACTGACAGCGAACGAGTGTTTGCCAGGGCGCACCCTAATTGTCGAGCCGCCACACCCTCGGTAAACACTGTCCATCAACCTCCTCCGCTCAGCCTCCTCCTCTCTATCGGCCTCTGCCACTCGACCCTTTTCCATTGGGACCAGATATATCCATGTATATGTGTGTATATGTATATATATATATATATACGCATATGTATTGTGGTACACGCAGTACGGCATCGTCCTTGCGCCGATTCTATGATTAGAAACCGGAGGGCCGGTTAATTGGTGGAGACGCAGCCATTAGCCGCTGGATCTCGTCTCGCGTTTAACCCTCTTCGATCATTTCATTTCCGCCACGAACAGGAGTACGTGTTTGCGGATCGTTTCGCTCCACCATCTTACGCTCTTACGTCCTTTAATTTCCTCGACAAACTTCCGGGACTCTCTTCCATTTTCCATTCGATTCCTCTCGCTTCAATTCGGTGCTCACACTTGTTTTTTCTTCCTATTTATCTATGATTTAAAAAGAAAGTAGTGGAATTTGGCATATAAAAATGTAGATATCTACGTACTATTATCTTCTTTGAAATGATTCTTTCGAGATGAAACCGACAAAGGCCATTGTTTTCGATCTTGATGAAAAGAAAGCTTTCGTTGAAACTGGTTTCGGTTCGACGACTCTTGAGACGACTTCTTTCGAGATATAATTAATTCTCAGTATTTAAATTAAACTTAATTAAATTAAACTTTGTTCGTTTCATTCCAACATTGTCGATTGTACACATTTTTTACGAAAACTCGTAGCTGCCGAATCGTTTGTTTTCAATCGAATTTGAAATTGATATTGAAGGAGTGGGGAGAAACACGTTTTAAAAAATCAAAATTGTGTTAAAACTTGTGTGTCGCCAGGTCTCGAGATCAATATCCTCTCGAAATGTTTTTCCAATTCTAATATCTCTTCTCCCTTAATAACCAAAGAAACGATAATATCAACGATTATCGTAACAACACGTACGAGCATTGCACACTTCTATCTCGAGGATACCTCTGGTTGTAATAAGAAAAGACTGGTCCCGTTTTCGAGAAGGTATACAGGCATAAAGCTGCCGCGATAGCCGGTTTGAATAGCAGGAAGATGGCGCATTGTTCTCAAGCTTATGCTTGATCTTTACGCGTTTCACCGACGTTGCAACGGTATTCTTTCCCGCGATATCGAATGGGGGGGAGGAGGCAAATAAAAAGAAGTTGCCTCGAGAACGAGAGGTTCGCCTCGTCGAACAATGAAGGGTTATCCAAGCCGTTAATTGCTCGCCTCGTTCCTCCTACGATCGTCCCAATTCCGGCCGGACCTTTCGATCACTCGTTTCCAACTACGCCTCCCACGAACAATTCTCCTCGATCCGACCGTCGAAAATTCTCTTTCCATCTTCGAACCTTGTTTATAACCGGTCCTTGTTTAATTATTCACCCTCCCTTAGAGAACAATTTCGCAATATTGTTTAACTCGTTAACTCCTCGAGAACGTGAACGAGAAGCATCTTCTCAGCTTTTGTTATCGAGATCGTGGATGATTTAGGAAATAATCGAGAGGGAGAAGGTGAACGAATAAGGAAGACGTTTCTTAGATTAAGACGTATCTGAGAATAATTAACACGGAGATGAGACGAGAACGTGATCTTTGTATAATTAATTTGGGAAATACTATGATCGCGAAGAAAGGTGTAAGAGTTGGAGAAGGAAACGAAATAAAATGACGATGTTGAGATCGCGGATTTAGGAGGAGACGATTAAGGAGGGGCGATGATGAAAAAGATCAAAGAATTTTATACGATAGAAGAAAGTCGCGGGAAAGTCGAAAATTGGACGAGAAGGGAGATCCAATCCTTCCGCGCAGTTTCGCTAGAGGAAGAAAAACTCTTTGGAATCTGGTTAACCTCTTTGGAGGAGGGATATCGAATTTAAGGTTAAAACTTCAAAGTTTTTGGAAATTTCAACTTTTGGAAGGATAAGGGAAGGATAACGCGAACCCCTTTCCCCTTACGTAGTTCGCCAGTCTTGGTATCGAAAAATTGGATAACGATATCGCTTTAAATCCCGACGCTCGTGATCCTCGATCCAGAGGATCGAGATACTCTCGCGCCAACTGTATCCTATATCCTATATATACGTAGCGCTACATTTATCATCCTAATTTCATCCATCTTTCATCAGGACTTGCCCCTTCCCCCTCCCCTTCGATCAATAACCCTCTATCCCTCCCTGAAATTCCTTCAGAAAATGCTCGTTTCTCTTTGAAAGAAGGGGGGTATAAAAAATTCTATTGAACGGTATGACAGAAATGAGTCTGAGAGAGAGAGAGAGAGAAAGAAAACTTTTAACGATTGCTCCATGCTTAAAGTTGTTCATTAATTATAGGTCAGCCTGCAATATCTACTAATCCTATATCCCATATATTTATCCTATTTATCTATGTATACATATATATATATATATATAAACGTAGAACACGATATACAACTGCACTCGCATTTAGCAAAATATTCATAGAAATACCCCCTCAAAAAAAGAAAAAAGAAAAAAGAAAAGGGTCGACGTGGAACGAATGAGTGAAACGAAACGAAAGGGAAGAAGCATTCGTGTGTGTGTGT
>NW_025221020.1:2220643-2249034 GCF_014066325.1 Apis laboriosa
AAAAAAAAAAAAAAAAAAAAAAAATCGTTTTTACGATGGTTTCGCAGAGGCACAGCATCCACGGCATGATAGAGGAAGAGAACGTGGTGAGACCTCACCAGGAAATGGCCAGTCTGTCCTATCAAGAGAAGAAGTATCTTCTCGCGGTGGAGCGGGGAGACGTGGCTTCCGTCAGAAGGTGAGAGACACAGATTTTTTTTGGGAAAAAAGTCAGAAACCTACTATATTTATTAGTACACATAAATTAAATTCTTTCCTTTGGAAAATGGAATATTGGAAGATATTGGCGTGGATCACGTAACGAGGACGAACGTAACGAAAGGTAGAATTCTCGATGTGTGGCAAAAAAAGAAAAAACTCTCTCTCTCTCTCTCTCTCTGTTCGTGCACGCGCCAATTTTGCCCCTCCCCACCTTTCCTCCCTCCCGGAGGGGAGAAAAGTTGGAGAGGTACTCGTGATTCTCGTTACATCATCCGACGGTCTGGATCTACCCGCCCGATCATTCGTAAATAGAACACGCTCTCCTCTGTCTTCCGATCTCCCTCTTTTTTTTTTTTCTTTTCTTTTTTTCCAACGTAATATCGTGGATCCCTCCGTTTATTGCTACGCTCGCGAGTGGAGGGTGTATCGATAATGTTAATACGAAGGGATAAAAATAATTCGAGATAGATATATTTTCATATAATTTAGATTAGATGTAATAGAAATATTTTGTATTTTTTTTATACATATATATATATATATGTATTCGAGGGAAAATTGGGAAGAAGCAAGGTGTATCGTAGGTGGTTTGAAAGGGGAGGGGAAGGTTAATTCGTTGGAAAGGAATTGGCTTTGGCTCGCAAACGAGAGTGCGATGGGCACGCGATTTGTTAGAAATCGGTCGGCCTAATTCTCGGGAATCGGGAGGAGATCTCGTGGGGGAAAGTGAAAGGCGCGGCTTTTATATATTTATATCCATTACAATTGCGCGCGTGAAACGAAGGATCTAATTAGCTCAGAATCAGTCGGCCGCGATTCCGAGACGGTCTTGGAATTCTTCGACCGGCGTTTCTCGTCTCCCGATTATGCAATTAATACCGATTGCGATGCGCGAGAGAAAGTTTCAGAGGTCGTGGAATTCTCATTTCGTGGAATCTCGAAATGGGATCTATCTAGCCCTGCCCGATCGAACTCGTCTCCGTGATCGAACGATTGGTCGTGATTGGGGGAGGGGGGGAGGGGGAAAAAAGAAAAAAGAAAAGGAAAGAAAAGACAAGGGGGAGGGGGGAAAAAGAATGAACGAAGAGGTGAAATGGTTAACGGTGATGCGAGAGTTGGCGGATGTTGTGTTGTTCGCAGAATGTTGCAAAGCGCCCAGGAAACCGAAATGAACATCAATTGCGTGGATCCGTTGGGACGGTCCGCCCTATTGATGGCGATCGATAACGAAAATCTGGAGATGGTGGAGCTTCTGATCGAGCACAAGGTCGACACGAAGGATGCCCTCCTCCACGCGATCTCCGAGGAATTCGTGGAGGCGGTCGAGGTACTTCTGGAACACGAGGAGAGTCTTCATCGAAATGGGGAGCCACACGTTAGTCGCTTTCATCGCCTAGTATATGTAACTGTATCGATCCAAGATCTTTTATCTTCTTCTCTCTTTCTGTCTAGAGTAGAGAATAACTCGCGTTCTCGCGTAAAGCTCCTTCTCTCTCTCTCTCTCTCTCTCTCTCTCTCTCTCTCTCTCTCTCTCTCACACACACACACACTCACTCACTCTCACTCTCTCTTTTTCTCGCGTAAATTCGAGAACACCCCTTTCGGTCGAGATCCCCTTCGGAGAGAACACTTTGATTTTCGCAGCGCGGCACACCTCGCCTCCCAATTAACCAACCATGATTGCATTTTTCCGCCTAGGCAATTTCGTTTCAGTTATCGAAATTCCCCTTCTTTCTAATTTTCGTTGCCTACGACGACGACGATCGGCTGGGATCGAACGACGAGGATAGTTAAGTAGATTCCACCGACAAATAGGTCGACCCACATTTTAATCAGATACTCGGAAGAGTATTTTTCGTCGTTCGATCTCTGCTCGTAGCTCGCGGCAAAGGGTGTCTCGACTGGAAAGCCGGCTGACCGATCGATCCTATTTTCGTTATTTCGAAGCTTCGAATTCACGATTCCACCGTATAAATTCGAATGGCGAACGGAGGGGGGATGGTAAAATAAAGGGGAAAAAAAAGGAAAAAAAAAAAGGGGGAAAAAAAAAAGAAAGGGACGCGAAAACGTAGACGAGAGAGGGAGTTTAATCGGCTTTTATTCCTCTTTCCGGAGAAAGAGAAATCGGCTTACGCGGCGCAGCTGGAATAATTATCGTGCCCCCTCCTTTTTTTTCGCCTCCTTCCAAAAATCGAATTATCAACTCGAAATTGAAACGTCGAATACGAAAAATTCCTAACACGAAAAATCTCGAAAAATAACAAATCGAAAAGGAAAAATTGGCGACTAATAATCCGATAATTTCATTGGTCTAGGAAGAATTATCGGGATGCCGCAACGAAGCGAAACATGTTTACGCGTCTTTGTTTCAGAGTTGGGAAGCCCTGCCATCCGACACAGCCACATTCACGCCAGACATCACGCCCCTGATCCTAGCCGCGCACAGAGACAATTACGAGATCATTAAGATTCTTCTCGATCGCGGATCCACGTTGCCTATGCCTCACGATGTTCGTTGCGGGTGAGCGATTTCTCAAATAAACGGATTCTCTCTCCTTTCATCGTTCTACCGCGTTCTACCGCCACCAATGAAATTTTATTCATCGTAAATAAATCCGGCTCCCGAGCGTGGGCGTGAGAAGATACGTTACGCGTGCACGGTTTCGCGCTGATTAATTTCGATCTTTGCTCCGACCCCGGCCGATTGAATTAAACGCGTTTTAAGGGCGTCGCCTTAACCTGATCCAAACCTTCGCCTAATTCCCCGTCCGACGGGGCGAAATTTCACTCCGATGATCAATATTTCGCTCAACCTTCGCTTCCATAAATTCGAGGAAAATCGTTACATCAACGATTTTTACGTTGTATTATTGCGTGTAACAACAGGTGCGACGAGTGCGTGACATCGAGGAGGGAGGATTCCCTGAGGCACTCCAGGAGTCGAATAAACGCGTACAGGGCCTTAGCCTCGCCGTCCTTGATCGCTCTTTCCTCAAAGGATCCGATCCTGACGGCGTTCGAACTCTCGTGGGAGCTGCGCCGCCTCTCGTTCCTCGAGCACGAGTTCAAATGCGAATACCAGGTGAGACGAGAATTTATTTTCGGATATTCGTCCCGAGATGGTGAACAACAGAGAGATAATAAGATTTGATTTCGCGTGGAGAGGAGGAAAACGTCGAGAAACTTGTTGACGACGAAAAGAAAAAAAAAGAAAAAAGGAAAATTCTTGGACTGTCGTTTAGGGAAAAAAAAAAAAAACGAAAAGAAAAAAGAAAGGAAAAGAGCGCGATTTTCTCGAAAGTTGCGGAAATCGGGTTGAGAATGTGTCGAGAGCCACGTATCGTATTTCTTCGACGTAGATTGAAACGTATGAGCCTTTCTTCGGGAAGGGGGCGAGGGGAATAATATGCTCCCTCACTGGGAGCATCTGCCTTCCCCGCTTTAATCGAGAAAACGGCGCGACAAGTTTAATAAATACCACTACTGGTGATATAACAACTAGACGAGACGGAAACGAGTTTTGCCGTTTCGAAATAATAATAATAATTTCGTCTTAACGTAACAGGAAGCCGATGTTATTTCGTCCTCCATCTAATTACCATACCTTGAATTTCATTCGCCCGCTTTCAGATCCCGCTTTCAAAGATCCCGATTACGTCGGGAAATAGAGTCCAACGTTCAATTTAACCGTCCCTCCACCACGGAGGCCACAAGGGGAAGATTACATAAAACAATCGTTGAACTTTGGAGTTTGCTCGCTTCTCTTCTCAACCCTTTTGCCCCACTTTCCTCTTCCTTCGATTACTTCTTCCGCTTCTCCCTGCCGAATTCACGTATCCGCCTCGTTCGAACGCCCTTGTTGACGACGAAAAGAAAAAAAAAGAAAAAAGGAAAATTCTTGGACTGTCGTTTAGGAAAAAAAAAAAAAAACGAAAAGAAAAAAGAAAGGAAAAGAGGGAGATTCCTCGAAAGTTGCGGAAATCGGGTTGAGAATGTGTCGAGAGCCACGTATCGTATTTCTTCGACGTAGATTGAAACGTATGAGCCTTTCTTCGGCCCCGCAGTATATTATTCCTGTCATTTATTCCGTTTGTTCGCGCGGCAAGGAGATACCTTTGCCCCGCGGAGATATTCCAGATATTCTATTGGGAATGGAAAATTCGCAGATCCGTGGATGCGCGAAGAGATAAAATAAATCGATATATAATGCGAGTCAGGTGTGTCTCGTTTTCGGTGTTTCTCGTTACTCGTGGCGAAAAATAAAAGTTGTATGGGATGAAAGGATGCATCCGTTCCGGGATATTATTCGTCCTTTTGTGAGTAGGAGGATCGCGACGAAGTTTTAAATCGTGTACTTCTTTTTTAATATTCGTCGTCAAATGCAGCTCTTTATATGGCAAAAGTATTAAACCGATAATTCGATTGAACCGAATCTGAAACAAAATTGAAATTAATATTTTTCTACGTGGAATGGAACGAGCTGCGTCGATTAAAATATATTAAAATATATATTAAAAAAAATGAAAAGTTAATACACCTCCCTTGCACGTTATTTTCGTCGTTACACCGAGAAATTCGAAGATGCGAAAATTGCGCACACCGAAATAAATTTTACAAATTTATACGAAATTTACGAAATTTACGTGTGTTCTTCTAGCGGTGGTCGTCGATTTTCAGAATGCGAGGTATCGAAGGACGACACGTGTCGATTAGCGCGAAAGAAATCGGATCCTCCGACACGACGCAGTCTGTGCTTGTTTCATCTTTGTTGACTCAAAGCATCGTTTTTCTCGGCTTGTAAACGGGCTCGTTGTTAATTCGTCTAAACAACTCGAGCACACGTGCTAATTCACGAAGGCCTCGACACGTATCTTCCCTCCGTCTCTGTCTCTCTCTCTCTCTCTCTCTCTCGAGAACGAAATAACGATTGGTAAAGTCTGCAAAGTCTCGATGAAAATTTCACGGTCGAATCGAGCCGTTTGGTTATTAATGTCTCGTTAGCAAAGTACGCTGCCCCACTCGCCGATATTAGCGAACGTTTGCACAATTTGGCGCTTTGATGTCGTAAATGTTTAGGTTGGCGCGTTTAACTTTGAACGAATGCAGGTATGCGCGAAATTCCAATCCGTTTTAGTCGTATCTTCGTATCTTTTCGAAAAAGAAAAAAAAAAAAGAAAAAAAAGTTACGTCCCTCGTTCGAGACAACGAAAATTCATTCATAGGATAACGAAGGATCGAGAAGGATCGAGTTGGTAAGCAACGCGGATCTTCTATCTCGAAAGAAAGATCGTCGACAATGGAAGATAAATCGTCGTCGAGAAATGGGAAATTGATCAACTCTCGAGGAAAGATCGGTAAACGATTAACCGTTGGATGAATTATAAATATACCCTCGTTCGTGCGTAAAAACTTTTCACCCTCTCTCGACCCTTTTTTTTTTTTTTTTTTTTCATCGTATCGAACGAGCAACGGTTCCAATCTTAACTTTTCTTCCTCGAAACGGAGAGAGAATATTTCATCGAGAAGATCCTCGAAACTACGTTCCCTCTACTACCCTTGTTTCCCCTTATTTGAAACAGTCGAATCGCTTCGGACTTCTCTTTCAGAGTTCAACGGTTTCCATGTTTTTCTTTCTCTCTCTCTTTTTTCCTTTTTCTTTTATAATCAAGGGATTAAACACAAACGCTCGGTTTCTCCTCCTTTATCGATTCAAACGCAATAACATCGGCGAACAAATTGGCGGAGATGATCGTTTAAATCTTCCAGGCGATCGGAACGAACGTTCAAGAGAGATAAATTATCGCCCCCTCTTCCTCCGGGGGGATAAAGTTTCCACAAGATTACTCCGCGTTTTTTTCCCAAGGTCTCGAACCGATTGTCCCTCGACAACTCGATTGACAAACGAGTCCCTTCCATCCCGATCCTTTCATCCCTCTTATTCGCATCCCTTCTCTCAACTGGCCGAAACATCCTTAGAAACTCGACACGATACGCAACGTGCTCGATGATAACTTTTTCCACCCGTGTCGGAATATTCAAAGAGAATTTCTTGGAAACGACGTTGGAGAGAAGTCGCAAGTTTTCGGGACGACCGTGTCGCGGTTCGAGGGAGCATCGTAGGAGGGAAGTCGGTCGGAATTGGAAGTAGTAGAAACTGCGAAAAACTGGATGGAAAGAGCGAGCAATTTCTTTCTTTCTTTCTTTCGAATTTTTGTTTATGAAAGTTGAAGCCGCGCTCGAGAATGTTCACGAAAAAATTGGCGAAATGTCGCGATTCCAGGAGCTTAGAAGACAGTGCCAGGACTTCGCTACCGCCTTGTTGGATCACACGAGAAGTTCGTACGAGTTGGAGGTGCTGCTGAACCACGACCCCACCGGGCCGGCGTTCGAGCACGGCGAGAGGATGCATCTGAACCGGCTCAAGCTCGCCATCAAACTTCGACAGAAGAAGGTAAATCTAAAAAGAAAAGAAACTCTTCTATCCTTCTGAAAGAAGACGGCCGTGAAGCAAAACGCGAATACGAAATTTCGCCTCGGAAATGGGACGAGATCGAATCTCCGTGCACGAGTTTCCCTTTCGAGAGAGGGGCGGTCGGACCGAGGTATCGATGTAATCTGGTTTAGGGAGGCCTCGGAGGGGTTTCAGTCCCGATTCCGAAATTAGAGCGTAATAAGTAGAATTTGGCAGCGACATGACCGGAAACCGTCGACCAATATCGGATTATCTGGAAACTTCCAGTTCGTGGCGCATCCTAACGTGCAGCAGTTACTCGCATCGATTTGGTACGAGGGTCTTCCGGGGTTCCGGAGGAAAAACATGGTCCTCCAGGCGTTGGAGATAGTGAAGATCGGCGTTCTGTTTCCTTTCTTCAGCGTCGCGTACATCATCGCCCCCCACTGCGTGGTCGGCCAGACCATGAGGAAACCGTTCATCAAGTTCATCTGTCACTCGGCCTCCTACTTCACCTTCCTCTGTGAGTATTTCCCCCTTCTTCTTCTTCTTTTTTATATATATTCGACTTTTCACCCTATTTCCACCGCTCTTCGCTTCCACTCTTGTCATTCGTCTCGCATCTCGTTCTAGCTTACCAGTTTCTAAAATTAAATCGAACGAAGTGGCTTCACCACTTCCTCTCTCTCTCTCTCTCTTTTTTCTTTTTTTTTTTTTTTTTCTTGCCTCGAAAACGACTCGGAGGATGTGTGTAACGCCTTTCTCGAAGTTAAGACGAAAGTTTATCCCCGACCTAGTTTCTTTCACGTCTCTCGTGTTTTACCTTTCGGCACGTGAGCGAATCAAACACCGGCTTCTAAACAGTTTACAAATACCTCCCGCGAATACCTCTCACCACCAATAATAGCAGCAGTGCGGTAATGCTCTAAATTTGAGGCATCGACCACCACCGTTCGCCTGAATAAACCTGAAATCGAAATTTCCATCGGATTATACCGTCGAAATTCCTCCCGTTACCCCGGAATTATTACCGTATCGTTGAACCGTAACGTTTCTAAACCGTTAATTCGAATTCGTACATTTTTTTTTCTTTTCTTTTCTTTTTTTTTTTTTTTTTTTTTTAACAAACGTGAGAACAGAACATTCGAGCGATTGGAAAACTTTCGAGCTCGTACAATAGGATTGGGAAGACGGCGATGGTAGGGAGAGTTACAAGGAGCAAGGTTTCGCGCATCGTGAAAGACATAAATTGGCCTCGAAGTTAGAGTAACGATATTTCGAGTCGCGGTGGGATTTTGGAAGGAAAATTTCAACGACGATTATTGGGGGAACGAGTTAAACCCGCACCTCTGTGTTGGCGGTTACGCCACCCGAAACACCCGTAATGTTCTTCCGGTCGGGCAAATGAATCTAAATCCGGAATCGAACGTTGCACAATCGCGTTGCCGCCCCCACCGCCATCACGTTTTTTTTCGAATCAATCTTGTTGCGTGCGGATGCTCGCGACGACGAAGTTGAAGATAATTGGAGAAATAACACGAAGGTTTACACGTTTATCCGCAGTCATGTTGATTCTGGCTAGTCAGAGGATAGAGAGCGTGATTGGAAATTGGATGGGCAGAGACGTGGTGGAGCAGGAGACGGTGCCGACGAAAAGAGGAGCTGCGCCTACCATCATCGAATGGTAAGAGGATATTTTTAAACCACCCTCTCGTTCTTCTCGAATAAAAGGGTTGGAAGAAGGGAAGGGAAGATGTTATTTTTCCTAAGAAACGTTTCCCTAATGCAACCATTCGACGACATTTTCCAGTTAAAATCCACCTCGAGTTCCTCAATCGAAATAAAATCTTCTTCCTCTCTCTCTCTCTCTCTCTCTCTCTCTCTCCTCTCGAGAAACGCTTCTCTCGAAAATAAATATCCTGTCGACGACACCGCGTCTCGAGGCATCACTAGGAGCACCACTATTCTCGCTATATTTCCCCGAGGGCGGCCAATTTGTTTGAAAATCGGGGAGGGGGGGATAACGATCGTGAACCGAGTGTATCTCTCTCTTTTCGAATTTAACAATTTCGCAGGTTCATCCTGGCGTGGGTATCGGGCCTTATTTGGTCCGAGGTGAAGCAGCTGTGGGACGTCGGCCTCGAGGAGTACGTGAACGACATGTGGAACGTGATCGACTTCGTAACCAACTCCTTGTACGTGGCCACCGCCGCTCTAAGGGTGGTCGCCTACTACAGGGTCAAGTGGGAGATCGAGAAATCGGGATCGGAGAACGAGCTACAACGCGAACAGTGGGACACGTGGGACCCGATGCTCATATCAGAGGGGCTTTTCTCCGCCGCCAATATATTCAGGTCTATCTCGCTTCGAGTTCCAAATCGCTTTTTACCCTCCTCCCTGTTAATTTTGTAAAAAGGTGTAAAAGAAGGAAAAAAAAAAAAAAAAAAAAATGAAGCGCTTTTGGAGGCGTCCTTTTGCCTCGTGAAAAATCCGCGAGATGCGATTAGGGAGATCGCTCTTTCGACATAAATTTCAATCCTCCCACCCTCTCCATTCCCCCGCTCCCCCCCCCCTTTTTACGCGCGCGTACGATCAAACGGGCGACTATTATCGATCTACTCTCTTCCAGCTCCCTGAAACTCGTCTACATTTTCTCGGTAAATCCTCATCTCGGCCCCCTGCAAGTCTCCCTGTCCAGAATGGTGATGGACATCATGAAGTTCTTCTTCCTCTACGTGCTGGTGCTGTTCGCGTTCTCGTGCGGTAAATCTTTGCCTTTTCTTTCTTTTTTCTTCTCTTTTTAATTCAAATTCGGATTCGTTTGAAGAGGGAAAAAGGGGGAAAAAAGAATCTCGAGGAGGAAATTGACCCTCCTTTCGTCGTTGATCCAGGCTTGAACCAGTTGTTGTGGTATTACGCGGATATGGAGAAGAAGAGATGCCCGACCGCCATGTCGTACGCCTCTAACACCAGCGTGACCACCGATTCGAACGCTTGCATCGTTTGGCGTCGATTTGCAAAGTACGTTCGCTCTCCCCGCGATTCTTTAACTAACTCGTATCGATTTATCGAAATGCTTGCAAATTTTTCTGAAACGTTGAAAAAACGTACGTAAATTAAGTCGTAAGGTGACGAGACGTAAATAAATTAAATCAGTGACGAATTTTATAAAAATTGAACCATTTTCTTGGTTCACCAGCTTGTTCGAAACCACCCAAACCCTGTTCTGGGCCGTTTTCGGCCTGGTCGATCTCGAGAGCTTCGAATTGGACGGTATCAAAGCGTTCACCAGGTTCTGGGGTATGCTGATGTTCGGCACGTACTCGGTGATCAACATCGTCGTTTTACTGAATCTATTGATCGCCATGATGAACCATTCCTATCAATTGATCTCCGTGAGTGTTGTTATATTTATTAATCTATTATCTCATTGATGATTCTCACAATTCTCCTTTCTTTCTTTCTTTTTTTCTTTCTTTCTTTCTTTCTTCGATCCTCCTCCACCCAAAAAAAAAAGGAACGCGCCGACATCGAGTGGAAGTTCGCCAGGAGCAAGCTCTGGATTAGCTACTTCGAGGAGGGTGGCACGGTCCCACCCCCGTTCAACATCATCCCGACCCCGAAGAGCGTCTGGTACATGGGCCAATGGCTGTACCGGAAACTGTGCGGACACAGCAGAGCGGCCAAGAAGGAGCACATGAGGACGATCAGGGTGAGACGTAATTCCGTGTTCGACTCGAATGATGCGAACAACGTTAATCCTTCGATTAATTTCCGACAGAGGAAGGTGAAGCAGGCGTCGGAGAGGGACTTTAGGTATCAAAGCATCATGAGAAATTTGGTGAGGAGGTACGTGACGGTCGAGCAAAGGAAGGCGGAGAGCGAGGGGGTGACGGAGGACGACGTGAACGAGATCAAACAGGACATCAGCGCCCTTCGTTGCGAATTGATCGAGATCTTGAAGAATTCCGGGATGAACACCTCGACGGCCAGCGGCACCGGAACCGGTGAGCAACTCGATGAAAACCGAATAAATTCGATAAATCCCGCCCCTTCTTTCCCTCCTCCGTCACCTACCTAACCTGCAACGTTCTTAACGGTAGTTGCTCGTTCGTAAATGCATAAAGCGGAGTCGAGTTTTATAAGGTGGAATCCTTGCGTCGTGACAGGAATACGGGGGAAACACGAGGTTAAGGGGGAGGAGGTCGCGAGCCTCATCCCTGGCAAATGAAAGTTCGCAAGTTCGTTACCACCGGAACGCTATTAATCATTCGACCAACTCCGGTGGAATAATTAATGCGATCAAGGATCGTCTAGCGCGAATATTGTTTCGTAGTTGGTTACCTGGCTCGAAGTTGCCAACGAACGAGAACTCGAGCGGTTGGAATTCGAATCGTTCTCGATCTCGAGAACGATCTCGATACGCCGCAAGTTTGCGTTTAAGTTTTTTTCGTTTCTTTTTTTTTTTTTAGTAGTAGTAGTAGTGGTCTGCTTTAGAGTAGCTCCTTGGTTTTTCTCTCTGCCCCATAGACGGTAGCCTTAAAGAGCTGTCCATAGGTGCGGGGGGTAAGAAGAATCGTCAGAAGGAGCGGCGGCTGATGAAAGGTTTCAACATCGCCCCTCAACCGAGCGGAAGCGGCTCCCTTCCCCCGGTCGACGAGTTCACAGCTTCGTTGCAGCAAGCGCAACAGGAGAACTCGCACGAGCTGTTCGGCTCGACGTTGAGCGGTATATTCGGGCCGGGTACGACGCCCAAGAAGAGCCCGCACCACACGAGCACGAACAGCGTGCCAGGCCTCGGGACGAGCAGGCAGAGCCGTAGGATAAGAGGAAGCTCGAAGAAAAAGAGATGGGAGAATCTGATCGAGGCGGCCAAAGTTCGTGGCAAGGTTTCCAGGCTGATCGGTAAGTCGACTCTTCCCGGAGATCCCTCCAATCGATTCCTCCTTTATCGAGCACAGGCGGACGACGCGAATTCGAAAAACCTACGAATACTAAGAGGCCTCCTTCCCCCTTCCTCCCGCCCTCTTCAGGCAGGTCTCGTTCCGAGGATTCCGTGTACTCGCCCGCGTCCGAGGACGGGGGTTCCAGATCCGAGGGATCGACGGATTCAAAGTCGTCGCTGGAACAAGGCGGGAACGAGGGCCAACCGACGCACCATCCCCATCACTCCCACCACTCGCATCATCACGAGGGGCATCACGTGTTCCCTCACGGCCTAGGCGCGCTGGTGGCGCTTCGAAAGAAGCGGAAGACGTTCTCGGATTCGAGGTCCTCGACCTCGGGCATGAGGAGCGGAAGCGGCACCAATCCCATATACCCGCTGGCGACGGCCCTCGTCTCCAAGGTGTCGAAGAAGCAGCAACTGCAGAGGGCGAGCAGCGTGCCGACCAGGGGGCCGGAACTCGGCCAACAGCCGATCCCGCCGAGGCGACACGAGGGCACGCAGAGTCAGCAGCCCAGCATCGACACACCCGAGGGAGCGAGCGCCAACGAGCAACCCGGTAAGTCGGTCGTAGACGACCGTAACCCTCGTCTAATTAAATGTAAATCGGCT
This sequence comes from Apis laboriosa, assembly GCF_014066325.1. NCBI lineage: Eukaryota > Metazoa > Arthropoda > Insecta > Hymenoptera > Apidae > Apis > Apis laboriosa. Next base: position 2,232,853 of record NW_025221020.1, read on the forward strand.
CGAACGACCTCTTTCGCCACTTTCGAACGACAAATCCAACGGGGGCCAACGGGTTCGGTGTTTATTTACTATTTACGCACGACCGAGCGTAGCGAGAGTCTGTCCTGTAGACAGGTCTGGTTTGTTTGTGTTGTTTGCGAAGTAGTTCCGGCGGCGCCGCTGACACCATCGACCACCGAGGAGAGCGTGGCCGCGAGCACCTCCCTCCCAGCGACCATGAAGAGGAACGGGTCGGCGACTCAGCTGCAACGGCTTCCGGGCATCGAGCCGATATCCGGCCACGACGTGTCCGGGGGATGGCTCTGAGAAGATCCGACCGTCGCCCCGCGGCGACGTATCAACCATCGGGACGTAACTCGCGCGTGAATGGAGTTGCGAAAATCAACGAAAGCTGGGACGACGACGACATCGATCGAGGCATCGTGGTCGTCGTGGCACACGCACAATGATGCCTTTCGCCGGCAAACCGATTTCGCCGTGACAAACAAACTATAGAGAGAGATATATATATATATATTATTATGTAAATGTATATTATTAATAAGCGACGTCGCCCGTGAATCTCGAGCAACATCGTCGACCCATCGAAGACCCTATTCCCTTCAATGTTTCGAGGACGTAACGCGAGGAGGACAAGTCCAACTTTGATACAACTCTCTCGTTTTTTCCTTCTCGGGAAAGGAGGGATTAACTTTCGCGGCGCTTCATGTCGCGAAACCCAAACTTTTTTCGAACAACGCGTTAATGCGTATTTATGAGGGGGGAGAAAGAAGAGGGGGAGAAAAAAAAAAAATTTTCGAGAGAAACGTCGTTAAAACGTGCTCCCCCGTCGTTGAAAACTTTCTTCTCGGGCCGATTTATCGTACCTTTCTGACGGCCATTTTGCGAAAACGAACGAAAGTTTCCAGCGACCTCGCGCCATCCAGAGTTAATCTCGTCCGAGTGTTGCCACCGATGATTTTGTACCACGTCTTATCGCATACTATTACTATACTGTTACTATACTAACTAACTGCTACTACTGCCAGAACGGGAAAGGGCAATCGGGTCGACGACGAGGATCTAATCTAGTCACCAGTCTAGTCGAAGAGCGAAAAGAAGAGGATCACGACGATCGGTCGCGTTGTTGCGTTTACCTTTCAAAGGACAATTTATTAGATTAACTTTGGAAACTAGTTGTGGATTTGCGATACGTCGAATTTATAATCGCGTTGTTATAATCGCTTCAGGAAGCTGGTCTACTGAAGATAGGGAATTTTTCTTTTTTCTTTTTTTTTTTTCTTTTTTTTTTGCGATCCTCTTCCATCTTCCCACTCGTACATAACAATTTTTTCCTTTTCTTTTCCTCGCTCTCTCTTTATTTCGACCAACAAGTCTAGTCAACGATCTAATCATTATCTTTCATTTCCTTCCCTTCTTTTTTTTTTTCTTCTCTCTTTTTCTTAGTTAAAAGCGCCACGAAGGAAAGGAACGGTCTCGCACGAATTAATTAATTAAAGTTATGATAACCCGTTGTCTCTGGGGAACAATTGCCGACCCGATTAAGAACCCGAATATTTATTCAAGCGATCGAAGGAAATATACAGCCGGGAGAGAAGACCGAAGAAAACCGAAGAACGCGAAATTGGAACGATCTCGTCCAATTTCCTCCGTGACGAAAGACCCGTTTCTAACGGAGTCGCGTTCATTCCCCCTTTCCCCCTTTGTTAACACGATTCATTCGGGCACATAGCGCGCGGGGAGGGAGGGAGATAAGAGATAAATGTGACACGACCAAAGAAAAGAGGAAAAAAAAAAAAAAAAAAATACGGAACGAGGAGTAGTCGAGTAGTCGAGTAGAGGCCTAAAACAGATTAAGATCCGTACTATTTCCTAGATATTACGTGTACTTACGTATGATAATAACGTAATATAATTAATGTGAACTCGGAGCGTGTCAGGAACGAAGGATCCACGTTTCAAGGATCCACTCGAATTTCATCCTACTTCCTGTCCTATTCGAGTTCGCGGACCTGACACACCGTGCGTAATAACATACTATACCGCCTACGTGTATTATTTATGAGATTATTATTATTACTATTATTAATGTTATTATTATTATTACTTTTATTATTACTATTATTATTACTGTTATTATTATTATTATTATTATTATCATCAATATCATTATTATTATTATCATTATTATTATTATTATTATTATTATTATTATTATTATTATTATTATTATTATTATCGTTATTATTATTATTATTATTACTACTATTGTAAATGTAAAGTTAGATGTATTTGGCAAACGTACTAGTGCGTGTTATCTTGCGAACGGTTATTATTGTAAAGAGGCAAAAAAAAAAAAAAAAAGAGAAAGAGAAAGAGAGAGGGAGATATTTATACTATATATTGCGAAACGAGAGTACACGCGAAACGGAACCAACCAAGTTTTATTAACGAATTAAGCCGATAAACAATAGATCGTACAACTTGGAATATAAGTTGAAGACGAATCATAGAATCTAGCGGAATTTTTTAACGATCGAAATTAAATATCGTTTCCGATAACAGCGCAGCATACATCACGAGAGCTCGGATATCTTTTATAGAGGACACGCCGATCTATATCGAGGGAAAAGGAGGTATAGAAATTACGAACGCATTTTTTTATCGGTTTCGTATTTCTTAATTTCTTAAAAAAAAAAAAAAAAAAAAAAAGGAAAACACTCGAGGATACATCGAGGGATTTTACGAGTAATTATAATTATCGATATCGATTCGAATATTAGCGAGGATATTAAAGAGAAACAAAAAAGAAGAAAAAGAAAAAAAAAAAGAATACACGTAACAAAGAAGCGGCTAATACGCTGGAGAAAAATTAATATTGAAAAGAGCTTCCCCCGTTTGTTTTTCGCAAACTTCGATTGCCCTGTGGCCATCGAACGTTCGAAACTCCTTCGGTTTCGTGAAACTTTCGTTTGGCGCAGTTTGTCGAACAAAGAAAAAGGAAATATTTGAACGCGGCGATCGGGGCGATCGATTTCCAATTTTTTTTTTTTTTTTTTCGATTTCCATTTCGGTTTGCGATCGTAGCCCAGCGTATATTTGAGTAACTCGATCGAGAGTAGAAAGATCACGAATGACCATTAATAAAATACCATTTATTCTGATACATCGGTTTATTTCATACCCATCATTTCGTATGTAAAAAAAAAAAAAAAAACCTACAAACTAACAATCTTCCCTTCAAAATTTTCCGTGTTCAAAAAGAAGAAGAAGAAGAAGAAGAAGAAAAAAATATCGATCCGCTGTTTCTTCCAATTAAACGATCCTTCGTCGTTTTATTAAAAAAAAAAAAAAAAAAAAGAAAAAGAATTTTTTTTCTCTCAAAGTTATTATTCGCATGGCGCCAGCTGACACCTGGATCGACGCTGAAGCTTCTTGGGACAAGGATTCCCTCCGTTTCGTGCCTCTTGCTGAACATTTCAAATCAATACGCGTTCATTAAACTAATCTCACGAAAATAGAATCGATTTCCAAATTCCAAGTTCGTTCCGCTCACCTGAATCGTGCGAAAACTGGTCACACGGCCTGTCCCGCAAGAAACGCTGCAAGGTGTCCAAGGTGACCAGCCACTCACGACACAATGGACAGGTGGGAGAGCCGGCGATATTGGGGCGAGTTGAGCGTCGGTTGTGTTGAAGGGTTGTCCGCTGAGAATCGCTCGCACCTGAAAGTAAACCAACACTTTCCTCCCGTTAACGATCTTCCGTTAACGAGCAGAGTGAGTTCACTCACAATGCCACAAGTATTGTCGCACTCCTCTGCCGTTAAGAAGTTGTTCCTGTTGCCACGACAACCGCCGTACACGAACGGCACGCACATCAACTTTTGAGGAACGAACGCCCATCTCTGGAAATATCCCCTGCAGGGTCCAGCGTTCGGTTCCTCCATGCAAACCACTGCAAACCGTGATAAATCGTTTGTCGATTACTTGTTTCCTCGTTTTTCCTCCCCTCTAAAATTCGTCGTAAAGAAAAGAAACCTTTTGCAGTCGCCATGTCGAAGGTGCAGTCAGCCTGGTCCAAGCACGGCCGTTGTTGGACCAGTTCCATCTTCGAGGAGCATTCTTGCTGTTTAGACGGGTCGACCATCAACAATCGGGTTCTTAATTTCACACCTTTTCCGCACGAGGCGCTGCACGGGGACCAATCCGACCAATCGGTCACCTGTGAAACGAGTTTCCGCGATTTCCCGAGCAAAGTATCCAGAAATGATGTAAGAAGAATGCTAGAAACGCGGGTGAAAAATATACCTTGCAAGTAGGATCGATCTGTTCCTCTAGACCGGACGGGCAAGGCGGCTCCATGCATTTCACCTTCTCAACCAGGGATACGTGAGGACACCGTTTACGACCCATCCGATCCTTGAACCGCCTTGTTCTCAGCTTCATCCCCACCCCACACGTGGAGGAACACTCCGACCAGTGGCCCCAATCGGTTGTTTCGCAGAAAGCATCGTTATTACCACCGATCAACGAGCCAACACCATCGTCCGTGTCCTCCTCGCCTCTGAAATCGACTTCTCTAATATATATATATATATACATATATACGCATATTTTCCACGAATCTCTCTCACAAAATTATACGTATATACGTATAAAAACGTAGAGAATTCTCATTCTGAAGACAACGCTTACGAGCATTCCGGGATCGAGGAGACGCACATCTCCTTGGAGACCAATTGTCTGTTGCACTTGAACATGGCTGCCTTCTCGGGCATCAAATACGATCTGGTACGCATTCTCAATCCTTTGCCACAGCTCACCGAGCAGCTCGACCATGCCGTGTACTCCGTGGTCTGACACTCGGCTGCGAGCAAATAAATTCGAATTTCAGAGTGTGCGCGTGCCATAAGGAATGGATTTGGATTGTACGGTACGCCTGACAGTGTCCTCGGTGTTCTCGGCTATCTCGAGCTGAGCGACCTGCTGCTGAAGAACCTCCTCGTCGCAGCCCCGTGGAATGATCTTCTCCCTGGTCAAGTACAGCCTGGCGAGCGGCAGCATCGGTCTTCCGCTGGGGTCGTAGAAAGGGGATCTAGGGTCCTCGGGGTACAATGTGGTGATCGGTTTCATCTTCTCGCGCGGCGTCGTCTCGGAATTGGGCGACATGTACGAGATTCCATTGTCGGTGCCAGCGTCCCAGGGGTACAGGTCGATTATCTCGCTTTTCGTCCAGCTGCAATCTTTTCTGCATAGATTCAGTTTGCTGACGCCGACCACCCAGTCCGGAGACGGTCCGAACATGGAAGCCACGGAGATCATTGGACGTTTTCTGTCCACTCTGGAGTATCAGAGTAAAAGATAAAGGCTATTTCTAAAATTGCCATTTCTTTTTTCGCAGGGGAAAAAATTAATCTGAATAAAAAATTCAATGAAGGATTCTTAGTTTCGTTCGAGGGAGGAGTAAAGGAGTAAAGGATCTATCTACCTGAAGTTAGTTAGGCTATTTCTAAAATTGCCATTTCTTTCTTTGCAGAGAAAAAAATTAATCTGAATAAAAAATTCAATGGAGGATTCTTAGTTTCGTTCGAGGGAGGAGTAAAGGATCTATCTACCTGAAGTTAGTGGTCGTATTGCTGTTTACGTTCGGGTACCACAGCCCAGCAGCTTTGATGAGGGTTCTTAATTTGTTAGAATTAGCTCTGAGCTCGGTCTCTACGCCGGACGCGGAGCCCCACTCGGCCAACTGGCGGAAGCCGTCCGTGGCTATGTGCTCCTTACCCCAGAAGGAGAAGCTCGGCACATGCGAGGCACCGATCAAGTCGCTGAAGTGGGTCAGCCAAACGGAGAACGGGAAGTCCTTTGGATGGGTCACGTTCGACCAGATTCCCTCCATTATCAACTGCAAACGGAGAGAGGAATCTGTGTGAGAAGTCGCCGATATTCCTCTCCGGCTTTCAGACTGATAGACCGTGGTTCCACGACTCCGGTGGACGAGTTGGTACCGAGTTGAGTAACTATCGCAATTGTGGCAGCTCGTGTTATGCTACCTTTTTTTACTTTATCATCTCGTTTCGTTTCTTTACTCTACTTACTTCCGTTTTACTGCGAAAAGTAACGTTTCTTCGTACGCATTTCACTCGTATATATCGTTCCATCCTCTTTTTACCGCCAAACTTTGCCCGACTCGACGCGTGACATTTTCATCGAGTTGAGAGAGCAGAAAATTAGAATTTTATCGATATTATATTTCACTTAAGTTTTTTTAAAATAATCTTCAAGTGGTAATAATAATCAGAGCTTGAATCGGATATATTCAATTTTTCTAAACTTAACGGATGTTTAGCGGAAGTCTCTCCGGCAATCTCAATTATCCAAGTGTTAGTTTCCTATTTCGAAGTTATCTTTCGAAATTTCCATAGAAAGAAACACATATATCGTTGGATTCCTCTTTTCGTGTCGAACGCATAAAGAGACGACTGACTATCTATTGCAATGAAATATTTATTTGCGTCTCTCCAATCTCCAATAAATCCAACCCAATAAATCGACGAATACAATTGAACGATTGGAGGAGTACGAGTACGAGATCGATCGTACGAAATGAATAAAATTAATTTTATTCGCGCTAACCGAGTACTTGGCCTCGTCGCAGGCGCAACACTTCTCCCCGTCCAAGGCCTCGACCTCGGCTGAGTCCATCTCGCAGAAGGTCTTGGTCAAAGCTCCATCCTCGGCGTACCAGCGCACGTTATTCTCCAAGACCATGGCTGTGAAGATAACGCATCCCGATCCTGACGGCGGTGCCCTCCACATCACTTGGACCTGAGCCAAGGTAAGAAGACGTTTTATATCACGCGGTTCTGGTTGCGGAAATTCGCGGCCTCTGCCCACGATAACGCGGCTGGATCAAACATCTCTGACGGTTGGCCACCGGCCAATCGTCAGAAATTTATCCGCGTTATCTGCGCCCCCTGCATTTTCGCCTCTGTGTACCCAACATCGTAAACCCCGATATCGAATCTTTTAACAGAAAAAAAAGAAGAAGAAGAAGAAGATTCTATAGAGAGTAATTCACCTCGTTCTTCGGATAATCTGAAGCTTCGGAGATGGTATTGACACAATCTTCGTTGAACGTGGTCAAACCATCGGGGAACAGTTGGAAGTATCCTACTCGAGCCGTAGGATTATTGGGCGCGTGTTGCGAATTGACGGAGAGAGTGAAATGCGTGAACTGTTGCAATCTCTCGTGCGTTTGCGAGCCTGAAATCGAATTTATCGCGATAATATAAACGATCGAAGCCTCTCCCCTTTCGCTATCCATCATCTAACCATCATTAATCCATTACAATTTTTTTTTTAACTAATTAATAAATAATTTAATTAATAACTAAGTAATAACTAAGTAATAAATAATTTCATTCAAAAACCACAATTCGTCTATAATACGTAAAAGTATATCCCTGAAATAAACAAGAAACGATTAATTCATCCCAAAGAAAATTGTAAGACGCAACGCGTTGCTTCGCTTATCTGTGAACCAACTAGCGGAAATCAACAACAGTGTCGTTCATTATGGTATACGATAGCGAAAGGGTTATATTACACGGTTGCAGATATCTTTTTAGAAGAAGGGGAAAATCGTTGTTACCTTGCAAACTGATCGTGTAAACAGCGTTGGGAATATATTTGTCGGCCTTCCCGCTAACGAGTATCCTGTAACCACCGTCACCCGTGGTCCTCGATGCGGAAGTTTGTTCCGCGGTCGGTCTCATAGGGCATCCGGCCTGCACCGTGATCACCAGACACGCTGTCACGGTCAGGAGCAACATGACGAAGCTTGAAATGATCGATGCTCTCTCGATTCTGTCGAACACAAATTATAATATCCGACTAATCCTCTCGATACAGGAAACAACGAGCGGATAATTTGTCAAATAATTGGACGGATTGGACGGATTTGTACAGCGCGTTGAAATTGAAAAAAAAAAAAAAAAAAAAAAAAAAAAAGATGGAGAAGTAAATATACGCGCATGAGCACTTTTAATCTTTATCTATGAATAGGAACGAACGGGCGACGATATCAAGAGGTCGCATCCTTGAATCGTGTCAAACAAAACGTATCGTTGTTTTAAAGATGTTATTTTAATCTGGAAAGCGTTATCGAGCAGAGAACGAATCTTTCATAATTAGAAGTAAAAGATAAAGTTGGAGATTTAATTTGGTAGGTGACAGACTCCTAAGAAAGAATTTCGAAAGGAGATTCATTCAATTTTCCGAATCAATTTCGATCAACTGTCCTCTCTTTCTCTCTCTCTTAAAGATTTTTCTCCGATCGATCCGAGGCATGCGAAACGCGTCCCTCGTCTTTCGTTTGCTTCCTCGACACGACATATATGAAAACATGAAATTACGAGACACGAGTCTCTATAACTGTGATCGTGACGAGAAACTTCAACGCGCATTGCGATCGATCGAACAACACAGGACAGGATAATAAACCGAATACTCTTCTCCACGATATTACCCATTTAGATTTCCATTAACGGTCTTTGCTCGATGCTCACTCGTACGAATATCGCGTTCAAATCAATCCAACAACGATTCAAAATACAAAATATTCCTCCACGATTTGACAACGTGTGTTTGCCAACGATTCAATTGCACGAAAAATGATCGTGAACGTTTCGTCCGTCAAATATATATAACGGTAAGTTACTGGTTATGAAACGACCTCTGCATATAGATACATCTGATGGCCAGATATGTATCTCGATGTGGTGGAACATTCTCTGCATACGTGCAGGACGATGGATCCTGAACGACAGGTGGATAAAGAGAGGCGAGTCGCGTGGAAGGCGAGAGAGGAGAGTATAATAATAATCGAGGCAGAGGTCTAAAAGAGATGCATCGGGTTACGCGCGAGCGTGGAAGTGGGTCGGGAGTTCGAGATCTTTCTCTCTCTCTCACTCACTCTTTCTTTCTCTCTCTCTTTCTCTCAAGATGGCAGTTTCTCGACCATGTAGGTGTATAGGTTTCTAGAACGATGGACTCGTGTTGTGAGGAAGAAACAGGGACACCGGCGCGTTTCGCGAACGGAAATTGTACACGTGCTTCCGCGGATCCCACTTTGAAAGTTTCGATCGAGTTAATCTTTGGATACTTTCATTCGTAGACAGGCTGCCAAACAGGTTAGGAGAAAATGGAGAAGATCGAAAAGCGGAAAGTAAAAGTGGATGGATAAGGATGGAAAAGCGACGAAATTTTGTGTAGTGGTAGAATAGAAGTAGTTGGACGAGTAAACTTACTATGCGATTACGATCGAAGTAGGTGGTGTGGAGGGGAAAAATACGACGAGTTGATGAGTCTTTAAACGGAATAATAGTTAATCAGTGCGTCAAGTTGATTCGAATCTGCTTTGTTCTCGTGAGAAATGTATGAACGCGAGAATATATTTTTTTATCGCGGGAGGAAAAAAAAGTATAAACTTGGTCGATTTCGTATTTATCGACGAGGCGCATATCGATCGATAAAGGAGGAAAAGTTTTAATCGATCCGTACCTTCCTCTTCGTTGAATTTTCCACGGTCAAATCACGAATTCTCGCTCGCGTGAATTTTCACCACAGAGAAAACGCGATGCGAATTAACGATGAATTCCAGCCGTCCTGATCGATCGTAAATTTCGCCGAACGTGCGAACCGTGAAAAGAAAATGATCGCAGCGCGCAGACCGCGTTCCGACTCTCGTTCTTCGCCAGTCTTCTCTACGATTTCACGCCCTCACTGAATTCGCCCGTGAGTCATGACGCCTAATTCGCAATTAAAAATAATAATCGTGCACAAAAAGACACTTTTCAAATATCGCAAAAATCGATCGCAGTGATTAATGGTTATTGTTAAGAAGTTACGATTGTGCAAGCGGTCTCGTGTTTGTCGATCGTTCGAATTTTTTCACGTTACGAATATAGCAACGGAAGGAAGATAAGCAACGAGTGACTACGTGTGTGGCGTGTTTCGAAATAGGAAGAAAGTAATAAAGTCTCGGTGAAATAAAAGGTGTCGAAACTTGAATTTACTCGAGTACACGTTCGAGAAACGACAAATCGTTTATCGATAGACGAGTTTATAGATTGAATTACAGGATCCAAACCTTATCGAAGACAATTTTCTCGAGAGAAATTTAGCAAAATTATCGCGAAAAGTTTACTTCTCGTAAACTTCTCGTCGCACGATTTCGCGGAAAAGAAAAAAGAAAACTCCGATACGTCTTAACGAATTAGAAGCGTCGAACGAAAGCGTGACTTCTTTCGCGAGATTCGCGTGAATTCGTGCTTATGGATTAAATTTTAACGATTACCTAACGTTACGAGAATTGACGAAATATACATACAATATATAGAACGATATCTTTTTCGTAACGAAAAAGCTTGGTTTTTTTTTTCCTTCTTAAAAATCGATCGAAAAAAGGAAAAACGAATAAAGAAATTTCACTTCGCGACTTTTTGAATTATCACGCGTAATAAAAAAAAGTAATAAAAAAAACGAAAAAAGAGAAAATTTAAAATCGCACACCTGCTACGCCACTGTGCCGATGGGCTGAAAGACACGATTGCTTTCTTTCGCTTTTCTTTTTCCGCGCGGACAAACGACGAAAAGTGGTGGTTCGCGTAGACGAATAAGAGCAGAGAGCAGCCGAGATGCAAGAACGATCGGGCACGACTAAACGAGATGACGAACCGGACGGCTGGTATCGCGGATCAGGAAAGTTAGCGGCGCCGATTCGAAAATGTCTGCTGCGGAAGCTCGCCCCGCGCTTTCGTTCTTTCGCTCGAAATCTCGAATAGAATTCGAGTGTGTGCATAAACGTTGTGCACAAGTTTGTTACTCGCTTCTCTACGCTTCCCGCTTCGTCTCTTGAATTCGAATGACTTCATTTCGATAAATGGAGAAAGAATAGGAGGAAAAAATAATAATAATCTACCATAAGTTTTCATAATTTAAGCGAATTAAAAAGTTTTAAATGGATATTGTTTTTTTGGATATTTACGATATTAAATTAAAGATATTGCGAGTTTCGTAAAGGGAGCATACTTATAGCAGCAACGCGACAAACCAACAGCAAAACTCGGCGGACATTATCTCGAGTCATGAGGTCAGTTTTGAATCGTCGTATCTCCCTGGAAGTAGCTTCAACTTTTAGATAACGCGTTCCAGATAGTAACGTCCGCGTTTGCTCAATATTTTCTTTTTCCTTCGACCAAATTCAGGGAAATGTCCATATCTAACTATTCATATTTAACCATTCGATATTGTAATTCACATTTAAAGAGATCTACGTAATAATAACGTTCTACGTACAACAGATTTTTCTTTTGATAATTACGCATCGACGGATTAAGAAATATAATTATAATTATAATAAAAATTCTTATCAAAAATTCGAGTTTATTAAAATTTCTTTTAAAAGATTAGAAGATTAAAAAATAATAGAGTTAAATCCATTTCTAAACATAGATTCAATAAGAGAGATAAAAGAAAAAAACTACGTGCCTATATCGTGCTATCTTTCACTTAAAACGAAGCAAGCTGACCAATCTAGATCTAAAACGTTTCGTCGAATCGTTTCTTCCGCTCTTACGAAACGCTTCGCGCATGGAACAAAAATAAACGTGTATTCGAAAGGAGCGCGTCGTTGGCGCGTCGGTGGCGTCATCGCGATTCGCATGCGCGAAATTATCGAGCGGCTCTGACGAGCGAGAGTCGAGTCGTCGGTTTCGTTGTCTGTCCCTCCGCCGTAGCGAACGTAAACTGAACGGTGCGTGGCGTGACCGTGTGAGTAAGTGGCGAGCAGTAGCACGAGCACGAGCACGACGCGAATCCAATCTCGTGGCAACGAGTCTCGGCTGAAGGAGAAGAGAAAAAACTGGGCAGTATGGCCACCTCGAGGAGAAGATCGCGCATCTAACAACGGGAGGCGAGATGCCGATCTCGGCCGGTTCGCGGCTGACCTCTGTCGTTCCGTTCGGTTCCTACGCGACCACGTCTCTCGGCTGGCCGTGATTCGAGGGAAACGCGCGCCTCGCCTCGCCTCGTCTCGCCTCGCCTTGCCTAGCTCGCTGTTGTCTCTCTCTCCGAGTGATCGTGGCGACAGAACGCCAGCAGGAATCGCGGCGTGAAAGCACGAGGAGGGCTGGGCATGGCCACTCTGGCTGGCAGCTCGTCGTCGGGCCTGGCCAGGCCACCGACCATGCTGGAGCAGCTTCTCGAGGAGATCAACTTTCAGAGGACCAAGGAGCTTCGACAGATGCTCAAGGATGGTTCGTATGATTTCCAGACGTATTTCGATTGATTCGAATTAAGTTTCCGAGTTTCGGAGTCGATGTTTTTAAAAACGGGGTTCGTTTTACGCGGGGTCTCGAGTTGGGGGAGTCGTTCGAGAGGGGGAGTGCACGCGACGAGGGTGTGTTCCTCTCCACGGAGAGGGACCACGGTGCCTTTTGTTCGGCTGACGAGGGTGATTTCACGATCGATCATCCTGTACGAGGGGAAAACGAGTAAAAACGATAGTCTGGCTGTGGTGCTCTCGCTTCTGTTTGCTTCCGTTTAGGGAACGTTTATTTTCGGTAAACCGTTTCTTCGCGTACACGTTTTCCTCCATGCGTCGTTTCGCTCTCTGCGTTTAATATCGTTAGTGAGTGAAAGGATCGAAAAAGAATCGATTTCAATGAATTTGCATTCTCAATTATATAGTGTAGGCTTAGATTGAAAACATTGGAAGGAAAAACAAGCGCGATATGCGATGTTAATGCATGCGTGTCTAATGTGATGTTGTTACGTATGTTGTTTTTTTCCTTCGCTTTCTAATATTCGAATATTTTTGAAATCGCTGTTATATTGATCGATTATCCTTCGATCGTTAAGTAAGATACAACGTTTACGCGAATAACGAATAATTGTTACATACCGGTTCCGTCGTTCCATAAATGTAATATGACGCGACGCGGTGTCAACAAGCAATTACACGCACGCTGCGCGTACGTATGACTCAACGCAATTTCCTCTTGGATAAATAAATCGTAATTTCCATTCTTCGAACGATGGATTTTCAAACGAAACATTCTTTTTCTTTCCAATCAATTTGAAAATTAATATAAAAATTAATACAACCGTATTCCCACGCATCGACGAGAAGATTAATTAATAAACTATTTATACAGGATCGCAAGTTATTTTAAACAGCCGGAAGGTCAAGTTTCACCCAAGTTTTTAATAAAGTTGTGCAACCCTTTAATAAAGCGGATGAGGGAACATCGTTGAGATGTCGAGGCTGACAATAGAGGCTGCAATTAAATACTCGTGGCACATTCTTATCGATTATCGATTGCCTCGGAGATTCGGTCGCGGTTAGTTCCTGTCCCCTTGAGAATTATTTCGTCCCGCTGCTTCTTCGCGTATAATCGTCGAGTTGACCGCGTTATTGCCGTTAATTGAAAATATCAATCTTTATTTATTTATTTATTTTTTTTCTTCCATCCATCTGACCTTTCTTTGGCATCCTTTATCACCTATATTATTCTTCTTCTCGTCGAGCTCTAATCGAACCACACACGTTTTGTTTTTTTTTTTTTTTTTTTTTTTTTNTTTTTTTTTTTTTTTTTTTTTTATTAATCTCTCGTCCATGTTCCATCCCGCAGACTCCGGCTTCGTGATACTTCAAGGTACAACCTACTGGACGGACCTGTTTGTCAGGCACTTCCTCTTCCAGGCAGAGCACACGATCGACGGCGACGATTTGCTGTTCTTCGTGCGAAAGAAGCACGTGAAGACGTCGTCGAGATACTTGCCAAAATTCGAGACGGAGGTGGACGTGTTCCGGAAGGACAGCAAGAAGCTGCCTATCGGCGATCCCGACATCGATTGGGAGGAAACCGTGTACCTGAATCTGGTCGTGCATCAATTCGACTACACGCTGACCTTAGCCATCTGCACAAGGACGAGCCCCAAGGAATTGCAAGTGAGCCGTTCTTCTCCCAAAAATTTTTCCAATCTTTTTTCTTTTTTTCCTTTTTATTTTATTATTTTTTTTCTTCCAACCTTCTTTTCGCTCCCTCTTCTTCCCTAATCATAAATAACCGTTTCAGGTATTGCGCAGGCACTCGCAAAAAGTGTACGCGAGCCCCAGCCGAAGACGAATGGACGCGAAGGGTGATCTCGAGGAGATGACCTATCCTCATATATGCTTCATGGTGGACAATTTCGACGAAGTTTTCTGTGATATTCTAGTCAGGGACGGGGAGATGGTGTGCGTGGAACTGGTGGCGTCCGACAGGGAGGGCGCGATTCAAGGTGTCATATTTCTCGGCTCTATCAGATACGACGCCCTGAAGAAAGTATACGACGCCAGGGTACGTTTTGTATCAAAGAAGCACGTTTACACGCATACATCGCTATTTTAAACGAACCTCGTCCCGTCGCTTTCACTTCCAGTCCAGCTTGAGCACCAAAATGGCGCAGCGAATGACCTTTGGCCTGTTTTCCGGCGCGGCCTCCCAGCGCATAGAATTCGTTCGAATGAAGGGGCCTCGTGGTACGATAGGAAACGTCTCTGCTCTCGCTCTCTCTCTCTCTCTCTCTCTCTCTCTCTCTGCTTTGTTTCGACCGAGGAGCGCTACACTTTTTTTACTTTTCAGGGAAGGGGCACGCGGAGATGGCTGTGACGAAGCCGAAGGGTTCGGGGGCGGAGACACCGACCTCGGAGCCCGGCTATTGCGCCACGGATTCCCTGTGGGACGCCGACTGGGACGACGCCGAGGAACTGTTTTTGTATCGACACCAACGAAGGCTATCCGACCCGAGCGCGAATCTGAACAATTTCGTGCGTGGCGGGTGGAGGACGAAACCGGATACGGCTGCGACCAAGGCAAGGTCGGAGAACGAAGGTCTGGACTCGATGGCGAACGGGTTGAACGAAATCGAAGCAGGAGACGTTCGTGACGGTAACTAGAAAATCTCTAGAATAACCACGAATTGGAAATCCGTCGGAGTTGGACGAAGCCCGGGACGGAAGTCGCGGACGAAGGACGAATTTACACTTTCTCTCGCTTACCTTCTTCCCGTTTCTCTCTTATGCCTGCGCCCTTAAGAATCGACTGTGCATGCTGTTGTGTTACGTATCTGTGTATTCTGCACATTTCTCTTCTCTCGATAGTTGGTCGACGATCCACCCAGGAGTCTAAATCTCCACGACTTTAAATTTTATTCGCAAGTATATTTACTCTCGTTGGGATTAATCTAATCCTAATTTTGCTCGCGTTTATCGGCTGTATTACGCGTTTTAGCGTAAATTTCACTTCCCACGATGGAAGCGCCGGTAGTTGCATGCTTCCAACGATATATATATATATATATATTTTTTTTCTTTGCAATTTTTTTCTCTCGCGCAATTGGTCGCAAAGATGGCATCATCTTTGCGGCTAATTTTTATTACTCGCCGAGATACGGCGAAGCCCGAGCTCTGGTTCCGAAGAATCCAGTTGATCCGTGCTCTTTATATTTCCTTCAGACCGTCCATCAGCGCCACGAGACGCGGTGTTTCGATACGTTTGCAGATCGCTATTTTCGAAAAACGCAGAGAACAGAGATTAAAAAAAGAAAAAAAGTAAGAAAGAAAACACACGAGACACACGTCGAGGAGAAACGGCTGTAGACCACCACCACCAACACCATCACTCGCGAATCTCGTACGTTTGTCACGAAATGGATCGAAATCGAAAAGAAAAGAAAAAAAAAAGAGATACGAACGGAAAAAAGAAATCGAAATCGACGAAAGAAAAAAAAAAAAAAGAAAGAAAGAAATACCTTGTCTCTAATCTGTGTCACGTGCCATTCCGGCTCTTTCCTTTGTAGCCGACCTACAGGATAGCAGCTGGGGCGGCCGGGGCTCACCAGGAAATCACAGGAGTCCGCACGTCAGGCGACGAAGATCCCCTCACCTTCCCGCCAGGCAACAACGCCCGAAACACAAGCAACGTAACTCGTGGGAGCGTAGCGAAAACGAGAACGCAACGTCGAATCACAAGGAGGCCTATCGCGACGCACACGGTGAGCGTGCTCCTGCGTCTTTCCAGCGATCGATCCTCGTCTCTCCCGCTAAAGAAAAAAAAAAAAAAAAAAAAAAAAAA
>NW_025221020.1:2249044-2266428 GCF_014066325.1 Apis laboriosa
AAAAAAAAAAAGAAAAGAAAAGAGCCAACAACGCTCTTAACCCCCTTTGATCTACGCTTGACAAATACGAATACACGCGGCGGGCGTGTAGAAGCGACAGAGACGAAGGGATGAAATTCTTATCGCGGAGAAACTCGACACGAGCGCGCCCACTGTGGCATCGAATCGATACGAATTGTCCGGTTGGTGGCAGGCCTCCAGAATCACCGGCACAACCATATCGAGGTCGGTAGCGAGATACTCGTGCCCGCGGCCCCTTGCTTGACGGACGACAACGTGAGACAGAAGCTGGACGCGGGCGCGATACTGGTTCACGGGAAGGAGGAACTCCCGTTGGGATACGAGGAGGCGGACAATAACAGGAAACGAAGGCCGTACAGCACGGGACAGATCAATCACGAGCGGGTGAACAACCTGGAGAACGACGAGGAGCATCGGCGGCTGAGCGACGACGAATTGGTGAGGGTGCGCCGCACGGAGGGGGGGCGCAGGCGTCTGCGTTCGGCCGGCTCCGACCAGGAGGAATACTACACGGGGCGGAACAAGAACAAAAACGACGACCAGTTGAGAGATAAAAACGCGAACGCGCGTATCACGCGCGGCAACCTGACCACGCACAGGCAGAGCGCCACCCTGCCCAGAAGGAGGCGAAGACGAGCATTGTCGGGCAGCTTCGCGGGCAACCCACTGCCGCCGCACCGCGTCACACCAGACGGAACAGCTATCTACTATTGGTGCGAGCTCCCGCGCCGCCCCGGCTCACAGGGTAAATTCTTCTTCCCCCCTGCCCAAAAAAAAAAAAAACACCTCTACACCACATATGTGTATATATATATACATAACCGATCACGCGTTGATACACGGTTGATCCGTGAACGACCGTTCTCTTTTGCAGCTTAAGCTTTAAGCTTTTTCGAGTAACAGAGATGGGCAAAATGGCTTAATCACGGATGAATTTCTCGTTAAAGTAAAGTAAAGGGGGAACGTATTCAGTTATTGGTTTCTGAACTTACTATCGGTCCGCGATGCGTTAAGAGTTGAAGTTATTTGGAAATGATTTTATGTAATAAATGTTACATTCGAAGGTTTTTTTTTTTTGAAGTAAAAATCGGTGAGAATAACTTTATTCGGAAAAATTTTAAATTGATTAATTTTTAGTGCTCAACTCTGCCTCGTGAAAAGAAATAAAAAAAAAACAGAGTTTTGTTTCCGGTAAGTGGATTCTGTTGCGTGACCAGAGAGTTTTGTTTCGAAGCATGGAGCAAGAGTTTGTTTTATTGATACGCTCTAGGATTACTTCTTTCGTTATGGCGAGAATTTAAATTGAAATTTTTATATGCACAGGGTAACGGTCGTTCATCGAGCAGCTCGTGTGCAACACCCAAAAATGTTGCAGTCATGTTGCCCATTGTATTCAATCCAATTCTTGCACATTCATACATTCCTGCTTAGGAAGGTGCCAACCATGCTCAGCCAATGACTGTGTTTATGAGGATGGTGAAATTACAATGGCAACGGGGGTGCGAGACTTCTAATCGGACAAATTCTAATCGTGACTTCGTGGAACCACGTCGTCGTGTTCCACAGTGCTGGTGGTGGTTTTCTGATCGACGGGAAAATTCGAAACAAAAAAAAAATAACGACGAGTTAACGCGAGTTTCACCACCGGTATAAACATGGTCATCCACGATTAGGGACAAGCATTCACTGACACGAATGATAAGAAACGGAATAGAAACGAAGTAGAATCTGTGTGATAGCAGAGAACGATCCACCTTTTCTTTCTGCTTCACAACGTTCGATTATTCGGAGAAAGGAACGAAAGAGGCGAGACAGGAAAAAAAAAAAAAAGATGG
Organism: Apis laboriosa; assembly: GCF_014066325.1. NCBI lineage: Eukaryota > Metazoa > Arthropoda > Insecta > Hymenoptera > Apidae > Apis > Apis laboriosa. The sequence continues at coordinate 2,250,901 of NW_025221020.1, forward strand.
GAGAAAAGATCAAACGTTGTGTACGTAGAAAGAAGAAGAAAAACTAGTGCATCCCTGTTCGTGTTTATCTTATTTTCTGCGCACCTGTAGCTGATGTGCATCATTGTAAAAAAAAAAAAAAAAAAAAACACCTCGACATATTTTTTTCGTGTTACTTAACACCTTACTGTTCCTCGTTTCACCAACGATTACTTTACTTATTACGCCATTCCGCGTCACAAATTTGAACAGATTCTTTGATTCGAGCAAACCTCGGTCCGATTCTATCGCTTCCAAAGTGACCCGTTGCCCTCTGCAATTGCTTCCATCCGACTGATCGACACGAATCATTGCAGGATCATAACGATCGTTGTGACAGATTCGTTAGCGATAATCGATTGGTTCTCTCTGTGCCGGCAGAGTTGGACGACGGCGCTTACAACCCTCTGTGGACTATGCGAGGATTCACGCAGACGTTCCACTTCTGGAAAGAGACCAGACGAGCCCAATCCGTTCCCCTCAACGCGTTTCTCACGTATATCACTCTGCCCTGGTGGAGCATTGCCAAAGGTGAGTTAAACGAGAAACGCTATCCCTAAAAACACGGATAAATTCTTCGTGATTATTTTCACTCTTTCTTTCAGATATTCTCGACCATCGAGAAGGACCTATATTAACGTTCTAGCCAACACGAGGACGTCCCATTTTTATTTCTTTTATTTCGGATCTCTCTTTTCCATTTCGTTCACCACTTTGTACGCACTTGGATAGAACGCGCGTGGCCCAACAAAATCGAAGTGTATAGAATAAGAAATAAACGAGATACGAGATTTATAATTCCGTTCACTTTATTTTTCCCGCAGTGACCAAATCTACGAATCGGGAAGAAGAAAACGAAGAGAACGAATTAAGAATAGAACGGAAGGAAAGAAGAAATCACGATTCGTGGATTCACGATGCGGCGATAACACGTTCGATAAAAAAAGAATTTTCTCCTCCAGTTTATCGGTTTATGCAAAAGTTCCACCTTCAACTGACGTTATTCGCGAACACGTTCAAGTAATCACCGAAATTGGTCCACGTGTGGTCCCAGTAATCTGGATTTGCTCTCTTGTCCCAAGGGAGGTTACCAGGTAATATCGCAGTCGCGTTTAACACGCGTAGCCTCTCCTTCAGATCGGACACAACGGATGGATACCTGAAATAAAAATAATATTCCTTCTTCCAATCTTTCCCTCATCCATCGAGCGTACCATCTCTGTATATACCTACTTCTCTATAAGATTGTTGTCCTCGCAGGGATCCTGGCGGACGTTGAACAAGCAAGGGGCCTCCAACGGTTTGCACAACGGCAGATTATCATTCCTCGGGGGACACTTGATCATGGCGTCCTCTCGAAGCCTGCGAATATTATCCGCGGACAGTGACAAGCCCACGCTGGCCACCGCTCGGCCAGCTACGCTCCCGATCACGCCTCCGACGTCGTACACCCACTCTCTCCCGGATGGACCGTACCAACCGTCCCATTGACCGTTGTAGGTAGTCCCTTAGGGGGGAAAGAGAATCAAACGAGTTTCGATTCAAATTCGAATCTTTCGATCCATCGTCGTATCACCTCACAGGATACACGATTACTTTTTACCCTGAACGAATTTCCAATCGCCGTACGTGATCCCGGACAGTCCGAAAATGTCGTCGATATTGTGGAGGACCATTTTCCTAGGTGATTCCGTGTCCTCGCTCAACGCGTGCCACATATCCACGCCGTCTATGCTCAAATTCGATGGATCTCCACCGGCAGCTGTTAAGAGGGTCGGCAACCAGTCGCTGATGTGAATCAATTGCCTGCCGACTCTTCCAGGCTTTATTAGTTTCGGCGACCAAAGAAGACCGGCTCCTCTGACGCCACCTAATCCACGGACAAATTGGATAACCGATCATTTTTTTTTTCTTCTCTTCTCTTCTCTTTTCTCGCCCGTTATTCATCATTCTTCTTTACGACACTGAGTTACATTCAATTAGGTACTTTTTTTGTTTTTTAGAGATACCTTCCCAGAGAGTGTTTTTTGTGCCCCTCAGGGGCCAATTCGAGGCGGCGTTTAGGTTAAAACCGGCCGGTGGGCCCCCATTATCCGTGGAGAACACGATCACGCTGTTCTCCAGCATCTTTTTCTTCCGCAAAGCTTCCACCACGAGGCCGACCGACTCGTCTAGCTTGCTCAGCATGCCTGAAAAGAAAGAAACGATATTATACCGTACCATTTTTCTTAAGTTATTTATATTATTTATTTTCTTAAGACGGAAGAAACATTCGTTTCTTGAGCTTATTACGCACAAGAGGAAAGAGGAAGCTTATCTCACTTTGCACAGTACGATTGAAGCAAGATGGAAAATTCGAGTTCGAAAAATTCTTTTTCTCTTACAAAATAATTTAAATCGTGGACAGAGAAATTTTCGAGAAATAAGCGTAACTCTAGTTACCGGCAAAGCGTCTACGGTTGTAGTTGAAGATATTGGTGAACTTGGCGACGTCTTGGTCGTGCGCAGGCAGAGGGTTGTAAGGATTTCCTGAGTGGACTGCGGCGTGGGCCAAGTAGAGGAACATCGGCCGACTGGTGTTGTGATTGTCGATCAGTTTCACAGCCTCCTTGGTGAAGATATCCGTGGAATATTGGCCGTGGAGGTCCCAAGCTGGCTCCAATCCTCTCCTCATGTCCAATCCCCAATACGGCTGCGTTTAAGTCGAAAGGAATTTTTGTCGCGTACGGATGAACATTGTGTCGCGATCACGATTTAATTTCTTACTTCTTCCACGGCACTGTGGTCGAAATAATCTTGGTGGCCGCTCCAGAAACCTATGTGCGAGTCGAATCCCCTGTACATGGGCGTGTATTCCTTCGTGTAGAATCCCAAGTGCCATTTACCTACTATGTGCGTGCTGTAACCGAGATCTCGAAGGTATTCCGGCAACAGTTTCTCCTGGAGAGGCAATCCTCTCGGCTCGGCGCATTTCAGAACCTAATTCCGCGAGGCGTTTAATTATTCTCGTTTCATGAATTATATACATCTATCGTGTGGAAATTTAATTTTTGTAATACGATTGAACTTTTGCAACGACGTAGAGTAGAAAGCGAGCAAAGGTCAGAACAAGCAACGATAGGTGTATATATATATATAATATAATTGAAACATACAGGTTTTGCATTCGTGTTCCCTTTTTTTTCAAATCAAATTCACTTTATACGTTCCTCGAGAGAGGAACCATTACCATTTACCATTTTTGATTGCTATATTTTCCAACGAACGAACTCGATCGAAGAAGTTTCTTTAAAAATTAAATTCTAAAAAAGTATCTTGATATCCATAAAATAAAATTTTTTAATATCAATAAATTTACATTGGATATTATTTTTATTGAAAATAGTTGAGCAAAAAAAAAAAGAAAAAAAATTCTCAAGAGTGGATTTGGTTTGGAAAAATTCATATTATAAAGCACAAAAAAGATAATCATCAATTTCTAATCGATCTGATTAATCGATTTCTAATCTAATCGATCCGCAAAGGAAAAATTGGGGCAAACGCGGTGACACGATGTTACGATTCCCCCCCCTCCCTTCTTACAAAAGACAAACAACGACATTCGTCCGAGAGCAACGAACCACGGCCGAATTAATATTTGCGCTTGTTGAGGCCGCCTTAAACCGACGTCATTTTATTTACAAGTCGATTGCTTAAATACTTAATGACGGTGTACCGCGTGCTGCATCCCGGTATGAATAGGATGTTTGCCGGTCATCAAAGCGCTCCTGGACGGGGTACAGATCGGGGTGACGTAGTATCGGTCCAGCAACAGGCCCGAGTACGCCAGAGCATCGATGTTCGGCGTCGGAATTTGGCCCGATCCGTGAAACCCGACGTCGTTCCATCCCTATTCCAACACACTCGGATTCCATTACATTAAGTTAATCGAGAACTACTGTGCTTATCGCAAAAAAAAAAAAAAATAAAAATAAAAAATAAATTGCATCTACCATTTGTTTGCACGTTTTAACAAATTAATAAAAATGCTTCGTTAAACGAAGATAAGGTATTGAAAGCTTCGTAAACAAGAAAGATAAGAAAGCTTCGTAAACAAGATTTAAAAAAAATAACAGGTGCATATCAACGACGATGATTTATGAACGTCGAATGAAAAGTTTTCTTTATCGTTCGAATTTCCTGGTAAAATGTTCATGACCACCAATGTGCGCGACAATAATAAAAATGTGTCGTAAAATAAGAAATTTATGCCACTTATGCTGCTTATATACACATTGGCACATTGTTAAACTCGACTTGTTACTCGAGTAAAAAAAATGGGAAAACTTGTGACTTATCCAATTTTTTCCTTTTCCTCTTTTCCGAGAATACCAACGATATAATAATTTTTACTTAATTCCTTATCGTGAGCGACGCAACACCAAGAGCAAGAAAAAGAAGAAAAAGAAGCTCACCAAATCGTCGGCAAGGATAAACACGATATGGGGCCGCGCGGAAGCAGCGGCCGCATGACCGAACACGAGCACTGTCAGACAGAGGCATGACGTTATTCCTCGAATCCGTATCATCTTGGAGATCGCGTCCACTCGTCTTTCCCGGGATCGCAAACCGGTTTACTTCTTTAACGAATATTATTAGTGTTATTTACGTAACGATTTATCAATATTTTCCACTCGTTCGCCGCGAATTCGATCGAGATTCCGATAAATATACGTGTATCGCACCAACGAGTTACGATATATCGGGAGATATCGAGGAACATAGGTGAAAAATACGACGATGAAGTAATAATTGTACGGATGTGTTAACGATAACGATAACGAAAGAATAATTTTATCTCGGTAAAGATGAAACGAAGAGGCGAGCACTCGGGCCGACGACCGGTGTTAAACTGTTCAACAGCTCTGTTCATCCTCTTGCACGAGGCGATAGCGAGAGCCCGCCTCCCACTTCGAACACACTTGGTGTTCTTCGTCGTTGCGTTGGACGTTCGAGGTTGGACGAGGATTTCGAGGATCTCAGGGGTCGTTGACACGCTCGCGTTGGAATCGAAGATGATGCGCGGAGAACGGAAACGTTTGCTCCTCCGACCGTCGAAAGGACGGTTGGCTTAGATCGATTTATTAACTAACTAAACGCGAAAAGTAAGAAAGGAAATGATTTAAATCAACTGTGTTGAAAATATAACGAAATATTAATTCGGAAAGCGAAAATGGTCGAAAATTGAAAATTGCGGCCATTATCTGATCGATGGAGCGAAATATAATAACGGATGAGCAAAGATGACAAAGTAAAATGATGATAATGATGAAAGGAAGATTCGGAAGCGAGGTGGTGGTTATTATCTGATCGTGAAAGTGGAACGAGAATATTAAGAGAAAATGGCCGAAAATTCGAGGGTGGTTATTATTATTCGATCGTGAAAATGGAGGCAGCACGATTATTAAGATGGTTATCGAGCATCAGCCACGGGTGATATAATTGCTACGAAAATGGAAGGCGTCAAACAGAAAGGGAAAGCGGAATCAAAGTGGAGAATTAATTGCAGTTCGTGTTTGGATCGTGACGAAAGACAGACTCCTGCGCGAGACTTGTTACAAATAAATACGATCGTTGCTATAATAAGAATCTGTTGCGTTTATTCGTGGATTGCTCGTTATCGTCCAATGGAAATTAAATAAAGCTATTGAATGATTAAAGCGTAAAGCTTCATCGACTAGAATTGAGTCTGATTATTGTCACTTGACCTGAACCCGCAAGGGGCAACGGCGATGTCACTCGCTTCCGCCATAATTTCGCGATAATTTCAAAAAATAAAATAGAAACGTGTTGTCGCGGAGATTGTGCGTATTAATCGTTTCTCGCGACAACAATGCCAACCAGGCCACCTTGGAACACTTTCTTATCAATTTCTACGCTGATTGCTAATGCCACTGTAGAAAACAGAATTACTTACGACGATTTGATGGACAAAACGGTGCTCAAACTCTTAATTTCTAATTGCGAGAATAATTTTCCAATGTTCTTCCAGCAAATAATACAATTTTAAAATTTGTTTATATCTAATTTCTTAGATGAGCATCGTTCGAACCTGTACGATGGTCCAATCAAACGACGCTCTTCTGTTAGCCGGAGAATACGAGGATTTCTTTCAACGATCGTTACTCGACGATATACCAGTTGCCTTGATCTCAGAAGCGAAATCGACAGCGTTCGAGCTGTTCACCCTGAGCAAATACTCGTTCAAGATCTACACGCAGTTCTCGTTCCTGTATCTAATTTGGAAATTGAACCAATTCGTCATCGTCGCGTCCTCGCAACCGTTGCTTCGGCTCCTTTTGCAAAAGACGAAGGACTCTGGCTGGGCTAACTTCACCGGTTTCCACATTCTGATAGATAGAAGAACCGTGGAACACGGTTGCGTGAACGCTTATAACTTTCTATGGGCTGCCTGGGAATACGACAGGCTTTCCACCATATTTCTTTGTATCGATCCTGTCGAAGGACTTGTCCTTTACACCTATAATCCTTATTCGAGCGTGGCACCCAGAGCTTGGAAGGACGTTGGACATTTTAAGGGACGCAGTGGACATCCTTGGATACTATTGAAGCAAAGATACAGAGATGGCAAGTTTCTTCGCAAACTTTTTTCTTTTTTTTTTTTTTCGATTATCTTATAAAATCGATAAAACCGATGTTCCGATGATTTTGAGCTTGATATATGATATTAAAGACACTCTTTTTGATGATTTCTAAGATATCGTTATTCCTTAAGAAATTTTATTAGTTTGTTTAAAACTCTACGCATAAAGCATAATGTCTAATTCATTTTTTAATTAAATCGAATAAATGGAATAATTTTACGTGCCTATGCATTGAAATTTTAAATAATAACTTTCGATACTTAAAATAACTGCTATATTTTGTAAATTTCTTTTGTTAATAATTTCTTTTGTTAATAATGTTGACGAGCGACGTCTAAAATCTCTTGGAGATCATTCAGAAGAGTGATCTTCGTAACATATTTCGAAGCTGTCCCTCTTAAACGTTTTACCAAAAAAATCCAATCAAAATTAATTCAACGATATAAAAGATTCGAGGCTATGCGAGAACTTGATGTTCGACAAGACGAGGGATTTAAACGGCTACGAGATCAGATTGAACGCTATATCCTTCGAGCCTCATCTTCAAATAGATCAAAGTAAGCCAGGTTTGCAAAAGTTCACCGGCGACAATAGTGAAATCGTGAAACTGGTGTTGGTGAAGTTAAACGCGAGTCTGAACGTACGAGTACACACTGGCAGTGTGTACGATCTTGGCGGAGTTGGCAAGCATGGAAGTATGGTGGGAATGATGGCCGACGTGGCTAACGGCGAAGTGGATATGGGAATGAACGCGAGAAGTCTGAACAACATGTGGAAGGTCGAGTACGTGTCTCGAGTTTAAACACGAAACGAATGTGCGGACATGGAAACAATGGAATATTATTTTTATCGTAGGCATACGTATCCTCACGGAGACGATGGTCTCTGCGTGATCACTCAGAGAGCAGGAGAAATAGCAGAGTTCGTCAAACTCTGGTCCTTCACGGCGCCGATTATACACATAGGCAATTTTGCCATGTTCACGATCGCTCTTGTGATTCTCGCGAAATATCAGGGATTTTGTCCGGCGTTTATGAACATCATACGCATGATGACCTTCGTTTCCATACGCAAACTGCCGAGAACCAGTTCCTGCAGAATTTTCTTCTGCAGCGTGTTCGTTTTGTATTTGATAGTGAACGCGTTGGTGCAGAGTCATTGGGCTTCGTTGCTCACTATTCCCGTTCCTCTGCCGAATATTAGAACCGCGAAGGATCTCAAGGTACTTTAAATTCTTTTTTACTATCATATACTCATTTCCTAATAATGTGATGAAAATTTAAATTTAAAACGAATTTTGATTTGTTTTTTTCAAAAGTGTTCGGCAAACGAATGATATATATATTAGAATCTCTTCTTCGTTAAATACGTGATAATTAAAATCGAATTTTGAATTATGAAAAGTAATCGAGATATTTCAGATGTATGTTGTGAGACATTTGATATATTTCTGAATTCTTTACAATTCAAAAAAAAAAATGTTGAAAAATGCTCATTACCGCAAAGAAGTGATAGCATTCATAAAAGCAAAAAATATTATTAGAATTAAGAAATATAGAATCGAAATTTTTAATAGCAAAAATTTTTTACATAATTGATACATGTATCAAGAGAATATAATAGGATAGAAAGTGATATGCAAGATTTTGCCAGGAATTCTAAATCTAAAAATTTTTGATCGAAATTTCGATTTTGTATTGTAGAAGAAGAATAATTGGACAGAAATAATATATAAAATTTTCTGAAATTTGATGTATTTCTTTAATATATATGTATAGAAACGTAAAAGTATATTTTATAAATTATATACCATATAATATATATGAAATATAAGAATACAAAATTATATACAATTACATACAAAAAAATTAATATATTGATATGTTAAACAAAGAAGAAATTTAAGTTAAAACAAATGAATACCGAAACCGTCTTCTATATGCATAAATTTACGGCAAGTATAGATAAAAAGAATAAATAATGGGACAAAGATAGAGATAGCATAAAAATATGGAAATCAATGTCATCTTCAGAGTGCCGCAAATGAAACACGTAAAAAAAGGAAAGCAAATAATAAAAAGAGGATAGAAATAAAGATAAGAAATGACTATCAACGCCATCTCAAATATTTTTCAGAAAAATAAGCAGATATTTCTTGTACTCAAAAGATGGTGCTATCGATCAAGTCTTATTTTATCTCTATCTTTCTTCTGCTATTTTCTATCCTTTACTTATTTAGTTTCATTTGCGACACTCTGGAGATGGCGCTCATTTTCATATTTTTATCCTATCTCTATCCTCCTTCCACTAATTGCTATCTTTGTCTATACTACTTGAGTAAAATTTATTCAATTTCGATATTTGTTTAACTTTGTTTTCTTCTTTATCTAACTTATTAAAAATTAAAAATCTTTCCACGATTAATTCGATTCTTTAAAGAATTATGATCTCTAATATACATATATACATATTTTATTTCCTTACCTATTCATTTATAAAAATAACTGAATTTCGTCATTGACAGAATTCTGGCTACCAGATCTATGGTTCCATGTTTCACGAGCTAGAGCTTCAAGATCCCATACTACGATCACGTTTTCACGAGGATACCTATTATGCCTGCAAGCAGCACGTGCTTCGATCGCCATACGCTGCATGTTTGGGCGATTGTCAACATCAGTATGTGAGAATTCAGAACGATTATCTGTATCGATCCAAAAAGATACAACAAAATCTGCAAATCTACGTAACTAGAGAGAATTGGCCATTGCTTCCTTCCGTAACAGATATGATTCATAGAACAGTGGAGAGTGGGATAAGCTCAATGTGGAAAAAATTTAACAAAAGAAATATGGTTCGGGCGTGGAAGAAAAGACAAATGAACCATAAGAGAAGCTTTAGGACCTTGGAGATCAAACACATAGCGTTTACTTTCTACGCACTTGCGATTGGAAATTTTTTTGCAATTGTGATTTTTATTTCAGAGATTATCGTTGGAAGGAAACGTGTTCGAAATCGAGTCGATGAGTTGAAAAATTTAACTAAATTATAAATGTAAATTTGAAAATATCGATTGTAATAATTTTACGAGTGTGTTTTATCGATTGATTCTGCGAAACATTCTCTGTAACGAAGACAGTCTTTGGGGATTTGGAAAGTGTTCTCAGGAATACTAGTTTTACATATATGTATGTTATATTATAAAATGTTGCGACATGAGGTATTTTCGTTTCTAATAACGATAGAGTCGAAGCAATGAGATATATTACGAAATATATATTTTTAATCTTGATAGTACAATGGCAAATATTAATAGTATTCGCGAAACTTCGAATAAGTTTGGACCAGTTTGAAGTTTTAACGAAGGAATTGGTAAACTTGTTTTAACGAATCTTTTTTTATTTATTTTTTTTTTTTTTTTAAATGAAAGCATTACAATGATCAAGATATTTTCTTTTGTAGAGTTTGGTGTTGAATGCTTGTAAAAAGATAGAAGTAAACAACATTGGTGTTCTAACTAATTTAAGGACATTTATTCAACCATCTCTAAAAGCGGTTCCTTTAATTAATATCAACGATGTTGATTATCTCTCACGAGTTGAAAGAGATCAAAATCTGCACACATTCGTCCTAATTCCATCGACTCTTGAACATTTAGAAAGTACAATAACGAAATTAGAACGCACAACCTGGTGGAATCCATCTGCACTCTACATTATTCTAGACGACAACGTTGCACGAAATGGTTGCAAAAACGCTCGTCCTTTCTTAAAAACCGCTTGGAAGAAAGACCTACTATCCTCCATATTTTTCTGTATCACAGACCACAACACCGAATTCAGAATGTACACGTTCAATCCGTTTACCTCGCAAGCACCAAAATCCTGGCGGAAAATGAGAAAAGGGAAACACGAGACAAACAATCGTGATCATCCCTGGACTCTGTTTACCCGTACATTTCATCCTGGTAAAAGAGCAATTGAACACACTCACCACTGGATCGAAAACTAGTATAGCCTTGCGTTTCTAGGTCGGACAACCTGCGGCAATTTGGACTTCGCGAAAACAGCCACACTGGGAGGATACACAGTGAAGGGAATAGGTCTGCACAACCCTCCCAGCTTGACGATCGATCTTTCGAAAGGAAGTACAGGCAAGTTGGGTGGTTTCAACGGCATAATAACCGAAATACTGTTGTCCAAGTTGAACGGAAGCATGATGGTAACCGGGATCACGAACGACACTCATTCCTACAAGTTCCTGCACTTGGTGGCAAATGGAAAGTACGACGTGTTCCTGAATACTCAGTACGTCTTCAATAAGCCGAATATGACCACCACTTATCCCCACGTGAATTCAGGAATCAGTATTCTAACTAGGTATCCGGATAACGAGGCAGTATACGTGAAGGTGTTGAAGTTTATGAATCCTGTGTTCATTTTGTGTTGCGCGGTGGTTTGTGTGATCACTGTGCTCATTCTGGAGATATTCGTAGATCGAGGAATGATAAACGCGAGCTTAGAAATGATTCGAATAGCGTTAAACAATTCTATGTTACATTTCCCTAGACAAGGTGCATGGAGAGTCTATTTGACCACCGTGTTCCTTTTATTCATGCTGACCTCTTCGATCTTCCAGAGTAATCTGTCTTCTTTGCTCACCTCACCGGTTCCTAGACTAACGATAGACTCGGACGAAGAATTGAAGAGGGCTGGTTTCGAGATCTACGCGTATCACGGATACAGAAATGCCGTGTTCGACGACGTGCTGTTCAATCGAGTGAAGATGGTGGATCATTGGGATTGTAGCGAGTACGTGAGGAAAGATAAGAACGTGGCCTGCGCGGCGGACAGAACCACGTTGCTGAAAATCGCTTTCGAAAAGAAGCTTCATCTTTCGAAGCATAGGATAAATACTTTGTTCTCGGCATACGTGGTACGCCCTAATTGGCCGTTGAAAGATAGATTCACCTCGATGTTGTTGCACCTGTCGGAGACCGGATTGATCGATCATTGGTGGGAAAAGGTGATGGCCAAATACGTGCACAAATGGTTGAAGAGGACTGCCGAGGATGAGAAGAGAAATTTCAACGTGATGACGTTGAACGATCTTCACTTTGCGTTCTACATCCTCGCGTTTGGGCTTTTCGCGTCCACATTGAGCTTTCTGATAGAGGTATCGACGTATCGGCGCCTAAGAATAACGCTTGAGAGGAGAAAGAAGAACGACTTTCCTATTTTTCCGTTCACTCTCTGAGATATTTTCTTTTTAATTTAACGGTACAGAATTTATTTCTTCATTTATTTCTTTTACGTATAGTTCGTTCAAGATTCGAAAAAAGCAATTGTAAATGATATAATATAATTCGTAATATATATAATGGAACTAGCGGGAGGAGATTGAACAATAAATGTTAATTGGTCAATATTGTATTTATTCCTTCACTTTATTTTAAACAATTTGTTCATTCGAAGGATCTCGTAAATCCCCATAAAATGAATATGTTATAGTAAATACGTTCCTTTTTACAATTTATACCATGTACACAATAATAGCAATAATAGCAATAATAATAATAATAATAATAATAATAATAATAATAATAATAATAATAATAATAATAAAATTAATAATAATGATAATAAGAATATAATGATAATGAAGGTGGTGATGATAACTAATAATTAATAATTAATAATTAATAATAATAATAATTGGGATAATTATCATTATTATTATAATAAGATTAATAATGCAAGCTTTAAGGCGCAAAACAAACAAAACATAGAGTATAAGACATAGTGAAACCGTCTCCACTTTTAGACAACGGTTATTTAACTATCTTTTTATGTACGCAATTTACAAACCGTTTGTCAGCTGCGCATTAAATCTCTTTCTTCCTCTATCTTTCTCTCTCTCTCTCTCTCTCTCTCTCTCTCTCTCTCTCTCTCCCCCCCCCTTTCTTCACTCCTATCCATTTTGTCTCAATTTTATATATATATATATATATATGTATATATATATTTCTCTCTTTCTTTCTCTCTTTACATTACTTCCTATCCCCTCCTTCGTCCTCCTGTTTATTGTTCATCGTGTTTGTGATATTTATTCCTTTTTTTTTTTCATTATTTTTTTTGTTTAGCAAAACAATTTCACTCTCTCCCTCTCTCTCAATCCATTTAAGCTGAGATTACTATAAAATAGATAAAAAAGCCCTGCTCGCAAAATATCTTGCAAATATATATAGATATATATATGTATATATATATGTATATATGTATATATTGTCACGGTCTTTTTCCCCGTCCTGTCTCGTCTCGTCTCGTCTCGTTTCTTTTCATTTTTCCATCCCTCCTCATCCCTTGGCCCGCCAATGCGTTTCAAAATCGGTCTCGATGAGAATCCGTCCGTCGCCGTATCCGACGACGTATCGTACAATCGTCCATCGTCGCGATTCCTCGCGTTTCCGTTTCAAGAGGATCCAACAAAGCGGAAAGAAAGAGAAGATCTCTCTTGCTCTCGAGTCTGTGCGATCGACCAGATTTTTCACACCCCTCGTCCCGCGCGATTCGATCGGGCTCCGCAAACGCGAGAGCTTGCACGAATATTCTAATATTTGTTCGTTCCGATCGTTTTTTCTTCTCCCTCCCCTCCCCCCTCTCTCTCCCCTCTCTCATTCTTTCTATGTTTTATTCTTTGTTTCCACCGATAGAAGTGATAGAGAGATTCGATGTATACGACGACAGGATCATCGGTCGAAGGGAGAGGGTTGTAATCCGATTGGTAATCCGTCGATCGCGTAATTGTGCGTGGCAGCTTCTCACCGTGGTCTCCTCCGATTTCTTTTATCCCAAACTCGGTTTGTTTCCTATCAAAATAAAGATTAAATAAGGATTGAATTATTCGTCTTCGACGTGTAAGATATTTTCATTGCTCGTATCTCGTCGATGTATTTTAACCGTTCTTTTCCGTTTCTGGTAGAGGGGTGGTCGGATCGATCGATCTTTCTCTCTCTCTTTCCGCGTGCAACGCGAATCCCAGCGCCTCTCAATCTTCCGCGTCAATAAATACAATAATTAATCGATCAATCAATGATTAATAATTAAAATAAATAAAAAGCAAGTAAGTAATTATCTTTCTTTAAGCGAGTTTGGTCTCTCCTTGGTGCAGTTGCCCTTCTATCTCTCTTTATTGCTTCGTTCTGTCACTTCTTCTCTCTGTCCCTTTCTCGCACGCAACTCACTCGTTCGTCCATATAGATACATACAATACACATATACACACACATACGTGTTCCTTTTACTCACTTCTTCTCTCTTCCTCTATCTCTCTTTCTCTCCTCGTCGCATTCACGCGCACATTCGCCACTACCCCCTTTCGAATCCCGCGAAATCTTTCTCTCGAATGCTCTCTTCTGTTTGCTCGTTTCGTTTGCTTGTCTGTCTGGCCGTCTCTTCGAGATGAATCTCTGTTCGAAGCGTGGCTTCGATCGACGCGCGATTTCAACTCGCACGCCATCCGAACGGGACTCTCACGAGTGAAGGGTAGGCGTTCTACTTCGGGAACGAGACAGACTAGAGAGAGTACCGCTCTGCTAGAGCGTCGTTCGAAAGTAGATACGAACATACGTAGCAGCTTAGCACAGGTCTTTTCCTTTTCCTTTCCGGGACTATTGAGATGACATTTGNAAAAAAAAAAAAAAAAAAAAAAAAAAAAAAAAAAAAAAAACTACCCTTCGAATCGTGAACAGAGTCCAAAACGTGCGCGCGCGCGCCGATCGAGACTCGCGACTATGTTTAACTAATTAATAAATTGCTTGTGCATTGCGCTCGTTGCTACTTTTAGTAGTGAATCACGGCTCCTCGTCACCGTGAACGCGCGAACTCTCCCGCCTTCTCCTTCCCCTTCTACCCCCCTCCCCTGTGTCCTGTTCGTATCGTATTACAAATAAGTATAGGTGTGCAGGGCTGAAGAGCTCGGCTCGAGCTTTGCCTCGTCCTCGCCGAGTTTCTTTCGACGAGGATGAACGATTCTTTGTAAACAATAGGATCGGGGATCGACTCGAATTTTCGAAAGAGATCTGGCCGGAGAGTTCTTTCTTCGTCGAAGTACGGAGCGACGCGTTTACGAATTAGGTACTAGATACGCGATACACGACCGTATACGAGAGTATAGTAAAATATATAATGTGATCGTATTAATACTATTAATACAATAATATATAATTATGATTGCATGTGTGTCTATGCTTACATATATATATATATGTTGGTAAGTGGATGTCCTCCTGTACGTGTGTACGTGTTCGTGTACATGGTTTCTTTTTGTATGTATACATGTATATGAATATATTACAGTTTTTTTTTTTACGGCGTAGCGGGTAAAGAAGACAGAAAAATCAAACAGTTGAATGAGAAATGAACTTTTTCGAGATTATTATATGTGTATATCATACATATGTATATATATACGCTCGACGTATCTTCTTTCAATAATCGAAAATCGTTTCTGCTGCTGTATTAGGTACAATATACAATTGTCATTGCGACATGCATTGTTTAACCGTTCCTTCCTTCTCTTCGTTTTTTTTCTCTTTTCCAAATTCTCTCTCTTCCTTTCTCTCTTTCTCACTCTTTCTCTTACACGGACACTCAGTCACACACATATAATACGCGTTCCTTTTTCTCCTTCACTTGTTTCCTTATCTCGAACTCTCGCCCCACATTCATTCCTATAAATATTCCTTGATATTATCAACGATCATAGTACCAATAAATCAATAATAATATTAATAATAAAGATATTAATAATAATGACAATATATAATAATATATAATATAATATATATAATATATATATATATATA
>NW_025221020.1:2267997-2285328 GCF_014066325.1 Apis laboriosa
ATATATATATATACAAATAAAGATTGAAGGTAACACAAGCATTTATAAAGAATCGGATTCGGAAAAAACCTTCGGGACAAATTCGGCGGACATGTAACATCTTGTGTACGTGTATTTTAATATTTTTTCTTTTTACTAGAAATTTCCTGATTCTCGATAAGATTTGTGGTAGCAAAAATTGGGGCGGGCCGGCCTGTCGCGTCGATTTAAACGTCGACAGGTCACCCTCAAGGCGGCGGCACTCGCAAATACCTATTTACAAAAATATACACATGAGCAACTTACTTATCCGTTACGCTTGATTTTTTGTTTTTTTTTTTTTTTTGTTTTCCCCTTACGCGTCTCGTGTAACGAAAGTTACCACGCGCTATTTTATTTTATTATTTTTTTTTTTTTTCGTTTTGGTGTCTGTGCACGCTTTCTCCCTTTCTTCCTCTTCTTTCCTTTTTTTTTTTCTTCTTTCTTTAATCGCACTATTTTTAATGTGGTGTACGCACTATGTGTAATTATTCGAATATTCTTTTTTTTTTTTTTTTTATTCCTCATCACTAGAACCTCTACTTATTTCCCCGTTTAATTCTAAGTAATGTAAATAATATGTTTATGTTTTATTTCTTCTGTTATCGTTTAACTTTGTTTTTCTTGTTGCGTATTTATTAATTATCTAATCTAAGTTACTTTTTTTCTTTCGTAACCTATCTACAAAAAAAGAGTCGTGTCCTTGTTCACAGACGTAAGACATTTTTAGTAGTAGTAGTAATAGTAGTAGTAGTAATAGTAGTAATAGTAGTAGTAGTAGTGGTAGTAATAGTAGTGTAATAGTAGTAGCAATGTTCTATCGGTTTGGATCAATTGTTGATCTTGTTGCTCGTGTTGCATCTCAATCCAAGAGAAATGCATCATCACACTAAATTTCTCCCATCCCTGCCTCTTCACCTCTTTATTTTTCCTCTAACTTCAACTAGTCCTCGCGATTTCCGCAGTCGCCATATTTTTCTTATTTTGTTTTCCGCTAAAAACAAAATGCCGGCGTGCGCGACGCGTTGGTTCTCTTTTCATTAAATATATTTTCATATCTATATTTTTATAATTATTTATATATATTTTATTATTTATATATATATATATATATATAGGTAATAAACTATATGCATATATGTATATTTTTGTGTATTCTTCGCACTCGAATCGCCAAGACGAAACTCATGCTTCAGGTAACGTCGGCTGCGGCGCACCGTAAAGCGAGAACACACGGGCGCTTCTGTGGCACTTCTAATTCCATCTTCTAATTCCTTTCTTTCCTTTATAATCCATCCTCTACTTTTTCTTTTGCATCTTCGATTCTATTTCATTTTTAATTTACAAAAATGATCAGTCCGAAAAAAATAGGGACCAGTGTACTCCCTCATCTTCTTCGAGCATCTATGACGCTCCATTTCGATCTCTTTTTCCTTAATTTTCACACACTCGTTCTCCATCCTCGTGTCGAAAATAAGTAACGCGTGCTATGCACAGAATAGAAGAGATTCTTTCTACGCACCGATCGTGGATCCACAACGATCTTTCTTCTTGACGAGTTTTATTCTGAATTGACTATAAAGTTGGTGCTCTGAGTTTTTTTTTTTTTTTTTTTTTTTTTTTTTAAATGCCAGGACACGCTTTCTTGAGTTCCCTGAACGAAGAAACGTAATTAGTCGAATTTTCGAATATCATATCATCGGCAACGCTTTCTTCGTTACTCCCCAGGCCACCTTGAATCCTTAAACCCCGTCAGAATAATCCTTATTCGTTGAAATGAGAACAGATTTCTCTCCCGATTTTCAACGTTTCTCCTAACGCGCGTTACGTTACTATAATCATACGATTGAGGATCGTACGTTTTCTAAATCTACTCCAAATCTCTTCCAAATAATTCGATTTCTTTATGTGTATATCGTTGGATACGTAGCCATATTTTGTGGGAGAGAAGTAATGTAATTCGGGGTG
Organism: Apis laboriosa; assembly: GCF_014066325.1. Lineage (NCBI taxonomy): Eukaryota > Metazoa > Arthropoda > Insecta > Hymenoptera > Apidae > Apis > Apis laboriosa. Next base: position 2,269,984 of record NW_025221020.1, read on the forward strand.
GGCGGTCGGGGGCTATGCCACTGTGGTCAGAGATCTCGAAGCTTCTTTATACCAGCTTGAACGTAGCGTACCAGATCGCGTAAAGAACTTTTCAAAGTGAGAGGTCCCAATTTTTCATCCAGCTCGATGAAAAAATCTGTAAAACGAAAGAATACAAGAACATGTACATTTCTTTCTACTATATATATATATATATCAATAGAATTACGAATGATTAATAGAACCGAAACACTCACCTCTATGTTTATCCGTTACCAGAGCGTTTGCCTGGTCCCAGAGATCGTGACAGCTCACCAATAAACTGAAATGATGATTCTGTTTCGCCATAGCGTTGTGCACGTTGAGTGGAACGCTAACATACGGAGCAGGTTGCGGTTGGCCCGAAGCTGCTCCCCGATTCGCTAGTTCGCCGCTACTGTATCCGGAACTCTGACTGCCAACGGAACCCACGGAACCGGCGGGTGACGGTGTCGGTGATAAGGATGGCGTTCCTTGTCCCTCTGGCTGAACCGTTGTTGCCTGAGCAGGCTGTGGAAAAAATAATAAGATTTATTTATAAATTATGTATTTAATTCGCTACGTATACAACAAAGTATTCGATCGCAACACCCACCTTTTGATGATAATCGTTCAAAATTTTTTGACTCTCTTTGATCTCGTGTCTTCGCATCTTGAACAGTTTCAAGTATATAAGAGATTGGCAAAACAGACTGGAACAAACGAAACACGACAACGTTTTTGAAACATGCGCTTACGCTTACTCGTACAATCGCGGGAGGGGGGGAAAAAAAAAGCTCAAAGTGCGTACTCACCTCAAAATGGCCAGTTTGTTGTGTATACTGCTCTCGGGCGAGTTGTTTTGCTGGCTCTTGAACTTGGAGGAAATATATCTAAACAGAGGGAAGAGAAAATCAGAGATCGCTTTAATTAGGAAATACTCTTCGGTCGTGGTTAGCGGTTAATTAGAGATGTACTTACCTGATGAGACTGAGCGTATCCCTATACATAGTAAACGACGCTCTCTCCGTGAGAGGATCCGACTCCATAGCATTTCCAGTAAGTAAAAAGCATAACACGGCTTCTAGGTAAAGCATACCTTGCGCCGTGAGCTCGCACTCCTTATCGGCGCTGTGCTTCAGCCGCTTTGCTTCCATCAGGTACTGATTCTGGTCCCTGAGGGGCAACGAATTAAAAATGATTATTACACGGGCGAAATTATTATTCACGGGAAATAGTTTTCATCAAACGTTCGTACTCACCACCTATCCTGATCCTCCAAAACTTCGTTTTGAGGATTGAAGTAGGAGTAATAAATACGCTGAGGCGGCGGTGGTGGTGGCAATAAACTAGTGTCAGGCTTTTCTTCCCGTTCGTGATTCGTAGGTTGAATGTCATTTTGCTATAACGAGAATTGAGAGATTGATTATATTAATCTCAAGTCTGAGAAAAAACGTTTCGAAAAGAAATTGATTCGAGAAAAGCAAACCAATATATATATATATATATATATACCTGACTGGAAGATGGCCTCGATGAAACGGTAACAGATTCGACGTCGCCATGTTTCCTCTTTTTCTTCTTCCTGTCTTTGTGCTCTCCCGACCCTTTCGTCTTCGTATCTATGGAACACACAGTACTCAAACTGGACACAGAACTACAACTCGGATTACGTTTCCTCTTGGGCGCGTTACCCGTACTACTAGCACCACTTGCTCCACTAGCACCTGCACCGACGACACCTGCGGCGAGGCCTATACCACAATTACTCTTTCCGTCCGATATAGGTTCGCCCTTGATCACAGCGCGATTTTTAAGATCACTGTCGACCAGCAACGCGTCACCGTGAATCCTCGCGTCCTGTTGAGGCGGCGGCGTGTCGACAATCTCCCCTTCCTCCGGCGTAGGCGGTCGAGAGGGTTGATGCGTCAGCGTCGAGGCTTGTCTGGAGGACGGCCTCGTATTTGGAAGTTCTGTGCGTTGTCTCAACTCTTGACCCCTCGATAACTGCGAGATATGCTGAAGTTTGCTCAGCTCGATTCTACAATACAAACTCGGCACGCCGTTCACGCGCGTGAGCGGAGGGAAAGATTGAGTCACGTTCGACGCCTGTGACGATGGTCTCTTGTACGGACTCTCCCCGCCTGTCGGTGTATTCGCGGAGGTCGTATACTCTTCCACAAAAATGCCGCATTTCCCACCGCCTTTACCACCTTTACCCCCCTTACCACCGCCCTTCCCTCCCCCTATCGAAGACGAGAACACCTTTCGAAGAGTGTCGCTCTTCTTCTTGTCCTGTACGTTACCCGCGTCCTCTTCTTGCAACTTCGGACCCGGGCTGTTGTCACTGTCCGAGTTTTCCGGAGAAGAATCTCGGGTCGGTGGGACTCTCGGCCTCGGAGGTACTCTGCACCCACAGAAATTCCGAACAATCGATTTTAATCGTAATTCCAAACAAATATTTACGTACCTACTTATTCAAGATTACAATTACAAGAATACTAATAAGGATACTCGACTTATATTACAAGCTTAATCAAAGCTTAAATAGTTACCTGGCAACCTGGATACGATTCCTCACTATTTCCGACTCACTGTCGGAATCGGATCCATTGTTCACCCGCGAGTTGGACCTTCTAGGTTTCGCCTTCGCGGGGCTCTTTTTCTCCTGTTTCTTCGGCGAATCCCCCAACTTGCTTCTCTTGATATTGGTCATCCTTCTCCAACGCGAGGTGTCGTCCTCGGACACGTTGTTGTTGTTGTTGTTGTTCTTCCCCTTGGGCGGGCTTTCGTCTTCGCTCGAGGAACCGCTCAATCTAGACCTCCTCTTGTCGTTCATAGCCGCCACTCCAGGCGACACCCTGGTCGGTCGATCGCTGTCCGAGTCGCTCGACGCCCCCTGCGACCTGTCGTCGCTCTCATCCTCGCTGGTAGATATGTTCGCCTTGGAGAGGGGCGGTTTCTTCTTCATGTGATTGCCCACCCCTCTCGTTCTGCTGCGAGGTTTCCCGTTCTTCAAACTCTCGTCCGACGTTCGATGCCCGGCTTTCGGATTCGTCGGTTTCCTCGGTCGGCCGCGTTTCCTCGCGTCCACCTTTGGCTTCTCAGGCTGCGCCCGATTCTCCTCCACAGGCTGGCCCTTCTCCTGATCCGAGGGCCGATCGCTGTCGCTGTACAACACGCTCATCATGGTCATGTTGCGGGTCCTTTTCAAGGCCTCGTCGAGCTGCCAGTCGTGCGCCGTCTTGTTCCTGTGCGCTCTGGCGTCCACCGTTGTCACCATAGGGGAATCTTGCCGCCTGTTGCAATCCTGCGAATATTTGAAATTACCCGAATGAAATCGCTCCGATCGGATCAAAGCCACGGCGATTTTCGAAGATGAAAATGGAAATCGAATCAGATACATATACATAAGATAGAAAATCGAAAAATTTCGCATACCTGCGTCTGTTTGTTCTCCGAATTCTGTTCCCCGTGGGGCATGGCATTCGTCTTATTGAAGAACGACTCCAAGTTCCAACTCCTCGATTTCGGCTCCTCGATCGCAGGCGGTGGTTCCTCTATCATGTTTTCGTTCTTTGGTGACACGGAGGGAGGGGTGGAGGGCCCTTTCGTGGGCGGGGGGCTGGTTTCCTCCTCGGAATCGTCGCTGCTGTCCGAGCCGGAGTCGGAGCCGGTGTCGGATGTGGAGCTCGCGCTTCCGGAGCTCTGCATCGCCTGGCCCGAAGGGCTGGGCGGCCTCTGGTGCGTGTTGGGGCTCGGGGACCCCTTCGATTGCAGGGGGCTGACCGGTGCAGGCGAGATCACTTGCTCCGGCGTCATCTGTTTGGGCGGTGATGGAGGCCTGCTCGGGCTGAGCGGCCTCGTGGGCGACAAAGGGCCGACCGGTGACGGGCCCATGGGCGACATGGGCGCCAGGGGCGGCGGGGCAGGCGTCATCGCCGGTATCGATAAACTGCGCACGAGTGAGTATCTGCGTTGAATCGTTTGAAACGGATTCGTGATCGATAACGGGGAGAGAAGGGGCAGGGAGGGAGAGGGTAGGGAGAGAGAGAGAGAACGAATATTGGTTTTTTGGAAGCGAATATTTTCCGTGGATTGTTCATTGTACCGTGTTATCGTTGGTAAATTGATTTCTTCGAGTTTATACCGGGTTGGCCGGTTTTTTAAAATTCCCGAATAAAACGAATAATTTCGAGTGGGTGGAATTATATTTATTATAAATTCGAATTCACACCCGACCGACGATATTTGGAATAAGGGAAAATGATAAAATTATTATTTGTAGCGCGCGTGAACGAAAGAGTTATCGATACAATTTTTTTTGCGATATTTAAATGTCAATATTTATAAACACGTGATTTTGAAAAGGTGGACGCAAGAATACAAATTCGATCAAATACGGATTAGATGGGAGAAAAGGATAAAATAAAGTTGGTAATTAGATACGAATAACAGGGCGCATTAATTTTGGAACGAGATAATCGAACTGTGTAACAGGGGCATTAATTGGCGGGCGTATCGACAAACGGATACTTACTCGACCGTGAGGTCGGGGCTTCTGTTTCCCCTCGTTGTCCGCGATGACGTTTCCTGCGAAAGAAAACGATTACCAATTAATTTCATACGAGAGAATGTGATTCCCTTCCACCTCAAACCAGTTTTCTCTCCGATAATTGTTATCAATACAAAATATCAACTTAAATATCCAATAATAATCACGCGAAACGAGATATCAAACGAGCGTATAATATCTTTATTTTTTTTTTTTTACCTTGCTTGCCTCATCCTCGCTGTCCTCGCTCAGGCTTAAATCGCGTTCCAAGTCCCTGCAACGGAAAACAAAAAACGGGAAATTTACATATTATTCTGGATAACGAAAAATTGGGATTAAACGGGAGAAGATTTCGTATAACTCGTGTCGTCTCGATCGTTAGATTCGATCCTCGAATTAAATAATTGAATAAATTCGAAAGGAGCGGAAATGAAAAGAATCGTGTCTCTATAGCCATTATCGGTTAGAATCGAGGAGAAGAAGAAAAAGAAGAGGAAGAAGGAGGAGAAAGAGAAAGAAGAAAAAAGAAGAAACGCGTTCGAAAGAAAGGAACGCGTGCCGCGAAGCAACCTGTAGAACACGAACGAGAGGCTTAGGTTGGAAACAATCGTTCATTGATCTCTGAAACTGCTGTTTCACGCACGCCTCTCCTGTTTTCTTTGTCACTTAACCGTCAGCAAGTTTCGCTTTCCCTGCTCCCACTTTCGTTTTCCATTTCCAAACATTCGATCGATCTATATTATCATAATCCGCTCTCGCGCGGTTAAAACAACAATAATATAACCCATGCCGTTCTTCGCGACCTGAGAAATTGGAGAATTTAAAATTCAGGGCAAATTAAATTTTCTCTAAATAATAATAATAATAATAATAATAATAATAATAATAATAATAATAATAATAATAATAGACGATGAGGGAAGAGCGGTGGTATTTAACTGACGAAACGAGAGTGCATCGTGAAGCGTCGTGAGCGAGCAGGAAGAGGACGAGGAGGAGAAGAAAGAAGGGAAAAAAATAAAGAAGAGGGGTCCTTTCACCCTCGATCGGAGAGACACGTAGAGAGACGCCACTCTAAGAACGGTTAAAGCGCGGCGTGGAACAGGAGGGAATGGAAAGCAGCGAGAGAAGTAGGTACGGGGAGGCAACGAGAGGAAAGAGAGGCGAGGCAGATAAAGAGGGAAAGTGTAGACCGAACGCGGATGTGCGGAGGGTCATCGACCCTAAACACGCTGTCCTGCGTCCTCCTCCATGTCCGTGGATATGGCTGACTAGCCGTGTGGTTAAGTCTCGGTTTAATCCTTCCTTCCTTCCTTCCCCTCTGCCCTCCTCCCAAACGAATCGAAATCGTGGAAAATTCTTGAATCGAGGCAAGAAAAAACGAATTTCATCGATTTTTATTCATTCGATTTTATCGATTTATTAAGCGAGATCCGGTTGGAAGTTTTGATTGACTTTGGAACTGAGAGCTGCGAAGAGGTCGAATGGAAGGGAGGATGGTATAAAGTGGACGGTTTTAACGATCGTGGATCGCGACCTCGTGGGAACCCTTTCAATTTCGACGCCGCGCCGTTCGTTACTTTCCACGGACTCCTTCTCTCCCCCCCACCCCGAGGGGGGAAGCGACAGCCGCTTTATCTTCTATCGGAGCGCGAAGGAACGGAAGAAGGCGTACAGCAAAGTGGCGTTTAGCGAACTTCAACGATCTTAATCTCGCCAGATCCCCTCCCTCCTCCCTCCTTCTTTTCTTCGCTTTTCTGCTCGATCGGTTTCAAAATTTACCGACTGGAACAAAATTCCAAAAAACGGGCGAAGAATTGGCGAAAAATTGCGACAAAGGAGAAGGAAAAGGACAGAAAAGCTCTGTCGAAATCCATTCCCATCTGTCATCGTCGTTTTAACGTCGCATCGCGGTTCCGGGTAGATCCGTAGCGCGATCCACCACCGAGTTTTGCTCGGTGGAGAGGGAGGAGAGAGGAGAAAGAGAGGACGCGCGAGACGAGGGGAGGTGCGCGGTTCGATCGCAAGGAGAAAGAGAGCGCATCCGGCTCCCGTGGGAGGCCGTGTGAACCGTTTCCGGAGGAAAAAGAAAGGGCCGCGACATTATATTACGGCCGTCCTTTCATCGAATTAAACGCTTTGACGACGACCCCGTGTAATTGGCAACGGGAAAAAAGGGAGCGGAATTTCCCGCGAATCCCATCTCCCTTTTCGCCCAATGGAATATTTTACTGAAATCCGGTTATCCGGTTTCGTCCGTCGATTTCAACGTTTGCCCTCCTCGTCGAGATCTATCCTACCTATTCGGCCAAGAGGGGGCGTAGTCTCGATGGAGATGTTCTCGATGGATGTTCTCGATGGAGTTTACGCGGAATGGACACGCGACATTGTCCATCGGACGACTATATATATATATAGAGAGAGAGCTCTGACGATAGAGATGGATAAGCGATATAAATATAGGTAGATAGACAGGGAAGGAGAGGTAGGAGCGTCACGCGTGTCCATTGTCTCCGGTAATTGAAGCGTAGGTTTTCTAGGAACGAGAGGACTCTAAAAAGAGGTAGATCGAACGCGTGCACTCGTACCTGTGAGGGGAGAGAGAGAGAGAGAGAGAGAGAGAGAGAAGAACAATCGTCGGTCCGGTCGGTTCGCCTATTATCCATTAGCTCGTCTCCGCCAGTCTCTATCTGTCCGATCCGGAGACAGGGCACGTGCTCGCGGAACACGCTCCATGAATCTCACTCCGCGAAGAGTTGCCACCAATGCACAGAGAATTAATTAAGCCGGGTAAACGCGGAGGAGCACGTAAGCAAACGAACCGTTTAGAGAGCGGTTTACCTAATTACTGAATCCGAATGGGCGAGAATCGGGTCGAGAACAGGTTGGAAAAGTATCTGGAATTGTGTCGCCTCTTAAGTGGTGGTAGAAAACGTCGTTCCTATGTTTCTATCTCGAATATATACATACACATATATATATATATATATATATATATATATCGCGCGCATAAGGAGAGCAGGGTAATTATTCGAGTGGAAGTTACGAGTCGCTACCCAAGGACGTTCGAAATGGGAAGGGGGGTAGTAATCAACGGGCGAAATAAGGGATTTTTCGAATGGCGAACGATGGATGGATGGATGGATGGATCGAGTTCGAGTTGCATAACATTCGAAGCGAGGAGAGTTTGGACGAGGATTGAGGCGGGTGGTGGGCAATTCGGGGATCGCGTTCCTCGTGCGCATTTATAGACGGTGGTGGCGGTCGCCGACTGCGACGCTAAGTTTCTACCGTCTATTAAAAACAGGGACGACGAGGCGCAGGAAGCGTGGAAGGAGGCCGCCGGTGATGAAGGACGGACGGGGGAGGTGGGCGAAGTGGAATCGTTGGAGGTGGTGATGAGGCACGGAAGAGACGAGAGACACACAGAGACAGAGAGAGAGAGAGAGGGGAAGAAAGTCAGTGGTAGTGGAACGTAGAATTCCAGACTAGCGAGTCTGCCTGTTGCGAATAACTTCGGAAGTTCCACCGTGTATACCAACGTGTTTCTCTCTCGCCTCCCACTTTCGTCTCTCTCTCTCTCTCTCTCTCTCTCTCTCCTCTTCCTCCTCACTGCAAATCTACCTCGTCTCTTTTCGCCCTTCGACGCTCGATTCTACTTCTCCGTCCCGCTGCTTCCCGCAGCTCTTCATTTCCCCCCCTCTCTCTTTCTCTCTCTTTCTCTTCTTTTCTCTCCTCGCTCGTTTTTAACCCTCTGTACACGGATATGCACCTATACCCAGTGCTCTCTCTCTCGTCATCGCGACCACTCCTCGCGTTTCCACCCCCTCGGTCGGCTCCCTTTTAACCCCTTATTACTTCCCCTTGCTTCACCGCGATTCCACTGTCTCCGTTCCTTCTCTCCTCCGCTATATGCTCCCTCCCCCGCGGGCCCCTCCACGCGTTTTCCTCCCCGCTCGTCGCTTCGTTTCGGCTTCCAACGATCCCCCTCCGCGCCCCCTCTTTTTCCCTCGGCCGCTTTGCCTTTTCCGGATACACGCCATCTGCATCCGAGTTACCTCTACGCGAGCCATCTCCGCTCTGCGCGGATGTCTATCCCACCATCTTCACCCTGCGTCTTTCCTCCCGCCAACGGCATCCAATCCAACCCCCCCCGAATTCGTTTCCTCCTCGCTTTTCAGACTGGAAACGCCGCATCTGCTCGGGGAAAAGTCGAGGAAGACGCATCTGTCGCGTGATTTCGCGAGGAATGTGGAATCGAAACGGTCAATCGGAGGAAGGGAGAGGAATTAAGCGAAGTTGGTTAATTGTCAGATGCTATCGGTTGCGTATCGATAGCGGATTAAATTCAAAGAGACGATAAGGGGATAAGTGTGAAATACGAGGGATCAAACGATTAACGTTGGATCGACGAATCGAGAGAATCGTGAGAGGAGAAGCCGAGAAAAAAGACAAAAAAAGAGTGACGGAGCTGCGCATCACAATGCATCGAGGAAAATTGAATTTTTGCCGTAGTTTTCGAGAGGCTCCATCGCCTGCGTCAAACGCTGCTTCGCGCTGATCTTTTTCTTCCTTTTTTCGAAAATTTTAAAATACCTGAAATTCGAAATTCTTTGAACGAGATTGGCAGACGTATCCTGCCGGGAATCCTCATCGTGCGGAAAAAGTGGAGAAACAGCGTCGAAGGAAATGCGCAAACATTTAGATTTAATTAATTTCGCGGAGAGAAATAGAGCGAGAGATTTATAACAAGCAAAGTCGTAAAAATATATATTCCAATCGTCGCGTTCATTTCATATTCCCTTAATATTCTGAACGAAAAATCCTCGAATTCTCAACGACGAATCGTCAAAATTAATTCTTTCCTTCTCTCGCAATTAGCCTTTGATCGGATTTAATTCGCTCGGTTGTTTGTGACACGGGTGTCGCCGGTCGCCGTAGACGACCGAGTTAATTTCGTGGCGACCGCGAAAATAGACGCAAATCAAACGGTCCCCGACGCCCCTTCGCCGTCGATCGACGCCACGTCGCCACGTTGAAAAACTCGCGTCCTCGCAATATCCGCGCCCACCTGTCCCTCCACCCTTCTATTAATAAAACTTCGCCGCCACGCGGGAAACCGCGACGAGTTTATTCCACCGCCGATCGTCCCGTCCCCCCTCCCTTCTCCAACAATTTTACATCTCACAACGAAACTTCGAATCGCGCGAACCGTACGCTCGAAGAGGAAAAATTCTCTTGAGCAGACCACGCGTTTCGAAGATACCGCGCCGAAGGCCATCGCTTCCAAAATTATCCTTGGAAACGCCAATTCTTCGCCGATCCTCGTCTCTTGATTCGCCCAACTAATTTTTCTCCGGCCGTGAGATGAAAGAGAATGATATAAACTCGTTTCCCGTTCACCAGTAAGTTTCAAGTAAGTTTCGTTAGAGAGGGAGCAAGAAAAAAAAGATGGAAAAGAAATTCGAATTCGGGTGTATCGTGTTCGTTTAAACGGTTCGATTTTGGTTTGGAAAATTTGGGGGGGAGAGAAAAGTGAGATAAATCGAATAACGACACGCTTATTCCAACGAAATTGCTTAGGAGCGCACCGGTGTGGCTCGATTCAACGCCGATAAATCGACTAACGCGAGCCCAGTCAGTCTCCTCTTTGCCCCTCTATCTGCCTTCGTCGATCGGGAGCGTCCCTCTCTCCCGAGAAAACGGGAAGAATTTCGGCCAGCTAAACCTACACCTCTCGGTGTAGGGGAGGGGCGGGGCGAGGAAGGGGTATATAACGAGATTCCTCCGACCTTCGATGACGGCTCCATCGTTTTAATTCCGGAAGCCGGAAAAGCACTTAAGAGCGAACAAACGAAGAGTTATGGGGAGTCGTTGGTACTCGATCCAATTGATCCGGTTTAATCCTCGTCTTAGTTAACAAACCGTGGAAAAGTCGTGGCGTATCCTGAGAGAGAGAGAAGAAGGTGCCTCTTTCTCTCTCCTTCTCCCATTCGCTCTTTTTCTCCTCCTCGAATTCCAAGAATCGCAACCTTCCGCATACATTTCATCCCCTCGATGGGTTAGAATTCCAGGGCTCGAGTAATCTCGAAATGAACGAGTCGATCAATTTTTCTATTCTTCCTAACCAAATCCTTGCCCCACTCGTCGGAACCGGGGGGAAAGGATATCCCGGCGCAAGGACGACTACGTTAACTCCGTTTCTAAAAACGACGATTGCTACGAGACGGGTTGAGAGAAAGAAAAAGAGGGGAAGAGAGAGCGCTTTACTTATTCCACGGTTAAGTATCGCGGAGGTTTATTATTTTGATAACCAGCAGCGGAGATTGTTCGAAACGGTTCGCGACGAGAATTTACTTTAATCCGAGCCAAGATCCCGGTCCGAAAGGTCAGGGGTTAATTCGATAATTTCGATTAATTTTACGAGAAGAAGCTTATCCTCGAGGTAACGACTGTCTCTCTCCCTCTCTCTCTCTCTCATTCCCTCTCCTCGTCCATTCCCTCGGCGGGTGAAAATTGAATTTAACGAATTACGCGGGCCCCGTTATTACCATCGAACCACCATCACCGCCACTGTTACCACGATTTCAATGAATCCTGTGCAAGCGATACTCTACTTCTGATTATAATTCGGTAGGTTCGATAGGCAACAACGCTTCATCGATCTCTTCTCCCCCTCTCCCTAATAATAGCGGATAATTAATTAACCTTGCGCAACCTTGTAACGCGCACGCATACAAACACACACACACTCGCGCGGTAGCGTGCTCGTTTAAAAACTTGAAAGGCGATAATATCGATAAGCACGTTAGATCTTTTAACGTTGCGGGACGTGATTCCTCGCGCACGGCGAGCTTCCAACCGCGGATTATCGTTCCCCGCTCCGATAAATACGCGAAATATGTTTATCAAGGCGCAGTTAATATAACGTACGTATATAAGTAGCCGAGTTGATAAGTTGGCTGGCACGCGATAACCGCGCGCGCGTGCGCGTTACGGAACGAAGAGGGGGAGCGGTGCTTTGGAGAAGAAGAGACAAAGAGAAGGGATTAAAAGAAAGAAAAAAAAAAGAAAAAAAAATGTCCCGCCGTTTTATCGCGATCCAAAGCGGATAAACGAAATCCCTTATCGCGTTGCACAGAGCCTGAGTCCGGCTTTATCGGATATTAGACAAGGCCGCTCGAGTCGGTTTCACCCGATAACGCACGAGTTTCTCGCGTTGTTGCATAGCGTCGTCGCTTCTTCGTTTCCTTTTATCGAGCGCGCGTGCGATCGAACGCGTTGCCAAATTTCGAAAATTCGATTCGAGGAAAAACGAGGCTTCTTTCTCTTTTCTCTCGATCGCCACCCTCGGCTTTTCTTCTCGACGGAATTCTCGGCGAGTGAAACCAAATCGAACCGGATCGATTAACCGGAAAGGGTTATTATTTTGGATCACGTTCGAGGCAAGAGACGGACCCAAACTGATTATTATCCGCGATATAAAATTCACGGGACGTTCCCGGGAACGATCGGTGATGAAACGAGGCGAAAGAAAGGTGGACGCACCTGTTTCGAAGAAGAAGAAGAAGAAGAAGAGTTTGAAGAGGCACGATGGCGATTACGGGCCAGGAAACAATTAGGGCCGATGATACACGTCCGACTACCATATCGCGTGCACACGGCCGATCGAGAGAGAGAGAGACAGAGAGGGTCCCCTTCCTTAAAACGCAACGGTGTTAATTCGAACGAGTTTCGCCTCTCTTCCTCATTCCCATCCAATCTCCCGCGAAACAAGCTCCTCCATCGTATACGATCTCCACTTTTACTCCTCCTCGTCACACCTCCCTTGATTCGCGCCCCATTGCCTCGAGATCGATCGATCGATCGATCGAATCGAACGGCAAGCAAACCGTTCGTACGTATGATCGTTTAAACCGATTTAAAGCACGTCAACGAGGGGAGAATCGCGGGGAGAAACGAGTCGAATCCGTCTATCTGTTTACGCAACACCGAGTTTCCGAGTTTCTCGGCGGCGAAGTCACGTCGGCCAACGCGATACGACCCAGTTCCGAGATAGACCTCAGCAGGGCTATTAGGGACAGGGGTAGTAGTACGGTGGACGAAAAAGCGACGAGGGGTGAAAGTGGGAGGGACGTGTCCTGCCTACAGTTTCGAGTCAGTCCTCTCCTTCCTCCTCTTTTCTTTCTTGTTCCCACGACGGGAAATGGGGGGACGATGAATGCGCCAGGATTTCAGGAAATTGTCCGACTTTTGATCTCTAAAGGCCACTCCCCCCTCCCCATCTCTGTTAATCGCAATATCACCGCTCCCTCAAACATTTCTTATTTCTTTTTTTTTTACTTACGAGGATGTTGGCTACAATCACGTTCGCAATAATTTCGTTTCGCGAGACCGGCCAAGATCGAGAAGAGATTAAAGAAGGCAAAGTAAAAGATGCTATTGGTATGCAAATTGAATAGGCGCGACATATATACGTATACGTTTCTAATTAACCATTCACGAGATTATCGTGGCCGCACACTACCAAATGCTACGTAGTTAAATACTACGTAGTTACGAGATTTCATCTCGGAATGTGGGAAAAAGAGTCTACACATCTATCTACACCGCGTTCCCCGCGCGTCACGTATCGTAAATAATTCGATCGGAGCGTGTTACCACGCTTAGGCGAAAAATACTCGCGGCAAGAAGTTAGATTCGCGGGGAAATTAATTCTTCGGTGGAGAAGAAGAGCGATTGGCGACGATGGATCCTGCTTCGTGAAAGGAGGGAAACGGAAGGCAGCTTCCTCCTCCACCTCCCGACCAAAACGTGGGAAGAAACTTTCGACCATCTTCGTCCCCGATTTTTCGTCCATTTTTCTCCCGTTTTAATTCTCGACGGGATTAAATTAAATAGTGCTGGGATCGTTTCGTGAGAAAGAAAAAAAGAAAAAAAAGAAAGGCGAAACGCGGAAAAAAGCGCAGAGGGATCGAGGGCCTCGATCGAAGGAAGAATTTAATTGAAACGCGGCAACACGCGCCAACATGATTAATCCCGCTTTTGACGGATTAATTCTCGTTAAACCGGTTCCCGCGCCTCCTCCTAATATCGAGCGCCATCTATGCCGCGCGATTTAGCGACCGAGAGCGTCGTCGAGTGGATTCGTTCCCGGCCTCGTTAAAAATGTCCGTCTCCTCGAGTGGACGGGAGACGTGGAATTCGCGGGGGGAGGGGGAAAAAAATCTCCGTCATCGACCGTTTCCGCCATTTCTCCCTCTCTGGAGATAATTAATCGGTCGGGACAGATTCGAACAATTTCCACGCGACTTTCTTCTTTTTTTCTTCGCTTCTCCAGTTGCGGATTATTCAAAAAAAGAAAGAGAAACAGAAAGAGAGAGAGAGAGAGATAGAGAGAGAGAAAGAGAGAGAGAGAGAGAGAGAGAAATTCGAATGATACGATACTTACGCCGATAGCCTATTAGCAGTGTGCCGGTCGCGTTCTGAAACAGAGAAGAAAAGGGATGGTAATTAGCATCCATGGCTAAGTTAATTAGCGTGTGATTATCGGCGTTCAAGGACGGGGAACGAGGCGAGCACGGCCGATCCTATCTTCCCGGCTGACATAATGACATCGTTACACAGAGATTCGTTCCCCGATGTGGCCGACAAGAAGCGCGATAAACCGTGCCGCGTCGCTGGTCGTTCCGTTCGATAACGACGGAGCGACGCGACAAGATAGGAAAAAAAAAAGGAAAAAAAGAGCGGCCGCGATCGATCGATCGATCGTCCACCTCGTCCTCGACAACCTTATTGCGCTAATAAATATTCGTCGAAATCGGGAAGGAAGCGATCGGAGGAGGGACGCGCGAAAGCTCCTCTCCCGAAAGCTCGTCTTCGTTCTCGATTTTTCGTTGGAATTTTAGTTAGTCTCGCGCGACGAATCAATTAGTCGTTACGCGTGCGCAAACGTAACGGCGCGAAATGTTCACGCTTCGATTCGATTCGTTCGATTCGCGTAGCAGCGAGGATCGGTTCGAAAGTAAAAGAAAAGAACGGAAGAAGGAGAGAAAGAAAGAATGTTGACATCTGGCGGGAAAATATGATTTTCATACGAGCAGACGGTTTCACGACTCGACTCACTCGATGGTTCCTTTTCATCTGGAGAAAAGAAAGAGAGAGAGAGAGAGAGAGAGAGAAATCAATTGTGAAGCTGTGAAAGCAACGCGGTGCGCGCTAGGGAACGTGAAATCTTTCGAGAGATCCCCGAGCGAGGATCAATTCGTTCGACGCGGTAACCTTGCCGACACCGTTGCTCGAACCAGCTCTCCCTCCCCCTTGGAAACGCGAAGGAGAAAGAGAGGAAGAAAGGAGCTGGCGGAGGAAAAGAGAGGCAAACGCGAACCCGGTCGAGGAGGCATTGCGTAAACAATGGAAAGCGACATGCACGCACGCACGCACGCACGCACGCAGGAAGGAAGGCAAGCAGGCTGGCTGGCTGGCTGGCTGGCTGGTTGGCTGGTAGGCAGGCAGGCACGCACGGAGCCAGCATGGGAAAGGGGACTCTACTACCTACGATCAGAGGAGGACAGGCTGGTGGGACTGGGTCAAAGAGAGAGAGGGTGAGAGCAGGAAAAAGGGGAGGCTCGACCTCGTAAGAGAGGGTTGCGCGCGTCTTAACAACGAAACTGCCACCAAATTCGATCCCTAACAACGGATGCTCTTCGCTCCGATCGAATTCAATCTCTTTGGTTTTTTCGAAAAAATATATACATATATAAAAGACTCCTGGATATATATATAAATATATA